>NW_005842364.1:1297070-1307695 GCF_000455745.1 Alligator sinensis
AAAGAGTGGGGACATGGGCCCAGTTGGGCCCATGGAGCCAGTTCCATGCCATTTATCCAGCCTATGGACTAGTCCTGTGCCAATCACCTGGCCCATGTGGAAAGATGAGTTTGACACCCCCACTCTAAGTTAACAGGTTTGGTCTTTTCCTGACTTTGGAAACCTTATGTATAAATTAATATAGACCTTAATTACGATCTCTGGTTAAAAATGCAGCTTTAGGAACTGTAATGTTCAGAAAGGTTTGTGAAGTCAGCTTTCTTAGTAAGAACATGCGGAACTTTTATGAACCTCACAAAAACTTAACACTTTTTGAGTCTGTTTGGGCTTCTGGGAAAAATCTAGTCCAGGCTAGGCATGCTCAAGAGATTAATACAAATATATTAGCATTAGTTCCTCTCAGATTAATATTACATACTATCATTAGCATAGCCATTCCCATGTTAGCAATACAAAATGTAACCTTATTATGGAAGCACCAGTCTCATTTCCATACTTAAGGCTAAGTTTTGCACTTAAAGCAGCAATTCAACAACTTTGCCAAATGTGACAGCAAATCCTTCCCAGAATTACAGCACTTCATGTTTTTTGATACAGAACCAGTTTTCTGAGAATTTACAAAGAGAAAGTCAGTTAATTAGCATTGAAGTCTCTGGACAGATGATATGGGATATAGGCAGGTATAATTAACATTTTTAACAGTGTAAAAACATAATGAGCAGATGACCTAAATCCCTTTGTGATCTATCTGGTGTAGAATTACCCCTAAAAGAATCTGGAATAAACAAACTGATCATCTTAAATTATACCACTGTAGTTGTAATCTGTCCACACTGTAGCCAAGGGTAGTCACTTACCCTAGGCAAAAAAAACCTATTACCAACCAAATCAAGCATGGTAGTTGTGTTTCATGGCTAGGGAACTGTCTGATATGTCCAGTGGTTGACTACAAACTCTCTGGTGGATTTTTTTGAGCCTTTTCTTGTCTCCCAGCCATTAAACAGACACTCCACAGGGTAAGATGCTTACATAGGGACACAGGATTAGATCAACTGATCAACTGCATCTGCTGGCTGTCTGAATAAGAGTAATAAGTCTTAATGATGTGTGGACAGCTAAGCTAACATGCTCCAACCCAAACTAACTGGTATGTTTCCATTTAAAAGGTGCCTTTAATGCTGAAACCAATAAATACATGCATAAACACTTTTTATTTAAGTGGATGTTTTATTTCTCACTAGCCATCTTAAGTGGTTTACACTGTACCTTTCTCCATGCCAACCAGCTGAGATAGCTACATGTCTATCTACTCCAGATTCCAGTATTGCATGATATTCAACATGCACATACAATACACTGGTATAAAGGTGTCATCTAAGTCAAAATTATTTTTTTTTAAAAGAACCCCCTAAAAATAACGTTGCACTTCGGATCATTTTTGTTCCAAAAAACTTATTAACAACAAAATAATGCAAAAGAATTTTTTTTTAAGTGAAAAACTCACTCAGATCCTGTGCACTGTATCTATAATTACCAAACTGAACTCTGAATGCCTGTGGTAAAACTAGGGAAGTCCTGTGATCCTGTAAATTTCATAAAAGCTGGTATAAAGTGTTCTCATCTTGACAAATATATTAAGATTTGTTTAAAGGTATATTTCAGAAGATGGGTACATGGGAGATATATATTCTGACTGTTAGGAAACAGGGAGGCATTTTGACTTAATCTATTCAGTCACAAATATGATCTACTTTGTGCAAACTTTCTCATGTCTTAAAAGCATATAGGAACAGAAGGGGGCCAGTGGCAACATTTACAAATATGTAAAAAGGAAGGAATCCATGGACAGGGAAGATTTTAAGGCCTTAATTATATAAATCTCTTGTTCAAAATTACAGGTTTTTGCAACTGGGGATTAAAGAGTGGCCTAGTACCTGAACAAATTTGTCTGTGATTTTCCCTGCATTGGGGTATTAGTATGATACAAGAGTATAAGGAATAGCAGACATAAAAGAAGAGTTTGTGTTAAGACAAAGCGGGGGGGGGGGGGGGGTTGTTTGATTTTGTGTTTTTTTTCATTAGGTGTGTAATTTGGCCCTTTTATTTGCAGGCCTTTGAAGCTGACCATCCTTATACTGTAGCTTTCATATGCAGAAGCCACTCAACAAAACAGATGCTGGGCACGTCTACATTAGATATTTATTGTTGAGTAGATTAATTAGCTCCACAGTTAATATCTCAAATCTACATGTATGGCCCTGTTAGGTTGCAGGAAACTAATAAACTTCACAGCAGGATCAAACTTATACATAGAAATAATATCCTGCTGTGGAGCTTTTTACTCTGCAGCAGCACATGTGTAGACACTGACATAGCTGGCTGTGGCATGAGGGTGCTTCAGTGCAAGGGCTTCTTGCCAGCTAGCCCACACTGGAGCACCCTTGTGCCCCAGCCAACCCTTCTGCAGCACATTGAGCAGGGTCAGAGCAGCCCTGGGCTGCCAAACTGCCCCCCTGTGACCCCCTGGCAGCGAGGGCTGCTCTCACCCAGTTTATTGTGCTATGGTCCTGGGCACACATTCAAACAGCGTGCCCAGGAGCAATAAACTCTGGCACAATATGCACGAGAGTTCATTTCTTCATGCTAATAGCTAGGGCTGTGTGAAGCTTCTGTCCCTGATTCTATTCAGGGAAGATTTTGCCTGATTTGCTGGCTGAATCTGCAAATCTGAATTGAATCAAAGGACCCTTTAATCTCTCCGAATCAAATTGGAACCCTCAGAATCGATTCAGAAAGATTCAGAGATTTAGACATAGAGACAGCTTTAAAGATTTTTTCTACATACCTCTAGGTAACAGAGGGTCATGATTGCTGTGATGCTGGGGCGCATGGAGTGTCCCACAGAAGCACGGGGGGCTCCCCAGTGTGCTCGGCAGCAGACCTGGAAGTGGACCAGAAGCACTTCCGGTCCACTTCCAGGTTCGCCAGGGAGCACGCGGGGGGCGGTCCCCTGCACCCTCCTGGCTCAGTGACTGGTGCATCCTGGGTCTGGGGAGATGGGGGGCAGCCAGGGTCTCCCCACAGCCAATCGCCAAGCCATCCAGAGAGGATGTTGCGGGGGGGGGCAGAGTGCTCCCCGGCAGACCCGGAAGTGGACCGGAAGTATTGCCAGTCTACCACTTCTGGCTTCACCACCAAGCACATGGAGGGTCCCCCTGCACTCCTGTGGGACACTCCATGTGTCCCAGTATCATAGCATTCACAAGCCGTGCTGGTACCTCCAGGTATGTAGAAAAAGCATTGAAAGCTGTGTCTATGTCTGAATCATTGATTCTCCAAATCAGCATCGGATCTTCAGATTCTGATTCAGTCGAATTGAATCAAGGACAGTGATCCAAATCAACTAATCTAATCACTGTCCCTTATTCTTGCCAAATCAGAATCCAAATCAAATAGGGCCCGCTTCATACACCCCTACTAATAGCACATGTAGATGTGCCCACTATTTATTCCATGAGGTCAAAATGGTGGAAGCTATTGACCTTGATATGTTTTCTCATATGTTCCTTAGCCTAAGTTTCTCCTTTAAATTTTTGATTTTGCCCTCCTCTGTATTCCCAGGTATCTTTCTGGTTTTCAGATATCCACATATATAGTCACTGTAGGTGGAGCATACAAAATAACGTCTCTTTTGTTCTTAATATAAAAACTTTTACATAGTAAAGAAACATAAAAACTGCATAGCATTACTTAACACTAATTCCCAATTTTTCAATTGAAACTTTTGAAACAGAAAATGGCTATGATAAAAGAAAGCTTTTGACAATAAATAATTCTTCTTTACTAAAAAATGAGATTTCTGCTGGAAGAAATATTTCAACAAAATAAAAACCTATTTGTGTCTAATTGTCTATCAATTCCTAATCTAGTTATTTTTTTAGATATTTTTTGCTACATCTCTCACTCAAGAGTTCAAATTTAAATATGCTATCCAGTATTTCTGATGCAAAATTCCTTTTGAGCACACAACATTCAAAGTGTCTCCTTTCAGCAAATCTGTTTCAGTGAAAGAAATGTGTATATTCCAAGTCAATCTCATATTTTTATTTCCTGCCTACATTGCAGGTCTCTTTTGCTTGTATCCCTCAACATTTTTTCTCAACCATCATTAATGTTTTCAACTCTTCTGAAATTAGCATTGTTTGTAAACCAATTAATGTGATGTTTACTGTTTCTTCTAGATCAGTAAGAAAAATATTAAATAAAACAGGGTATAACACCAATCTTTATAACACCCTAGTGGAAAACCACCCACAATCAAAACTCAATACTGTGCTTTTATTTGGTGGCAGTGGTAGCCCCTTGATATGAGAATGACAGTCTTCCAGTGAATAGGGAAGTAATAGGAGAGTCCACAAATGACCAAGGAAGGCAATCTGAAACCCACATTTTTTACTTCAGATATGGCAAATAGTTCCAGAAAGAAGGAATAGATCATGGTGATGTCAGGCCATTGTTCTTTCCCTTTATCTCTCTCATCTACCTATTTTTATAATGAAGCAAGTTTGCGCAAAATGATTGATGCCTTGTACAGTGCCATTGAGGATGATTCAGTACCTGAGTCTCCCAGATATTGATGTTTTGGGAGCCAGTTGTCAGGTATCCTTGTGTCAGGTCCTGGCAATGGAGCTAGTGCTGTATAAACATGGTTTCAATGTTGGTGGCATTTGCTTCAGCCAGAACATTAGCATTCATTCTTCATCCTTCCAATTTATGTGGAATATTTTCTGAAGACTTTGCTGGCAATAAAGTTTGAAAGTTTCAAGTTCTCTAATATGTTGTTGAAGCTTCATGTCCATACAACAGGGGAGGGAAGACAACAGCCTGGTAGATAAGAAGTTTGGTTAGGGACTTGATGTCATGGTTATCAAATACATGATTTCAGAGACTCCCAAAGGCATCATTGGCAGATTTTACCCAATGCTGAATATTGTCATCTATGTTTACTTTTTGGGAAGGTGGCTTATGAGGTAGAGGAAGTACTCAACATTCTCCATGGATTGCCCTACAATTGTAATATATGAAGCAGTAGCTGGTTGGTTTGGTGTGGGTTAGTATATTTGTTTTCTCTAAGTTCACAATGAGTCTAAGGATTTCATACACTTCATGGGAGCAATCAAGACTAACATGGAAATCTTCAGTTGAATAGACACATATCACACACTCAGCTTACTGAAGATAAGAAATGGATATGTTGATTATCTTGGATTTGGAATATTGCCAGCTGATGTTAAAGAAATTCCTGTCTATGCACTACTGGACTCCAGATGTAAGTCTATCAGCAACAAGATGCCAGCTATCTGCACTATTGGATTAAAAAGAGTTGGTGCACTCACACATCCTTTCTTGCCTTCAGTTCTAATAGTGAAGAGTTTAATTTCTGAGCCATTGCTTCAGATGGTTGCTGTCATGTTGCCATGAAGAAGTCAGATAATGGTAACCTACAAGTGGTCAGAAACCACATTGGGACTAAGGTAGAAAGCAGTTAAGGTTCTTCCCAGCTATGGACAGGAGTGCAATACCACAATAATTGCTGCAACCTGATCTATCTCCTTTCCTGAATATAGTAACAATTTTGGCATCTCACAAGTCACTAGGAATCTGTTCATGTTTCTAGATTTTCCAGGGAACTATATATAGCTGGTAAGAGAGCTTTTTTCCACCTTGCTTATAAATTTTAGCTGGTATTCCATCAGGACCACAAGCTTTGTAGTTGTTGTTCTGCCTAAAGATTTTCCAGGACTCTTTCTAAATCGGTGGATGTGCAAGGTAATTTTTAATGGGGTGTCATGGAATAGCTTTAATGGTATTGTCTTCAACATTAGTCTCTTGGTTCAGAAGCTTTTGAACTTTCCTTCCACTGTATATTGATAGTGAAGCTGTTTTTAAGAGAGGTTTGTTCCATCCTTGGACCTCAAAAGAATGGCTCCTTGTGTGCTTGGCCAATAGATAGCTTTGGTTGCACTAAAGAACAATGTCATGACTGTCAACAAAATTTTGAATCTCTTTTGCTTTGTCCTCCCACCACTTCTTCATTAGCTCTCAAATTTTCCTCTGGGTCTCAGCTTCAATGTGGCAATAAATATCTTGGTTCTGTTTGGAGTGGACATCATTTTGCGAATTTTTGTAGGCTTTCCTTTTTCAGTCAATGGGAACTTGAATTTCCCTATCAACTTAATTGAACCAGTCCTGATGTTTCTTTTTGAAGGAGCCTAGGAATTTTTTACCTGCCTCATAGATGCCTTTCTTGAGGCTCTCCTGGGGGTCATCAGGTAGATCACTTTTAACAGAATCTTTCAAGCACTTGATATTGAAACTCCTCCTTGGTTGTTTCTTTTGCTTGTGTTGTCTTGGGCGAGATACACACGGACATGTTGGATGATCTATTCAGCAGTCATTTGCATTGGTCATAGCTCTGGTGTCAGACTTCATGACAGTCCCAAGCATGCACTACAACTAGTCAATTAGATACACGTGTTTTGAGCAGGGTTACATCTATGATGTCTGCCATGTGTTGCTTTGGCAAATAATAAAGAGTTTGTGATGATGAAATTATATTCTGAATATTTGCTCAAAACAATTTCATTTGAACTGACTTTCTCATCGCTTACTTTCCAGGTGTTCCTTTCCATAGCTCAAAGCCCCTGTCTGCTCTAGCACTGAAATCATCAAGAAGATTTATATTATCTTCTTTGGGGACAGGTGGCAGGACTTGGTCAAGTTTAGAATACAATTATTTTGTTTCATCATCTGCATCAGAGTTAGGGCATATGCACTGATGACTGTTGTATGTTGTCTGTTGATCAGTTGAGGATGAAGGGTCAAGAAATGCTTAGTGATGCTTACTGGATGCTCTAGTATCTGCGAAACAATCTTGATGGCAAAAACCAATGGTGTAGATGCATCTTTTTCCAGCTTTTCCTCTCCAAAAAAACATGTAGCCACCATCATGCTCTGTGACCTGCCCCTCTCCTGAACATCTGGTCTCACTAAGTGCAGTAATGTTAATATCACATTATGCACATTCTTGGGCCACGAGTGCTGTCCTTCTCTCTGGTCATGCTCTGTTAGGTTTGTTCATCAGTATGCAAACATCTCAGGGTGAAAACGTCATTAATTGATTTGGACCACAGATAAAGTAATCATAACAGATGTACTTTTTCTGATCAGGTGAAATGAGACAGACTATATTTAAGGCATCTTTATTAGCCCACTCCACATAGGTGGTGAAGACAGGATCCTAAACAGGCCTATTCAGTCATCACTGCAGCTGCTGAATTGCACATCTGTCTCTATTCCAAGTACAAAATGGCAATCATACAATCATCACCTCCATGTAGCTCTGTGACTAGGAGCTCCCAGTAATCACTAGCACCTGCTCCCATGGTCCCTTAACCCCTGTTACTAAGAGAATAGAAAAGCAGCATTAGAGGGCTACAGTATAGTATAGGCAGCTGAGCAAGAGCCAGGTGCAAAGAAGCAAGCAGCACAAAGAAAGAGAAAGAGAAGAGCTACAGATAGATACCTGAGGCAAGATGCCCTGCAATAAGCTACAGGGGCTGTCATGCAAGCAAACAGATATCTAAGGAGCAAATGAAGAACAGCTGGGTGGTCTGTGGTAGAATAGGGCAAGTGAAGTAACTGGGCTAAGCAGAAACCCCTGAGTCAGCCAGAGCTCAGGTGACCAGAAGGGTTCCTCAGTATCTTTAAAGCCTAGTTTCAGAGCTAGAGAGGCAGTCTGGCCCTCAGCTGAGGTAGGGATAGAATTCCTCAGAGAACAGACTGCTAAGTCAGGGGAGTCAGCCCAAGTGTCCAGGGAAGCTGTAGAGAGCCAGTGGGCAGAGGACTGGAGGTTGTTGGGACCCAGAGACTGGAGGTTTGGTTGTGGCTGATGGGGTTCTTTTGGAGGCCAAGGGTAGCAGCCCAGAGAGACTCAGGGACTCAGAAAGCTGAGCCTAATATAGGGCCAAGGAACCCAGTGAAGAAAATAGAATAAGATCTTATGAGGTGTAGGCATGGTTATAGGGGTAGCTAGAAGCCACAATTAAAGCCCTTAAGGCAACGGGAACCTGGAGGGACATGATTGGGTCCAGTAGGGCCCTGCATTGGACAGATAGGGCCAGTAGTTTAGTACAGTGTTGACAGAGGGGCTGAGCCCTATGGAGATCTCCAGCCCCAGCCAGACTCTGTGTGGTAGAATTGCCACTGCTCCAGCCCCAGGAGGCCCCCAAAACCCCAGGTAAGGTTTGGGATTATCTGGGCACTTGCTGCACACCAAAGCATGCATGGCATGGGCATTCCATGAGGACAAGTAGCGGCGGCACAAGGTGCACCTCCACTACTGGTCCCTGGAGATCCAAATGTATACACTTATCTGGATGCAGCCTGAGGGGCCAAAGCAGAGCAAGCAGGATAAGTGAGGCCACTAGGGGGCACCACAGCCTACCTCAAAGGCAGGGTCCTACAGGGATAGGGGAGTGATATCACCCACTCATCCCTGTAGGCCCTGCTATTAAGGGAAGATGGATTAGCTTATCTTTTTTAAGGTAGGAAGGATGTGTGCACATCAACCACACAATACTTTGCAGGATGGAAATTCCACAGCAGCCTTCATCCACTTTAATCAGCCATTGTGAAGTATTATGCCTTTACCTGCTTGCTCCACCACTGAAGACTTTTTTTTTTTTCTGCTTTTGCATCACTACTAATCTGAAAGCCTCGCTTGTCATTGCCACCATGGGTGACCCTGCCAGTAGTACAAAACTGCATACAACACCATTCTCAAAGTCACTGGTAGCACACAAGCTTCCAGCACATCAAGGCGGCAATCCTTGGGAGAACCTGTGTTTGCATCCAAATAATTTGTGTTATATTTTCAAACAAGAGTATGGAAAGCAATGCTCTACTGAGTAACAACTATATTCTGTACTAGGTACTGTATCCCCATTATCTGCTACTTATGTTATTTCACCATATAACAAAAAAACTATCAAGTTTTATCTAGCATGGCTTTTTTTTTTTAACATTCTTTTCAATGCTCACAATTCCATTATGATATAGCTACCTACCTACCCCTGAGAAGGGGGCTGAGTACACAAGGGCCTAGTGAGAAGCTAGATGAGCCTGGAGAGAGAGGGGTTGCATGTTTGAGAGACCTAGTGAAGGGTCTGGGTGAACTCAGTGAGTGGGACAGAGTACAGTGGCCTACTGAGGGGTCCAGATGAGCCCAGAGAAAGAAGGGGCTGCATTACAAAAGACCTATGGAGGGCTCTGAGCAAGCCCTGAGAGAGGTAGTGATCTGTGGAGGGGCCTAAGAGGGTGGACCCATAGAGATGAGAGGGCTGACAGCCAGAGGACTGACCCAGGGAATCTCAACTGGTCTGTGTGGGGCCAGGACACAGGAGGTGCCAAAGGGTGAAACAGACCATGGCAGAAACTGAAAGAGCTTGGAGAGCCTGGAGTTCTCAACTGGCCTGAGGCAGGGCCAGGGCCTAGGAGAGGCTGACGGTCCTTGTGTGGCCACAGCATATAGGAAGGTGTCAAAGGCATGCAACCTGGGATGATCACAGCTGGTGCTAGGCCATCTGAGGAAGAGGAGGGAACAAGGAATGGGCTCCAAGAGTGAGCTTGGGGCCAGAGATAGAGGGCTCAGGTGGGAGGTGGATCCAGGGCCAGGGGGCTTGGTGGTTAGCAGTCCAGGAGGGACATGGGATATCTATGGGTCCCCAGAGAGGGATGAGTAAGATCAGGAAGGTTTGAAGACCACCCCTGAGTAAGACCTGAAACTGCACCCTACCGGGGTTGGTTAGCATGGTAGTGCTGCCTGTGGTGTGTCAGGCTCCATTAAATGCCATTTATGGGCCACTCCAAGGAAAGATAAGGATGGAGCACCAGAAAGCCTCAGCTCCCAATGCCTTGTCTGTTTCCTTGTGGAGGGGAAGGCGAGGGGTGTACAGCCTGACAGAAAAGCACTTGGCAAGAAAGACCAGGACCACGTAGGTCCAGAGGCCCAGAGAGGGACTGGATAATAGAGTGCAGGACCAAAAGAGGCTAAAGGCCTGGATATTGAGGCCCAATGAGGGGTGTAAGGAATATAGTGAGGGGCAGTGAGCATAGTGGGACCAGAAAGGTCCAGTAGCCTAGTGAGGGGCTGAGAATAGAGAATAGCACAGGATCAGATCTGAGGGTCTGGAGAGTGGCCAGGGAAGTGAAGAACTAAAAGGGTCAAGGACAAGGGACCTAAAGTAGCTGACAGCCCATAGAGGGACCAGGAGGAGACCAAGGGGCCTGATAGCCCAGGGAGTGGTTGTGTGAGACTGAGGGGTCTGAAGGACCAGAGAGGGGCTGGAGGAGAGACCAAGGGGTCTGGCAATCTGAGTAGGGCCAAGAGGGAGACTGAGGGGTCTGGCAGCCCAGGAAGGGGCTGTGCAGAGAGACTGAGAGTTCTGAGGGCTCAGAGTGGGAATAAAGATGCCACGGGGTTGAAAAGCCCAGAGAGGGGCTGCATCAGCAGTTGGTAGAACATCTGTAAGGATGCCATCTGTGCGGCATGGGGCATGGTGGAG
>NW_005842364.1:1307726-1343896 GCF_000455745.1 Alligator sinensis
AGCCGTGCAACTGGCCCATAAGACCAGGGCCACAATCTGGGTGGTCATTGTAATAAGATCAGGGTAGCCTCCCACACTGTATAACAACAAACACCAAGGCATGGAGGGCAAGAGCTGGGCAAACTGCCCACAGAGCAGGGCATTGCAAAAAATAAAAAAAGAGGTGGGGTGCCCTATGACAATAGCCTTAAGATATTTGTTCCCTTTGTAAATATTTTTTAAAGATATTGGACAGTTATTCAGTGAAACTGGTAACTTCCTTAAAATTCTGGGCCATATATATGTATATGGTTTATAATCTGGAACTGCTGCTTTGTATGATATATATTTTGTTTTTTATTGTATTCCATTATGAGTTTTTATTGACAGTTATAGTGATAAGCTCCTTATTTCTAAATTGCCCCCTTTCTCCTCGTTAAAGAGTAATTTAAAAAAACTAAACAAAAAATCTACAATCCAAAAACAAACAAACAAACCCAACAGTTTGGAACTATAGCTACTGCAGAACCATAATTTATTTCTTTTCTTCTTATTTATTATTCTCCCCCCTCCCCACAATGTATAGATTTAAGCCTTTTTGAAAAAAAATCTTTTACCCCTCTGGTCAGGTGTGATTCTTTCTGCTCTTTTTGAAACCCTATCACTTCCCTGAAAGCTTAACTGACTCTGGAAAAATACTTGTAGAGTTTACTTCCCCACTTTTTCCATTTCCAATACTCTCAAATCTCTTTTTAGTCCCTAATAAAACCAAATTGCCTGCCTTTCCCAATCATGATATATAACCTGTCTTGGCTGTCTTACACAGGCATATATTCTAAAACATTTGAATAAAGGCATAAAATGATTACATCTAGCAAAAATCAATATGTATTTTATATAGTTGCATCTCTACTATAGATGGATAAATTGAGGCCTTTTGTTCCTGTTAGACATTAATAATCTAAAAAAAAAAAATCTTTCTGGGTGTCATTTAAATGAATGGACATAATTTGATTCCTCATTTCATTATTGTTCAATATATGAGTTTGCTTTACTTAGAATCTAATTCATACTCTCCATTTGCAGTTTTACATTATTCTGTACTTGGGTATCTACATCTGCAAACTATCCCTTATACTAGTTTACAAATTCCCGACTGACAGATTCATTTTGCCTTGTAGGTTCCAAGTCTCTTTGAATATATTTCTCTTTACTTTTGTTTCCCCCCTCAGGTTGTTAGGTGCCATTCAAGCCTGGTAAGTGATAACGTGTGGGATCTGCATATGTTATATGAGACTTGTGAATAAAGTAATTAATTCAGCAGACATCTGTAGACACAGAGACAGAAATGATTCTTTAGTTGTGCAGTTCTCAGAGTGTGCTTTCAATATCATCAAGTTATATACTTATTTATTTGGCCAATATGGTTTGCATCTTAACAAAATAACAAAATTTTGTTAAAAGCAGGCTGCAGGAGAAAACTGTCGATAAACATCAGAAAGAGGCAGTTGGAGCTTTTTGGATAATTATGAGGAAAAAGGAAATTGAAAGTCTGGTCTGGAAAGACTGAAGAAAGGAGAGATCATGGAAGACAGAAGTTGACTTATGTCAAGAGTCTATCTAAATGGATGAATGTATCGACTCTGGAAATTCTGTATGCCTCAAAGAGAAGAGTTCTGCGGAAGACCATGGTCACCAACGTCCTGTTTGGATATGGTACCTAGAGAGATGGTTTGGATAGTATGAATTTATCTGCAATAAGTACCTAAGTACACATATTCTACAAAGTGGAGCTATATTTCTTTGTGTTATTAATGCAATGTTAGCAGTGAATGACATTTTCAGAATGTAGCTGAGTTAAATAAGTTGAACTGTCATAGAAAAACATTTAATTTTACAATTTGTGTTCATTAATGTGTGCTTGACACAAAGATAATTATCAAAATATACTTTTTCTGTCACTGAGAGATTGCTCACACACCAATTCACACGTGTCCAGTATAAAAGAGGCAGGTTTGTCTAGATGTCCTTAGAACAGTATAGTAAGTCAGGATTGTGGGTTCTAGTCCCAGCCTGCTGCCAATTCTCCTGGGCTTCTGGGGCAGTCTCTGTGCCTTGATTATCCATGGAAAAAATTATAATTACTTATTAAGAGTGTTGTCAGGCTTAACTAATGTTTATGAGGCACTTTGAAATCCTCAAATGTAAAAAGCTATAAAAGTGAGAAGACATTTCAGTGTTTTATAGACATTTATAGACATTTCAATGTCAGTGGACATAGTTTGTTCAGTATTGTATCTGTTTCATTATGAATTGTTTGAAAGCTTACAAATCATAAAGAATCATAAAAAACAATGTGGTTAACATTAGTTTCTACTAGCTTACTTTCAGCCCTTATCTCTAAAGTAAATGTAATGTGTTCATATAATTAAAATTATTGGGTCAGGATTAAAATGCCTAATATTAGGTTTCTAAATCCAAATTTAGGAGCCTAAATAAATGGTCTGATTTCCCAAAGTACTGAACATTCAACCACTTCTCCTGGAGTCAACAGAAGATGCACAGTGCTCAGCACTTTCAGAAATCGGATCATGTATTTAGGAGTCCAAATATACATTCAGAAGTCTAACATTAGGCACCCATTTTGTAAAACCTTGCCCCAAAAATTGAAAAAGATCACTGATTCCCCCACATTCACAAAAATATCCCCACAGATATATAAATCATATGGAGAGGCTGATCTACTGAACACTGTAGTCATAACAGATTCCTACCAGCTTTGATAATTATTAGATCAAGTTAGTAGACTAACTTGTAAAACAGAAGTGTAAATATTGAGATCGGGTTTTTTTTTTCTAGTACTTGCATATCTTGCAGAACTTGCAGCCTTAGGAGTTCATTCAGAACTTGTTCATCAAGTTTTCTAGTTAGAGAAATTTGAGGGAGTGAGTAACTAATGTTAATGCTAATGCTAAGAACTAAGGGGTTGCTCAGCCACTGCCCTTCCAGGGAATTAAAAAATGTAAGTGGAAAAATAAACATTAAGACTTCGTTCTAATTACACACTTTGTAGCCATTCATATTTCAAATGTTTCCCTGCCTACATAAATGCATGAGCTGATTCCAGTTCAAGTTCATGGATAAAGAACTAAAAGCTAGTTTTGTTTATAATATCTAGGAATTAAATCATTTCTTCATTTTAGCCTCATTTAGGATATGTAGGTTTAATCCACTGTGTCTCTCTTTTAAAAGATCTCCTTTCTCCTGTGCAGAATATTAGGAATAGACCATATAGAAAGGCTGAACTGAGGACACGAGAATGAAGAAGAAAGGAGAAATATCCCTCCACCCCTCCAGGAACCTGATTTGCCAATTCTTTGCCGTTTTGGTCAAATACTCTGCAGTTTTCTGCCCGTTACTGAGTTGCAGCATTTCAATGAACAAAAACATAATTTATATTAGCCACTTACTTACCAATCTTATGACAACTCCCATATTAGAAGATGATGCAAGTTTGGGGAAGGACAGAATAAGGCTAAAATGGGAGAGCACTTTGCCAGTGTTATCGTCACACAAGTATACCTTGGCTATGTTTGTGACACATGTTGAGCCTCAGACCTAGGTTAATTTTGAGTTATGGTATTCAACACAAATATCAGCAGATAGTAGAACTTACTAAGACATTACACTTCACAAAATAGTTTTGACATAGAAAGTAAAAATAGTTCAGAAGACTTCCAAGTGCAAGCAAGAATAAGCATAGCTGTTACAGCCCCATGCTGTAAAATTAGGGGCACAATATCCCAGATGCTAGTCCCGGCTCCCAGCCATGTTTATGCACTTTGTCCAATGACTTTCAATGCAAAATTCATAAGAAATTATCTTAGGTAGTAGCTGAGTGCAAGACTACACTGTTCTAAGGGAGTAAATTCATCACTGTACTTTAGACATTGTACCCCTCTCATTATTTTCTTACATTCTTGCCTTCAAAATGGCACAGGTTCAACAGGAGACTTTATTTTATAACCCAGGTATTACTGGACTCTCCTAGAGATCTGTGGGTTTGAACTAGGGTTCTGTGAAAGAGCACCATTCCATTTTGACTTCCATTTCACAGCTGCCAGAGAACTCTCTCTGCCAGCCCCAGCCCTAGGGCTTAGATGTGTCCAGGGCCCTGCCTCCTTCTAGTTAGCTGTAGGTTGTAGCCAGGTTGGTCTAAGGACATGGCACTGGCAGACAAGTTTCTTTGGGTCAATCTGATATCTTTTTGGTAGACCAACTAAATAGATGGAGAAATACATCTTAGCAAACTTTTGGATTGAAAAACCTTCATCAGGCTGAGGAAGTGCACTCATTTAGTGTGTGCACTCTTCCTGGATGAAAGGAATAGTAAAGAATCCAGAGGCTGGCATGCAATATGCAGGCAAGAAAGCCACTCATTGAGAATGGAAATGGAGGCATTGGGGGGTGAGGGACAGGCTGGTGTGGCGGGGAAGGAGAATGTAGTAGGTAAAAGTGGAAAGGTACCTAGGGAGTTAGATGTCTGGGGTTGCTGTGTGTCCAAATTTAAATGTCTATATTGGGTCCATGACTTTCTGTGCCTAGGAGGTTGATGAAGTGCAGTTCATCAGCTCATCTGTGGAAAGTGGTTTGTAAATTCAAACAAGCACTGAACCTCGCTAACCTCATTGCCAGAAGCCAACTTCCTACAGCTGAAAACACACCAAATGGATTCAGACCATGCCATGACAAGACATGCAAAACCTGCCAACAGTATCTCTAGTATGATGATATCACAATACAATACATATCTCTATCAGGGCACCAAATTCCCTGATGGAAATTTTTGTAGAAAACACCAGGCAACAACTGCATACCACAATAAGTGCACACTGACAATCTATCAAAGTCAAGAACACCCAACTACTAGGCCTGTGTGAAGTGGCTAGTATTCACTTTGAATTCAGATTTGGCTGATTCAGGGGACAGTGATTTGATTCAGCGATTCAAATCACTGTCCCGAATTGATTCAGCTGAATCTGATTCAGAGATTTGGCCTCCACCGAATAGGTTGACTCTCCGAATCAAACAGGCTCCATCCCCTGCCCACTCTCCCAGTCCCATCAATGGCTGCCCTGCCCAGCCCCTGCATCCTGGCACTTAAAAATAAATAAATAAATAAATAAATAAAAAATAAAGCCCTGCACTCACTGGCTTCTTCCACGCTGGGGGCGGCCATCCCCTCTGCCCACTACTGCCCCGCACTGTGTGTGTGTGTGGGTTGGGGGGGCTCTGCCACAAGCCCCCAAAGGTCCCGATGGTCACTGCAGTATCTGGTGAGTGCAGGGCTTTTTCAAAATAATTTTTAAAGCATCGGGACCTGTCAGGGCAGCTATTGACAGGGCTAGCAGAGTGGGCGGGGGTTGGGGGTGCTTAGGGGGACTGGAGGATCAGGCAGGGGATGGGGCCTGGTGGGGGCCCAGCCATGGTCCCCTCCCCCCTCCTACAGACCCCCCACTCCCTATTTACTGGCACAAAGTCTGGGTCTAGCTCCCTGCGGTGAGGAGCAGGGACTACCCAAATCACCAAATCTACTCCAAATCCTTTTCCAAACCAATTCAGAGGCTTCCAATTGATTCAGACCTTTTTATTGGTCTGCTGATTTGATTCAGATTTCAGGATTTGGCTGCTGAATCGGGCCAAATGTCCTTCGAATCGAATCAGCAACTGAAGCTTCACACAGCCCTACCAATTAACTGTCTCCAATCTCTCAGACCTGACCCTCAAATGGAATTTACAAACTAATTTTCACAGATGACCCTATGAACTTCACTTCATCAACCTCCTGGATACAGAAACTCATGGACTCAATAGGAAAGAGGCTGCATCTCAGGTTGGGGGGGCGGGACTTACAGCTCTCCCTCTACCCCCTCTTCTGCCCCTCCCTGAAGTCTTGTCAGCTGCCTTTCCAGCATGCTTCATAGTGTGTTTGGTGTACTGGAAAGTCTGTGTGTTCTTCTGTAATATAATATGTATTTATGTAATATATGTAGATAATTGTATGTATGTATTTATGTAATAAATAAAATATATAAATGTATGTATGTGTTCCTGTATAAATTCTATATTCTAATATATAGTATATGCTGTGCTTCCCTGCACAGTGAATGGAATGCACACTGTGAGAGAAAGCACAGATTTATTTTCTGGGGCTAAAGAATTAAAATAGACTAACAAAAACAAAAGGAGGATTTTGGGGGAGGAATAAATTAAAAGGAATGAATATAATAATAAAGGGTATTAGAAAAGGAAAAGGTATTGGAGGATCCCACTTGCTAGTAATAGGCTAGCAAATAGGAAGCAATACCCTTTCTCTGATGCTGCTGAGCTCCTGGAAGACATAGCTCAGTAAGCTGACCCCAAGGCACAGAGAAAGCTCAGTTCAAACAATGCTTTTTATGCTGTTTTTCCACCCGTCCCCCAGAGCACTGGGATTGGAAGGGACCTGAGGGAAGGATCACAGTCACTGGCCAGCTACACATGTTAATATCAAAGCAGTCCTCCCCACCTCTTTCCCCTTCCTCTCCTTAGTTTCTCTTTAGCTGCAAGCAAGCCCAGCTTTGAAACTTGAAATATTTAGAAAGTTTCAAAATGTTTTGAGTGCCCTCGTTTCGTGTTAAAGCTATTTCGAAGTCTTTCATTTCATTTCAATGTCACTGTTTCGAGCCCAAAACAAGTTGAAACAGCATTGAAATGAAATACCCATCGGAATTTCACACAGCCCTACTTTGAACCTCTTCAGGCTAAAGGGAGATTTTTTTAACACAAGGATCCCAGCTGCTGGTCAAGTGAAGTCATTACTACCTAATTATAAGTCAGGATGGTGGCAATACCATTTCCTCCTTTACTAGCCACATCTTCAAACAGGCTTAGGGACTATGATTCTCAGTGGCCACTGCACAGTAGCACTGGTGAGCACTAACCATGAAACACTGCTACTGCACAGTAGTAATGAGCTACTACTCATTACTCATTGTGCAGTACCATCTGAACAAAACCATGTGGCAATGATACTGTGCAGTAATACTGGGTACTGTGCAGCCATTTAATACTTGCTTATGCAAATACTAAATGACTGTATGGTAACAGCTGTGCAGTCCTCCACTCAAGGAAACCCAGCCAGTATGTTAGAAGTAGGGTGACCATAAGTAAATTCAGGACAGCCGGGATATCCAGGACACTGCCCCTCTCCCCTCCCAAGTCAGCAGTGCTGCTTTCCCACCAGATTGCTCCCTGCACCTGGGACTTTCATTTTAATTTTCCCAACCATCCAGGACCAGCCTTTGAAATCCAGGACCATTCCAGCAAAACTGGGATGTATGGTCACCCTAGAAATAAGCACCTTACTCAGTAGGAGGATGGTTAAGGGCATGATCCAATCCATAAGTTACTGTGTAGTCAACAAGGGCAGGTTTTATAGCACTTCAGCTATTCTGCAATAACTGGCATATGCATGCTCTTATCCCACAGTGAGCGAAAACTATCACACAGTAGATTTTCTGTCTCCCAGAAAAACTATCATAACTTAGTTCTCATTATTCCAAGATGGAATTTTGGCCACATCTATTCAGTTTGATACGGTTATATTCAGCTACCCCCTGCTCAGAATGGTAGCTGTTGTCAATCCATGTCCTAGGCACCTGTACAGGAAATTAGGTAGACACCTAATTTCCTGTACAGGTACCTAGAACTAGGATTCACAACAGCTACCACTGGACACTATGATTTATAAAATTAGATGTCTGATGTGGCGATAATAAGTATCACCATATATAAGTTCCTTTAAGTATCTGGACTTAAATAAATTATTACCACTCTCCCTCACAAACCAATGAATATTACTGTGCTTCAGTTTCATATTTAAAAACATATAATTTCATCCCTTTTGTTCTTTTTCATTAAAGTAAAAAGAAACCTTAGCACCAAAGATCTAAGTTAAAAAGCTATATTGAAATAAACAGTAAAATGTGCTACTCCCTTCTCTGCAGGAGGAAAAACACATTCAGACTTTTAGGCCACATACTGAATTGAGCCATTTCAGTAGAAATACCCTGACTTATCCCCTTTCAATGAGCAATTTTTAGCCAAGTAGAACAAAACAGGGGGGAAAAAATCTTATAAGATACATTGTCCATGAACAGCAGGGAAGGTGAAGAATTGGAGAAAGGAGAAGGTTGTTTGTTTATTCTGAAAGAAATGTTTAGCTCTAAGGGCCTTGTTACACATTTCACTTTGAGCTGCTCAAATACTGATTGGTGTTAGTGCTAGCTTGACTTTGGAGAAGTTGCACCTTAAAACTAAAAACCTTCTCTGACTGTCTCACACCTGCATAGCTATGACTTGCCACTAGATGGCTGGCAAGCAGGGGCGTGACTAGTACTTACAGCTCTGAGTTGCCACTACAGGGTTGATGAGCCAGGACAAGCTTCTATTCCTGGTCTAGGTGGGAGTAAATGAGAGATGGGTTGTGGTGGGCTCAGGTGTGTATAATTAATGGGATGGGGGTGGGTAATGAAATGGGAGGTGGAAAGGAAGTAGGGGTGGAGAAACAGTGATGGAATGCATGAACTCAGCCACTAAAAGATGAAGTAAAAAGAAATAATAAAATACAATTTAAAAAGAAATAAAACAGAAGTAAATTAATGAAGGTCTCTTGTTTTACTAAACTGGGATTTGAAATTAGGGTATGGAGAGGGCTGGTCCTACTTCCTGGGGTGGCTAGGAGGTGGAAGTCATAAGGGAAGGTCCTTTTTGGGAGCTACTGCCTCTGCCCCAGGCAGCAAGCCCCAGCTCATGGGGACCCAGTCCAGCCCCCTATCTTGTTTCTCTTCCACCTCCCTAGACTAGCTGACACGTTCTCTGCAGGCTGTTTCTGTAGGGTTGCACCCATGCAAATGGAAAGGTGACACCCCTGGGTGGGAGGAGGAGTTGCCTTCGTGGCACTTCCCCACAGGCAGTAGAGTTCAAGGGATGGAAAGTTTGTCCACAAAAAAAGGAGGGTAGGGGAAGGGACACTGTATCCTAGGATGTTGGAGGACTGCAAACTTGGGCAGCTCATCTGTGTGAAATGGCCATACATTAATGGAACACAAGGTGGGTAACATGGATCAGAGATAAACCTCCCCTGGAGTGGCATAACTTTAAGCCCCCTCAAGTGTGCTTGAAACTAGTTTCGGGGGTTAATGTATGGACAACCCACGGGCTAAGTGCTCCAGGAACTGCCTAAAATTAATGTCTAACAAGGCTCTTACAGACACCTATAAACTCAAATTTTCCCCTACATTTCAATTGGTTCTTTCAGAAGTTTGCCTTTTTCCAGATTCCCAAAGATTTACAGACAGTAATATTCATAACATGGACAATAGATGGCTTAGCTGTCAATGTTTTATTAATCAAAACTTTTGAAATCTGCACAGAACTGGTTCAACAAAATTAAGTATTAATTCACAGTGGGCCCATCTATGCATGAGGCTACAGCAAGGTAGCATCCATGGGCAAAAACCATGATGCTGCAGGTATGTCACTGTAGCAACATGCTTCCTTATTATACCGCGTCACTACAGAGATGTAGGGCCTAAAATTAACTGTGCATGGTGCATACAGTGTAGTACAGCTGTTACTGCACTGTCTTTTAGTACTTCCAAAAGTACTAAATGATGGTGCAGTGACAATAGTGCCACAGCGGCATGTGTAGATGCATGCAGTATTTACCTATTGTCTATGTCAAATTAACTAGCATCCCATGCTAGAAGAAGTGGTCAGAGACAAGGAATGCTGTCTCAGTTTAATGATATTAATAGTCTGGTACTT
This sequence comes from Alligator sinensis, assembly GCF_000455745.1. NCBI lineage: Eukaryota > Metazoa > Chordata > Crocodylia > Alligatoridae > Alligator > Alligator sinensis. The sequence goes on from NW_005842364.1 coordinate 1,317,576, forward strand.
ACCCAATGTGGGGGGCAAAATTTACTTACTGAAAAGTGCACATTAACTATTTTGTCATCTTTCACACATTTGATAATTTGGTTTGACAGCCTACTTCAATACACACACACACACACACGGGATAAAAGACAAGACTCCAAACTGCATAAAGTGATAATGAGTTCTGAAGCACTGAATGGCAGCTCATGCATTACTATGTTCTGGTTAGAAGCTTAAAGAAGTATTCAAGTCCAAGACAAGGATCCCCCCACCCCCAATTAACATGGCAGGAAAGCCCCTCATCTTGGATTCGAGTACAAGGTGGTGGGGGTGTAGGCTGCTGGGGCTCCAACTCTACCTGAGACCCAGCATGAAGTCAGAGGCAGAGATGCAGCCACTGCCTACTCACCTACTGTCTTCCCCCTTTACCCCCTGCCCTCTACTGCCTCTCCCATCACCAGTCCCCTTAGTGCCTCCCCACCTTCTATCCCCTCTGTCACTGCTTTCCCTGCAGCAGTGGTGTGGGGGACAAATGTAAGATGACCCTCCAATAATTAGATTACATACATTGAAATTTACAACAAATTATACATCTTCCATGTATAGAATCTAATTATTGGCAAGTTGTCTTACATTCAGAATCATTTTTATTTGGTTCAATACAGTAGTTGCAAGAAAAAATATTAGCAACAAAATTTTATACTATGTGCCACTTTTTCTCTTATTGTAAGCGAGTACAAGCAGAAACAACTACCATGTTCATTCTGTAGTGGTGATTACTAGTCCCATGTATTGCTATACAAAATATTGGCTATTACATACTATTTATTCTACTGCTGTGTTCATATCATATATATACTTTGCTATAGGACTATAGTCTCATGGCTTAGTTTGTCTCATTATAGGTAATTTGTTGAAAAAATATCTAAAGAAAAAATGTTATTCTTTAAGAAAGATACTGCATACATTTTTTATGTATCTGATGTAGGAATAGTGTGGGTATTAACTTGGAGCTTGAACATTAGCAGTGTAAAGATACAGGCCTTGTTACTTTAATTTCAATTTCAATGTTTTCACTCATTCAATTTATTACAAGACACAGATGGAATGAGACAGTGAAAAGGTAAAAAAAAATAAATTATAGAAAGTAATTAAACTCCAGCTCATGGTCTGGTTCAGTCTATTAGGTAACCATAAATAAATGGACATGTTTTATTTGAAAGGGTAAATTTGAAATAAAATTATTATTATTCAGTACTAGAAAGTTAATTTTAAAGAATCCAGATGCAGTATTTTCAATTAAGCCTGTTTGGATGTGCTAAAAATCCCATTATTCAAATTACTAAGGAAAGCAATATTTAGCACACTTTATTATTATTATTTTTAACCAAACATAAGCAATCACAGGACAAGCACTTAAATCCACAATGTGAAGAAGATCCTTTAAAAAAAATCCTATTGAATAATCAAACATCAAATTCCATAAAATGTATAATTAATTGTATGTGGTTGGTCTGTGTAAATTAAACTTGCGCTATGTTAAATGCCATCATAGTGAAATATACAAGAATTGTTCTTATTTAGATAGGCTGGTTCATGCATTACCTTTTTTGCTCTGGTATTTCCCATTCCTACTAAAGTCAATAGGATAAGCTTATGTGTGTACAGATTACAGGATCAGCTCCTACTAATCACTATAGGTGTCTTTACATGTGCTCCAGGATGGGCAGGGGAGGTACTTTAATTAAAGTGGTTCTCAGGAGGAGCCTCTCTAAATAAAGCACTCACCGTGTCTTTTGTTTTCAGGACCCTGCACTTCAAAATTGTGGCAGGGGCACTTTAACTAAAACTCATTCAGCAAGCTTTAGTTAAAGCACCCCCACTGCCATTTTGTAGTATGGGGACACTGAATACACATGATGCCAAGGCTGCTGAAGCATACTAATTAGCATGCTCCAGCAGACTCAATAAATGCAACACACTCCAATTACAATGTGTTGGAGCAGGTGTTGGGCATGTGTATAGGTGCCTTATAGTTCCTGGTATACTGGGCCTTCTGTGTGTTAGCTTCAACAAAAATGTAACCTGATTCAGGGGCTAGTCATTATCCTGCTAACAATTAGACTTATGACTTTTTAAAGCAATTGAAATTTATTAACATATAATCCATGTGTGTGAGATTAATGGTTGCATCTAAATCATCTAGGGTATGGACAAACATTTGTTTGAAGTACACCAAATTCCTCACTCATTTAGGGTGCTTCAGCTCTGTGCAGCTATATCCCAAGAGCTCTTCAAAATTGCTGTGAAGTCACACATGGGTGATGCTTGCTACCCTGGAGAGTGGTACAGAATAAATTATTTTTTTAAATGGGGTGCCAGTAAATTCAGAAAAGTTAGGGGTGCCATGTGTTTGTTGAAGAGCATGCTTCTCATCTTCCAGTCCCCAGAGGTTTCTGAGAGTAGTTGTGCTCACAGGAGCTCAAAAGAGTATAAAGAACAATCATACTCACCAATTAGCCACATCCACATCTACATCTACATCCCACCACTTGGGGTGCAGTGGGGAAGCAGAGTACTGTGGGATAATGAAAGATTAAAATCTCCTGTCACCCTTCTACTGGAGGATTTCATGGAACACTTCAAAATCAAGCTTTTCAAAGATTTTCATCTTTTTTCAAGGGTCATTTTTAAGTGCTTCATCAGGCATGAATATCTACACCCCTACTACTTGAATGCTTCAGAGGGACTTGGAAAGCTTTGAACAACACAGCTGTCCATGGCCAACTTTCTCAACTCAGTTTTCTCAATTCTGATCTGTTGTGATCATTCCAAATTGGGCATGGTGAGGCATGGTGGGAATTACAGCCTTACCCCTGTTGACACTGATCTGGTACGTAACCAACTAGAAAAGCTAGACATTTATAAGTTAGCAGAACCAGATTAACTTCACCTGAGAGTGCTGAAGGAGCTGGCTGAGGTCATTGTGGGACCCTTGGTGAATCTTTATCAAAAATCATGGTGCTCAGGGGAGATCCCTGGGGATTGGAAGAGGACCAAATTTTTTCCCATCTTCAAGAAGGGGAAGAGTGGGGACCTGAGCAACTATAGGCCAATCAGCCTAACGTCTATCCCAGGGGGAAATCCTAGAAAAACTCATCAAGAAGTCTATGTGTGACTCAGTCACAGAGGGTAGGATTCTGAACAACAGTCATCATGGCTTTGTCGCAGGCAGATCCTGTCTTACCAATCTCATCTTCTATGACCAGGTATCTTGCTACCTGGGCATGGGAGAGGAAGTCAAAATTATATACCCAGACTTCCAAAAGGCCTTTGATCTAGTACCCCTTGATATCCTCATGGGAATATTGGAAGATTGTGGGCTTAACTGCTTAACGGTTCAGTGGGTTGGAAACTGGCTGCAGGGTAGGACCCAGAGAGTTCTTATGAATGGATCTATGTCATCCTGGTGAGAAGTGACCAGTGCTGTCCCTCTAGGGTCTATGCTTGGTTTGGTGCTTTTCAACATCTTTATCAACCATTTGGATGTTGTTACCAAATTTGCCCATTACTTTGGGGTGTGCTCATTTATTAGGGATAGTTTCTAGGGTCTTGGTGATTCTGTCAATGTGCTGCTTGTGTTACTATACGGAGCTGTATTTCTCCCTTCTGCAAGCCCTCACCCCCAGTGGAGCTATCTTGCAGGACTCAATCTCAATGGGACTGGGTTCCTCCAGTCACCAAATCAGTCATACACACAAACACACACAAATTAACGTGACACGCCTGACCTGGCCGGGCTGATCAGCATGGACAGGCTGACACCCTCATATGCCAAGAATCAGTTCATAAGAGCAACAATAAAATGCAGTCAAACACAAGCACACAGGTAAACAGAATCCCTCTGAATCCGGCTGGGTGTCCAGCTGACACCCTCATGGGCCAGCATTCAGTTCATAAGGGCACGTCTGAGTCAAACTGGGTCAATCAGCCTGTACAAGCTGATCCCCTTATGTGTTTCAAACTCAGCACGTCCCAATCTTTGGCCTCTTGATGAGCAGACCCCACAATAATTTGGGCTTCACAGGGATCTTTAGCATAGGTAAAAGAAGCGTTGCTGCAGAGCACGGGAGGAAAGAGAAGCAGAGAAGGAAAAATATACCCAATTACTACCAGTTTGACTATAAAAGTTATTTATTGCTAAGCATATGAAATATATAATAGTACTAGTAGTAATAGACATGCAAAAGAAAAACAAACACCAACAATGACAATACTACCCTGGTTTCACTAAGTATTTGGGGAAACTTAGCTCAAGCTTAACTGATACAGTTCAGGTTCAGAAGTTTATGCCTAGAAAGAAGACAGAGAACGCTGGGATCTCACCTAGTCCACGGTACTCAGGCTGCAAAGCTGACAGGCACAGTCCGTAGCACAATCCTTGAAGAGAGAGATGATCTGTTCTTCCAGCGTCCCAAGAACGACAGGGGATGGTGTCAGCACAGGGGTTTTCTTCTTCTCCTTCTTTCCTCCTGCTTCTACTTCTTTTCCTTCCTTTTCCTCTTCTAGCAGCACACACACTTACAGATTTTTATACCCTCAGTTCAGCTGCTTCGAAGCACCCTCAGTAGTGTAAATCATTGTCTTTTCTATTGACAAGGGGTTATCTGGTTTGGACCATCTCAGGAAACTGATTGATAATCAGGAAACACTTAAGATTAGGGAGTAACCCAAATACTTGGGAGCCAGCTTGAAATTCCTATGGGTGGCAGATATACTGATGGGATATCTCATGGTTTCTTCAGGAACAATAGATAGCTTGCAGCATCAGGATTTTGGATTTTTACTTGTTGTGCACAAGCCTCAGCTTAGCATGACTTTTCCAGATCTTACTATAGTCTTTTAACAGACTTAAAACAATTATTGGGGTGCTCATAACCTTTTGTGGAGAGGACTCCCACCAGTCGTCTCGGGAAAGATATGACAACACCTGGGATTAGGGCTCCAGCAGGCTGGATGCTGTGATGAACCCTTAACCATTGTTCAAATGTTGCCCATACCCCCTCTGACTCGGTCTCTTGCCTCAGCATTCCCTAACCCGGCAACCGAGTTTTAGTCAATCAAGTTTAAATAGGCCTCCCATAGTGGGACCGGGGAATGTACGGCCCGAGATGCCTATTAAACTTAGAGCTGTGTGTGTGTGTCTGGGGGTGGAAAAGTCCTTAGTAAATCCAGATTAGAACTGGTCTGATAAATGCTGAGCTGGATGTGTGTGAACATGGGTTGATTAACATTGGAAGCACAGATTCCCCATCATGCAGCGCTCTCCTGCTTCTCTGGTCCCAGAATTCACTGCAGTCTCTGCTTCAGGCTTTCTGTTTTCCATCTCTCATGTAAATGAGACCTAGGGCAGTTGATTCACTCGTCACCCTTATCTGGTGAGGGTCTTAGGTGCGTCTCTCACTGCATCTTAATCAGTTTCGTTTAGGTAGAGGAGGGGAGGGGGGTGAGTCCTTTGTGAGTCAGACAGACTGTATCCTGTACCAGGGTTCCCCAAGAATACAGAGCTGAGACGTAACAATGTGGGGGTGAAGAGCTCGCTGGCCAAGTTCAAGGATGACACCAAGTTATCAGGTAGTGTGGTCATGCCTGCAGATAGGCTGCAGATAGAGGCGGACCTGGACAGACTGGAGTGGTGGATGAATTGGAACCAGATGAGGTTCAACACTGAGAAGTGTAAAGTGCTCCATCTGGGGCCAAATAATCTCCAACATACCTACAGGCTCAGTGGCAACAATTTGACTTGCACCATGACCGAAAGGGACCTAGTTGACCATTGAATGAACATGAGCTCTCAGTGTGATGCTGTAACCAGCAGGGAAAACAACACTCTAGCATGTATCAACTGATGCATCTCATATAAAACCAAGAAAGTGATTCTTCCACTCAACTCAGCACTAGTGAGACTGCACCTGGAATACTGGGTCCAGTTCTGGGTGCTGCACTTCAACAAGGATGTGGAAAAACTTGAGATGGTCCAGAGAAGAACCACTCGTATAAGCAGAGACTTGCAAAACAGACCATATGTGAAGAGGCTGAGAGACTTGGGTCTCTTCAGCCTAAAGAAGAGAAGGCTGAGAGGGGACTTGGTAGCAGCTTATTGCTACATCAGGAGAGTACATCAAGAGCTTGGTTAACAACTGTTCACCAGGGCACCCATGGGGAAGACTATGAGTGATGGATACAAACTCCTGGAAGACTGCTCCAGGCTCAGTTCTTGGAAAAAACTCATTCACAGTCAGGGTGTCTAGATTGTGGAACAAACTCCCGCCAGAGGTGGTGTAATCGTCTACCCTGGAAATCTTCAAGAGGAGACTGGACAATAACCTTGCTGGGGTCACCTGACCCCCAGTTGTTTTTCCTACCTAATGCAGGTGGGGTGGACCTAATGATCTTGCAAGGTCCCTTTCAGCCCCTAACAATTTATGAATCTATGGATTCTTTGCAATAGAAAAATCACTCTATTGTTTTTTTTCTGTAGTAAAAAATGAGTAAACATTTTCCAAGGGGTGTCCTCAGTCTACAAATGATGATAACCATTATTCTAAGCAGATGATATATTGAAACAAGGCAACACCCCCTGTCCAACTGTAGCAAGCACTCATCTGAGGGGGTGGCCATGATGTCCCCTGATAGCCACTCAGCCCTTGCCTAGTCTGCCTTTCTCAGGTACTCTCCCCTTCACTCACCCTTTGATGTTGTCTTCTAGGAATAAGGAAGGCTGTTCCAAGGCTTTCCAAATCAGACCCCCTCTTGTAAACACAGATGTTCATGATTGTGGCCTTAAGGGCTAATTACATGGCACTGACCTCCCCTTTACACCATGCCCATGCCTCACAGATGGTAACAATCAATCCAATCACTCTCTTGTAGGGGTCTTGGCCCACTTGGTCTCTGCCTTTTTTCTCTTGCCGGGGTGCTTAGCTCAGGATCCACTGTGTTGGACACAGTTTCTGGGCTCTAGACCTAGCCTTACCCTCTCAGGCTTTGGGCCCCAACCCTATCTCCACCCTGTTTTGAGAAGTGAACCCTTGAACAATTTCTTTTCCCTTCTCAGGCACTGGACCTGCTTGCCCCAATCCCCTGCCCCTTTTGGCCACTGGGCCCTCTGTCCCCAAGCTCTACCCTTCTTGCTACACTTTAAGCCTGCCCTTAATGGAGCTCAAGGCAATCACATGCCCCTAGGGCACTAATGGGAATTCCAAGACTACCCCTAACAGTCCCTTCTGAAAACCACCAGTTTTAAACTGTAACACAAACTTAATCTGTTCTATGACAACACTATCTAGCTGTCTTGCAGCCAGACTTGCCCTTAGCTGGGGTTGTGTTTCTTATGTAAGACACCAGTATTTGGCTAGCAGTTCTGAGAACTGCTCTAAAGTCAGCCTGACACTCCCCAGCAGTCTCTCTGGCCTGGAGATCTTTATTCAGCAGCTTGGATAGACTGTTTGACCAGCTCAGGCACTGAGCTTATATGCCTCAGGCCCAGCCCCCTTCTGGTCAGGTGGATCCCTAACCACATGCAGGGATTCCTCCTAAGGGCTTAATGAATGCTTGCCATGGTGCCTTATAACTCCTGCTTTAGCAGTCTCCTGCTGTTTGAGTTGGGCATTGCCCTGTGGGCTACCAAGCCTGCAGTAGGTAGTCAGGGCCTCAGGTCTCCAGCTGTCTATTCCCTTACAGTGAACCGGCTCTAGGTAGAGATCTCCTGACTGACAGCAGGTGCAACCCTTTACCCTGACAGGCCTCTCCCATGCCTGGGTTTTGCTACTGCCTGACTTCTGTAGCTGCAGTTTTATTTTTGAAGTAACAGGACCCACCAGCTCCAGGTGTAACAGTTATACCAGCACAGGAGTGAGCTTGCATTTTTGACACCAGCCCCATTTGGAGTCAAAATTCATGGTAGCAAAGATTCAGGTGCTACTAGAATATAACTGCATTTTAGAAGCACCAGTGAGTAAATTGCATTGAAAAGATCATCATCTTAACTGAATTGTTCTTGGCTGTTAGCTGGACAAGTGACAGCTGTAACAAAATCAATAACATCTCAGTGTCTTTTTTTTCCACAACTTATTTTTCTCCCAGTGTCATGAAAAGCTATTCAAATAGTATAGTATCCACAGGAGCCATTCACTCTGAGGGCAACTAACTAGAGCTGCAGTGAATAAAAAGATGAAAATATCTGACACATTCATTCTAGTGAGCAAAGAAGAATGAAATCAGCCTAAGTTACTAGTATGAAAAAAGAAATTAATGCATCTCTCTAGCTACAGTGGGAAATTCAAGAATTAATACAATAAATACAGGAAGTTCTGCACTTCTTAAAAGTTAGCAGAATTTGGTAGGGAAAAGTTTCCAATCCTACAAACATTTTCTCAGTTTCAAAATGTTTACTCTTCTCCATAGATTTCATAGACATCAGGGCTGGAAGGGACCTCACAAGATAATGGGGTCCAGCCCCCTGCCCAAAGGACAGGCAGTCAGCAGGGGTCAAATGATCCCAAAATGATATGCATCCAAGTATTTCTTAACCAAATCCAGAGTATGTGCCTGCAACACCTCTGGGGGGAGTCTATTCCAGGCCCTGGGGACTCGGACAGTAAAGAAGTTTTTCCTTATGTCCAGCCTAAAATGGTCTTCCAAGAGTTTGTGACCATTGGACCTAGTCTTCCCATGGGGTGCCCTGGTGAACAGATGTTCTCCCAGTTCCTGGTGCATACCCCTTATATACTTATTAGTTGCCACCAAGTCACACCAGAGCCTACGCCTTGCCAGGCTGAAGGGTCCCATGTCTCTCAGCCTCTCCTCATAAGGCTTGATCTCTTTTCCTCTAATCATTTGTGTGACTCTCCTCTGGACTCTCTTGAGCTTCTCTACATCCTTTCTGAATTGCAAAGCCCAGAACTGGACATAGTATTCCAGCTGTGGTCTCACCAGGGCCAAGTAAAGTGGGAGGATGACTTCCCGGGTCTTGTTTGATATGCATCGGAAGATGCAGGCCAGAGTTTTGTTTGCTTTGCTGGCTGCAGCATCACATTGGTGGTCGTGTTCATCTAGTGGTCAATCATGATCCCCAAGTCTCTTTCAGATGTGGTGCTAGCTAGTGTAGCACTGCAGAGCCTGTAAGTGTAGTGTGGGTTCTTTCTCCTAAGCCATTTCTCAGCGTTGAATGCCATCAGGTTTTGATCCGCCCACCTTGTAAGCCTGTCAAGGTCATCCTGGATTACCAGCCTATCCTCTAGGGTGGCTACACTTCCCCATAGTTTGGTGTCATCAGCAAAATTAACCAATCTGCTTATAATACCTGAGTCCAGATCATTTATAAACATATTAAAGAGTATGGATCCAAGAACAGTGCCCTGGGGGACTCCACGGGTTACAGTATGCCAAGTTGATTTGGTTCCATTAACTATCACTCTCTGAGTCCATCCATGGAGCCAGTTCCCCAGCCATGAGACTGTGAAGTTGTCTAGGCCGCAATTCCCCAATTTTTCCATGAGGACATCATGGGACACCAGATCAAAGGCTTTCTTGAAGTCCAAGAATATGATATTCATCTCTTCTCCTTTTTCCAGGTGAGATGTCACCTGGTCAAAGAAGGGAATCCAGTTTATCAGACAAGATCTACCCACCATGAAGCCATGATGACTCTCTCTCAGAATATTACTTTCTGTTAGGATGTTGGTAATGGTTTCCTTGATGATTTTTTCCAGGATCTTTTCAGGGATTGAGGTCAAGTTAATTGGCCTGTATTTTCCTGGATCTTCTCTTCTCCCTTTCTTGAAGATAGGCACCACATGGGCCCTCTTCTAATCATCAAGCACCTTGCCCAAGTGCCATGAGTTCTCAAATATCCTCACCATAGGCTGTGCTATAATGTCAGCTAGTTCCTTTAGCACTCTTGGGTGCATTCCATCCAGGCCAACTGATTTGTGGATATCCAACCTCTTAAGGTGTTCCCTCACAAGATCAGTGGTAATGATGGGTGCAGGTTCACCCTTCCCCTAGTGATCTTGCCTCTTTTCAGGCAGGGTGATCCCACTGGGCTGATGGAAAACTGATTCAAAGTAGTCATTAAGGAGATTGGCTTTTTCTTGAGTATCAGTTACCAGCTGCCCCACTTGGTTTCGTAATGTTCACTTGTTACCCTTGTTCTTTTTCCAATTTCCCACATATTTGCAGAAGCACTTTTTATTGTCCTTAATTTGAGTGGCCAGTTTGAGCTTGGTTCCAGCCTTAGCTTTCCTAGTCTGCTCTCTACAAGTGTGGGCTAGCTACAAGTGTGGGCTAGTACAAGTGAGTACTGTGTTATCCATTAAGATGAACTCAAGATGTTACCTTGGATTTTTTTTGAGGGAGAGGGAGAGATCTACCCTAGAGTAATGTGGTTATTAGACTCCTAAACTTGGATATTAGAAACTGAAGTTCAAATCCCTGGTTTGGATCAGCAAAGAGCAGAGATTTGAAGTTGGTGTCTCACATTCCAGGTGAGTGTCCTAACTACAAAGCTTCTGGAATGACTTCCATTTCAAAACTGTCACGTTCCCACATGGGCAGATCTAGAATTTTGAAAAGGGAGGTATACATTGACTGGTGCATCATCACATATAATGAAACACATTTTTCTCTAGTCAAAGGGAAACCAGAAGCTTGCTTTACTAAAACAATAGGGTCCTAGTGTTATATTATTCAGTTTAAGATGAAATTAAAAAACTAATATAATTTTATAGGAATGCACAATAGTTTGCTCAATTATATGTAAAGGTTAAAAAACACAATATACTAGACAGTAGTCAAAAATATTGTTTTATTACTCCTGTACTCATTATAGATAAATGTGCATTTCTTATTCATTTTTGTAAAACAAAATCTAGTTCTTAACCATCTTGGCAATGTCACCAATACACCTCAGTTAATGTTCACCTGATTTAATAGTACTGCACCTAATTAAGATTTTTAGCTACAGCTAAAACCAATCTGCAGGTCTCTGAAACAGTGAAGAGACATTACCAGGAATGGCTAACAGATACCAACATGCAAAAGAAACAATAGCTTGATTAATGGGCTATCAAAACCATTAAAAAGGAAAGAAGGTCATTAACACCTGTGGAATGAAGAGATTAACAGAAATCAGGTAGATTATAATAAACCATGAAGTCAGTTGATTCCCACAGCAGCACTGCCTGAATAGAAATGCCACTGCCCTTCCTGGGCAGTTTAGTTTCTAAAGTTTGGGTGGAGCAGGAATAAGAGAAGGGGTGCAACTACAACACTGCAGCCTCCTGGATCTACCCACCCCTGCATTTCTAAGAGAAATGTAGGTTTTGCCAAATGTTTTGTTTTGGTTTTCTTTTTAATGAAAGACTGGTGCTTAGAAAAATTCCTGTCCAATTCTAAAGTCTAGTTGTTATGCTTACCTCTTTAAAAAGAGGCCCTTGTAATAATTTTCTCCCAATCCATTTATATTTTTCTTAATAACTTCATCCTTTTCTCCCATGCCATCAGTATTCTTTTGGAGTGAAAGCCCCATTCTCATCACTCACTTCCCCCGCCCCCCTCCCACTGCATTGTTTGGAAGCTCCGTTCCCACCTGTAACCCCAGCCCTTGTGGCCATTTCTTGTTGTATCATTATCCTCTTAAGTCTAAGAAACTATTGTAAAGGTAGTTTACAAGCTGGTTTTTCTGCCTTGTTTTAAATTGCTTCCAGGCTCTTCATTGAAAAGACCATATAAACTGCCAGCTTTCTTCAGACCGCATGGTGACAAAGGGAATACTTCAGTTACTGAGGAATATTTCCTTTATAAGGCAATTTGTAAATCATGTGTCATCCCTGAAAAAAATGTAGAAATACAGGGGAAATATACAGACACAAAGGTGTAGTTACTATACAGTGAGCAAGGCTTTATTTTAAAAACTTCAGTTATCCAGCAGAAGTGGGAATCATAAATATATTAACTGAAAATAAACCTGGGGGAGGAAGTGTATGTGGGGGGGGGGAGGGAAGGGAAGGGAAAATGGGCACAGCTGTTGTTGTTTTACTTTTTTATTTTAGATAGTAACTTTCCATTATACATTTCTTGTATTCTAAAATTATTCTCTTTAATAGTACACATTTCAGTTAGATCAGATAGGAGCAATTATTTTCAATATCCTCTCATTCTATCAGGCAGTTACTCTTTCAGGGCCTAAACAAGCATACATCCTTATGTATACAGAAGACTGCTTGCTCACATGATTGGTCCTTGGTGCAAAAATGGGTTGTACAACTGAGGGCCATGTCATATGTTACACTTAGCCTGTGCTGAATACACTTAGAACACAAGTGACCTCTTTTCAAGCAGTAAAACATGTGCTTAATGAACTTGTATCATAGCAAAATTATGACTTTTTGCATGAGGAGTCTCTAGATTATATTAAGTAACACATGTTCAGCTGTTTTGGACTGCTCCATAGAGAGAATATGAGCAAGTTATGGTCCTCATCTAGCTGTGACATCAGCCAGGGACCCCTTTGCTATATCAAGTGTCCAGGTGGGATGAGAAAAGCCTCACATGTCAGGAGGAAAGATCCTGAATCTTTTACTTGTCACATTCTTTCATGATCCAGGTTAAAACTAGGTGCTCACAACCTTGTAGAGTCCAAAGACTGGGACTGACAATTACCAAGCTGAGTATGCTAGAAATCATAGGAAAAATTACCATGGGACTGCACAGAACACTTTCTACCTTTAGTACTGAACATATTTAACACATACTTTTTTCAAGTTCCTTTAATTTTCAGTTTTCTCCTTCTCATAATGAGGCAGGAGTTGGTACTTTAGCTACAGTATTGTTTTTTTCTTCATGTACTATTCTGATATACTGGTTTACTCTGCCAGACTGCCATGCAACATAATGTCATGTGTCTCCCACTGGAATTAGTTTCCCTCCTTTTGGGAGACAGATTTAAGTCTGTCTCTTATCACGGCTACGGCTTCCAGGCTTACACTTGATTTCTATGTTTTACTGCCTCAGTAATACCTATAACAATTTCTTCATGTCAGCACTACTGCAGAAATTAGGACCAAATTCTGCCACTTATTCACACTGAGCAGGGTGTCAATCCAAGATTAATACACTTTCTTCAATGAAATGACTCAAGGAGTAAGCTAATATTTAGCATGGTTAAGTGGAGAAGAAACTGGATTGTAGAAAAGTAATATAACAAAACAAGAGGAGCCATATATTACAGTACAACACAATCGATTACCTACAATCTAATAAGCCAACTATTTTCCAATTCAGTATTGACATAAATCCAAAACATCTTCTGTAATTTGTATGTTCTTTTTCAACAGATCATGTCCTACTCCTAATCAGTGGAGACTAAGATTCTGAGTAACCATTATCACACGTTCTGTATATTGCAGTAGTGTAGACATTATGTTGCATTTCTTGTTAACTGGCCCTCTTTTGTTCTAAGATATTTAACTTTTCAGTGGCCTGGAACAGATTTAGTAGTATAATAAATTGCCACATGTCAAAAAGATCATTTTATCTAGTAAAGTCATTGGATTATAGGTCAAGGTCACACCAGCAAGCTTTAAATTTAAAACTCAGCAGTTTATCATGATAGGTTAAAGGGGTACTACATATAATAAACTTTTGGTAAAATGATTTGATGATTCACCTCAAAATTCATTTGTCATAAGCATTATGAAACTGAACTATAACATTTTTACACAAAAAAATGTGAAGTGTACTTTTACACTTAAAATTTACCAGATGCAGGCACTAACTGTGGTAGGTGCAGAGTATATTTTAGCCTATATTTGTGTCGTGCTGCTAAAAGGTGGAACAAAGGAAATTCCCTCTTGAAAAATTGAGTATACCTAGATGTATTTGGAAAACTAAGAAAACCATGGTTTATTAACTTTTCATTCTTCTACACTGCCATATGGTTTACAGATGATCATAAAAAATTAGAACAGCAAAGAAGATTTTGGTTGTGCATATTTTTTGCTTAAACCAATCCAAATGAGTAATGATGGAATGTTTAGATAGGTCACTGCCTGCTAACTCACCCAAAAAACACCACAGGCTTTTGTTTGAGATTTTTAGCTGGTTTTATTGGCATGGATGAGGTAACCGGGGGGGGGGGGGGGGGGTTTTTTTTGGGGGGGGGGGTTTTTTTGTGGGGGAGGGTATTCTTTTTACTAGACAGAAATGGTCATAAGTAAAAATTAAAATAGTGTTACTCCCAAAGAGCCCCATGGAATACTTCATAGTGATCTCCTGTCTTGTTTTACTTTCTATCATAATTATTGAGGTGAGAGGGAAAAGGCAGCCTTTCTTTACCTGTAATAAATGGGCATGGGAAGTGCTATTTTGCACAAATCCTTTATCTAACTCTATAACATGTCTTATTGCTAGACTTCAAAAATATATTCTGTAATGTTTGAGTAGGATGATAATGTGTCCTTGGCATTGTTCAAGAGCATCATTGCTTAACTCTGATGCATAATGGAAAAAACAAAAACAAACAAACAAACAAAAAAACCCTTAAGAGCAGTTTTAAAGTTCGTGAAAGCATTTCTTCTCTCCTCCATGGACCACCCGCCCTTCCTAAAACAAGCATCTTAAAAACAGATCATGATATTATAATTTCATTCTGACAATGATATTTTGTTTTAGCACTTCTATTTGATTAGCCTAAGGGATACTTTCACACTTGGTAAGAAGGGCAAAGCCTGCAAGGGGAATAACAAAAATATCATGAGTTATGAGGATCCAGTGTCCCTGATTTTGAAAGGCAAATCTTTCACTCAAGTTTCAGCCATGTACACATGGCTTGAATTCCTTATTCAATTCTAAAAAGCCCTACAAAATTCATTTGAAAAATCAGGTAGTGTTGCTAAGCTAAGTGACAAGAATATAGCTTTTTAGCAGATCATTTCAAAACCTCAAACACTTAAAAGCCATGAGGAGTAGCAAAGGACATCAGAAAACATTCACTGCCTACATGGCTACACTCACATGTTATTCTTATAAACTATAAAAACGTCTATTCCTCACACAGTGCACTGGAGACGATGTGATTTTCATAAAAATGGCAGTAATTCAGTTTCTCAGTTATCTCTATCTAAAAACAGATGTGTGCACATTCCTCCTAGCCTATTGTGGAACTTAAAAGGCAACACAGGAAAAGAAGTCTTTTCACCAGATTCTGGTATTTCTTTTTACTCTTTAAAAGCAGGAAGAGGTAAAAGCAGAAAGAAGTAGTTGAGAAATTACAGGATATAACATAACATAAGGTAACGTGTCCTGTCCTGTCTGGTTTTCTGCCTGTTTTTCAGAAAATAACTAATTTCTTTAAAGGTTTACTATTCCTAGTCTTAAACTCACTCTTGCTCTAGTTGTTTTCACTGATGATTCACATTTTGTAGTTAGATGCGATTTCACTAGGCATTTAGCGAAACCATGAAGAAGCAAGACTTTCTGCTGACTAGAATGTGTTTGGATGATTTTGATTGTACTGAATAACCACTTTGAGACTGAAATAGTTAAAACTCTTTCCTGTTTTTCAACTTGTCTATCAAGTATAAGTTTAAAAATGTAAAGCATGAATATTTTCCTCTCCAAGAGGGTTCAAACCATCTTCATACTATAGTTGTAGTCTTACCTGTGGAGATGCCACCATTTCTTCATAATAAAATAAATACCAAAAAGGAAAAACTAAATTTATGGTCCTTTAGCCACTAACCCTCTTAAAATGGAAAAAAAAAAGTCCTCTCATATATATAATGGCTCTCACTTTTTCTGACCCTCAGCCTGACAAACATATCTTTAGTGCTGAATCCTACTTTTGCTGAATTGGCCTTTCAATAGGTGCCTGTAAGTTTGTGAAGACATAAAAGAAGAGACAGATTACTTGTTTGATAGCATATTGTGCAACTCAGAGAGTTAATATATAACAGTATATAATATCATGCTGTACATATAGTACCTTATTCTGTGATTTGTTGAAAAGGTATTTATTAAAAATAGTGCTGTTCATGGAAGCAAGAAAGCAGCTATTCCTGATCTCCATTATAATCAGTGCATGGTAGATCTCCATGAAAAAGTGATAAGGTGGTGGAAATTTGTTTATAGGTATATGGATTTTCAAAATAACATCTTGCCTTTATGACTTTCTACATATTTTGGGGACTGAGTTGCTAGGGGATTTACATTGGCACAACATGTTGTGCTCTGTTGTTTGCTTTCATGTTTCCTTTGGTGCTTAGGGGTATGTGTTTCTTCTGTACTTTCACATGCCTAACTGCCTGCATACAAATACCTTTAGAAGGTGCACAGGAGTGGACAGATGGCTGAATTTAGAAATAAGATTGAATCTGGAGATTTTATTACCCTTTTGTGCTATAAATTAAGATAAAACTAACTATAACAATGGTCGTTTCTCTTGTAATTAGTTTCACCTTTAATAAGCAAGTTATAATCCAATGAAAAGTGATGCATTTGCTGGTTTTTCTAATACTTCTTTTCTGATGAGGTATCTCGGATCAACATGAAGGGAATGGATTTTCTGGTAAGGGGCAAAGGAAAAATTCAGTTGGGGGAGGAGAGAACCCTCCAAAACTCCAATATTACAAGCAAGGCAGGTCCAAAGCTGTACTCTAAGACAGATAAATACTTCTGCATTGTACAGGATTCCTTCTATTTTCTGCAGGGGTGTTCAAGAAGACCCTCATAGAAAGACTTGAACAGAACACATCACTTGTCATACTAGAAATGAAGCATCCAGGCAGGAACCAACTTTGTTGAACAATACAATGAGCAAATGATGTGGGTAAGATGATCTGTGACTCATTTTCGCATCTGCAATAAGAAAGGTTGGAGAAGTAGTACAGAATGATGAGGAATAGAAAGTTACAGTACATCATTTAAGTAGGAAAAATAGTATGGATGAGAGTTCTTGTAGCTGTTTGATAGATTCAAAATTCCTCACAGCTTACATTTACATTACACAGATAAAAATGATAAAATGACAAGGCTCAAAAAAGACCAGATTTTTTTCCCCCAGATTGCCAAATAAATAACTACTTAATCTTTAGTGGTAGTTACTGAAATAACAAAATCCAAAAAGCACTGCATTCATTGGAAGAATATTAGTTTTATGAGTATTAAGCATCAACAATCCCTCAAATATTTATTTTTAAGCATCTGCCATAGAGCAGGATGGAGTACCAATACACTAGAAATAAGACCGGCAGGAAGTCGTAGCACACCTGGGTTCCAAAATCATAAATATGAACATTCAAATCATAACAAATTCCAGGAAAGTCTAAATTGAGCCCTGAGGAACCTCAATCCAGGGGAAAAAAACCTGGCATGAACTACCCATGCAAATAAAAATAAATCATATGGACTGAGAATGAGGATTTCATCCAAGCAATAACAGCATTGTACAGGATTCCTTCTATTTTCTTCTGAGCAATTGGGTGGATTTTTGGAGATATATAGATATATATAGATAGATATCTATCTATATATATAGTGGCTTTAAGCCTTCTATGCAAGTCCTATTTGAATCAATAAAAAGAGTGACTTCAAGTGTTCAGAGCACAGCACAAATAACTCCAAATATTTCTTAGCAATTGAGAACTGAAGGTGGCATTCTATTTCTTCCTTGTCATTTAAGTGGCCAGTTTTCCCCAATGTTTACATGGCAGGTTTTATACTTACACAAAGATAAGAATTAAATTCCTGAGCATATAGATGCTTATATATGTGCATACCCAAGTGTGCGCAGTGGCAGAAAGATTTCCTTTTTCTCCCAATATCTGAATAGCTAGGGTAACTGCCTAGGAAACTGAAGACCCAGGTCCTAGGCTCCCCATGACTTGGGCCTGTTTGTAAGTTCCTAGCACAGTACTCAAAACACCACACCACAGATCAGATATTATCTAGCAGGGCTGTGCAAAGCTTCAGTCCCTGATTCAATTCAAATTTGGTGGCCAAATCTCCAAATCTGAATCAAATCAGAGGACCCTTCAATCTCTCCAAATTTAACTGAAACCCTCCAAATTAATTTGGAGAGTTTTGGAAAGATTCGGAGATTTGAACATAGACACTGGTTTAAATGTTTTTTCTACATATCTCTATGTAGCAGGGGCTCATGAATGCTGCAATGCTGGGGCACATGGAGTGTCCCACAGAAGCACAGGTTGGGGAGTTACTCAGCACACACAGCAGCAAACCTGGAAGTGGACCAGAAGTACTTCCGGTCCACTTCTGGGTTTGCTGCCAAGCACATGGAGCCCTGCCCCCAACTCTGTGGGATGCTCCATGCGCCTCAGCATTGCACCATTCACAAGCCACACTAGTACCTCAAGGTCTGTAGAAAAAACATTTAAAGCTGTGTCTATGGCTTAATCGCTGATTCTCTGAATCAGCATCAAATCTTCAGATTTGGCCAAATCCAATCAGGGACAGCGATCCAAATCAACTAATTGAATCACTGTCCTAATTCAGGTCAAATCTAAATCCAAATTGAATAGGGCCCACTTTGCACACCCCTATTAGCTAGCCTCTTCTCTGCTGCTTTTTTTTAAAGCTAGGCATCCATTCCTGGCATTTAGCAGTTATTAGGAAAAAATGGGTGGTACTGGCAGGAAGAGCAAGGAGAAGTTTCCTTCACCAGGCTCAAAGATCTAGGCTCAAACCCAGGGCAACCCTTTCTTATGGGTAAGCAACCACATCACTGAATCACACACCCTCTTTTTTATTGGGTTTTAACTGCTTGCTTATATACTGGCAAACCCAATAAAGTTGAGTACTTGTATACTTGCAAAACCAGTTCATTAACTGCTTTGTATTTAGTGGATATTTTTGTAGTCAATAACATTTCTGACTATTGGACAAGTACTGTGGGTTAATCTCATAGTTCTCCTTGCCCACAGAGAAGTAGGGCTTGAGTTTCAGCCCAACATCCACCTTCTCTTCAAAACTGTTTTTACCCTACTACATTTTCAGACATTAGATACCAATATGCATCCACAAGGGACCAAGGCAGACTGAACAAGCTTAGTCTATATGAATACATACTCATCTAGATATGCAGGGCTGTGTGTCCAGGAATAGAATTCCCACCTGCATATAAGTACCAAAAAAGTGATGTGCAGACAACCAAAAATCACCCTGTGAGTGACCAGGAAGAAACAGAATGCCATTTGGAGTATTCAGGGAATGCAGGTATGAATTTTCAGTCTAGTTGTTGTTTCTTCTTGCCACAGATTGTGAGAGGGAGGTACGTACTACACCACTAGAGTAAATTTTCTCAGCACTCTAATCTCTTATTGATTATAGAGTAACATGCTATGCTAGTCTACTAAGACCACAAAATTAGGGAAAGCCCTAATACGAAGAGTCTGCAACACTTAACATGTTGCTAGATGCCACACTGCATTTGAAGAAAGACACAAATTATGAAGATGCGGTAAGGCAGGTATACAGTATGTGACTTCATGCTTTTGAAATTATCTTTAGGTTGACTTTTTCAAAGATGCCCTTGAGAGGAATGGGGGCTAAGATCCATTCCTATTCACTATAAATTTGAACCGAACATCCAAATCCTTTAGACATATTTGGAAATCTCAGCCCTAATAAGAATTAATCCTGATAATTGTTCATATTGCTTCACTCTTATTGGTAGAGCTAATATTAGTGTTATGTTGATCCACTTTTTGTTACGGCCAGGCTTCAAATAGCTCTCACTATCTAGTGTTTGAAATGTTCCTGAGAAAATAGGAAGCAAAACCACAATAAAAGGTCTTAATCCCATTTTTACTGACAAATTGTTAGCAAATTGCCATATAAATTCCCAAAATAAAATCATAACCTAAACCCAGATTTTACATTTTAAAACAAAATATATTAACAATAACTAAAAAAAGTCATAGATATACTTTTTCAAAATTTCAATTTTGAAAAATATATTGATTGTTAACCAGGATATCAAGGCAGAAAAACTTTAAAACTAAAGCAGGATAAACAGTCTTACGACCTAAGTGTCAGTATTTGAGGTGTTAATTCCTGTTACAGAAGGATGCATAGTAAAAGATACATTTTAATACTGAGGCAACCAGATAGAGCAGCACAACAACCTCATTCACTCATTCACATTCACTAATAGAAAAAGACTAGATTTCCATCCATGCCTGTGCTAAGGGCATGAAATAGATGAAAAAGCTCTAGAAAATGAAGCAAAATAAGAATTATGTGGGATGTGTATTTTAGTCATTAAAAAGGAAAGAGCATGTGAAGTCATGTTAAAAGCAACAAACAAGTTGTTTGTGTGGTGTGGATGAAATTGGGAAATAAAGTCAATGGAAAAATACCTGTTGACTTCAGAGGTATTTGGGTCAGGGCAAAAGAAACACACTGGTCAATAAGGTGGTGAGATACAAAGGGACAAGGAGTAATGCAATAGAAGTAGGTGTAGGAAGAACAGGAATGAGGAAGCATGCACCTCTTTCTACAGGAAGTAGGAAAGGGAATTACTTTAGGTGAAATAAATACACCATATTTTCTCACATACAACACACCCCCAAACAAAACATGCAACTTGTTTTTAGAAGGCAGGATGTAGACAAAAAACCCTGTTTTTTTTTCAAAAAACTGTTGTGGCTGACTATGACACAGTAAGTCCTGGAAACAGACTGGTCAGAAAGTGTGGCATCCCAGAAGATAGTCTTGAGTTAGGCAGCAAGCAACAGGAAGTGCCTAATGCCACCTGCCTCATCCATCTGCCCCCTGGGATGCCATACTTCCTGGACACTCTGGGCACATCTACACGTGGTGCATTAATGAGCATTAGCCTAAGTTAATGTGGCTGAAGGGCACATGTCTACACATACACACCCTTAATGCACATTAAAAATGGCAAATTTAGGGTATTCATACTTAAATTTGATACCTGGAAATGCAGGTATCAAATTTAGGCACAAATAGTTAAAGCACATTAAGGAATGTGTAGATACATTAAACCGCATTAACGTTGTGTGTGTCAACTGACTTTGAACTAACTTTAGTCCAAAGTCAGTCCACTTACAGAGTTAATGCGCTCTAACACCTTCACATGTAGATTCCTGCCTAAACCTGCTTAAGGTGCATTAAGCTAATGCACATGAAAATTAGGGGAGCTTAAATGTACATGTAGACATGCCCTCTGTTTCCAGAAGAACTTAGGCTGTGTCACATAAGGCTATACCCCAGACACTTGCTAGGGCAGTAGCAAGAATATTCATTCTTCACTGTAAGAAGTTCTTTATAGATATTCCTGAAATAAAATGTTGTTTTTACATCACAAGCCAAATCAAGACTTTACCAGCTGCTCACTTGCTGTTTCAGGCACCATCTACAGTACTCTGCCAATAGCTATAATTGTGAGAGGTTAACACAGGACTCTTCTGTTTGAGTTTGCTGGGCCAGACACAAGAAGCAGGTATCTTGGGAGCTCCATGGCAAGCACACTGTCTCCAGGCTTGTGTCTTTTCCCACACAGAAAACAGCTTTCCCCACTTGAGACATGCATCCTTTATTGGGGGGCGAGGCTGATTTTAGAGAAAAGGTATATGTTATATGTGAACCTAGTAATCCCAATTTTACAAAATTCAGTATATGAAATACTCAGATTAAACCAGTTTAGATATTTGTCCCAGAACAGAGCATCTGAACATGGTGACCTTGGATCTGAACCCAAATTTTGTGACCCCTGGATGCATCTGCAGCATGAAAATGTCATATTTTCCAAAAAATACAATAGAATTGCCACACTTATTTATATTCTGATTAAAGAACTATGTGGTAACTGTGAGAAAATGGTGGTAACTGCAAGAAAATGGTGCCTTTTTGATAGCAGGCACTATTTGTTTATTATTACATTCCTCTAGAGTAAAATAGTTTTGCTTTAATAAAATGTATACTTGTACAAAGTGAGCTGATGGTACTGCTCCTTTAGCTAGTCAATTAGGAAAGAAAGGAGCTACAAAATGAAACAGTCCTTTTACCAGTGGGACCACTGCTCAAATACACAGGATTGAAGAAGTAATAAGCAGGACAATTATCAACTACTGAAAGGGAATCACCAGTTCTCAGCCAGTCTCATTAAACATGCCAGGTCAAAGGTTAGGTCTGTCAAAGGAGCATCGATATGAAAAAAATGTGTCTGCTATTAATTTTTCAATATGCAACAAACTTACAGAGGCTTAACTAACAGATGATAGTTTATGAAAATGAGAAATGGAACATGAAATAGAGAGATTAAATTTAATGATCAGAGAAGACATAATATTCTTACCAAGGTACAATAAATCTAGACCTGAAAACTGGAGACCTAAATTGATGCATAAATACAAGCAGGAAAAAAGTTTACAGTTTAAAAACATATAAAAGCTCTGCCTGGAAAGGGATAGAGGATAAGGCTGTACAAAATTTAAACTGGTGTTTCAAAGCTGTTTCAACATTTTTCAAGCTCAAAACAGTGAAATCAAAGTGAAATTAAAGGCTTCAAAATAGCTTTGAAATGAAACAAAGGCACTCAAAACATTTTGAAAGTTTTGAAACATTTTGAGTTTCAAAGCCAGGCTTGCTTGCAACTAAATAGAAACTAAGGCGAGGGAGGACTGCTCTGATATTGACATCTAGCTCCTGGTTCAATTCCCCAGCTTCCAGTTCAATTCCCCAGCTCTCTGATCACTTCCCCCAACTCTGATCATTTTCCCATCTCTTCCTGGGGAGTGCAGGCCCTTGATCTGCATGCAGGGTTTCAGCAGGCTACTGCTGCAGGCTGAAGCCAGTGGCAGCTGCTTGGTGCAGCCCATGGTGAACACCAGGAAGACTGCAGTGCTGCCACGGACCCCAGCCTACAGCAGCACCCTGCTAAAACCCAGCACACAGGTCCAGGGGCCCACGCCCCACCAGGAAAAGCTGGGGAAAATTATCAGAGCTGGGGAATAGCACTGGGAGCTGGGGAACTGAACAGGAAGACACTACCTTAAGGGACTACCATCCCTGCAATTTTCATCCAAATCAGGCAAGAAATGACAACATTATAGGCATTTTTGTGATTCCCCATTATAGACTATGGGCGAAATGTCAAAATGCATCGAAGCAACATCGAAACAGCGAAACAGTTTTGATTAAATGAAATGGAACAGTGTCTTGAAACAGCAAAATGAACACTGTTCCTTCAAAGCAGCAAAATGAAGTCTAAACAAAATGATGCTGTTTCACACAGCCCTAAATTACAGGGGATTAGGTGGATTCGGAAATATAAAAATATTTAAGGGTAAAATATGAGATAAATTAGTCCACAAAAGAAATCTGACTGAAAAGCAGATTTAATGGTAACTATGTGACAAGCAGAAAGAAAGACCTTAACTTAAGAATGAATGAGAAACAAAACCATAACAACAGTTAAAATCTTATTTGCCACCAAAATACTTTGAATGAATAGATGGTCTCTAGATACATTTCTGGACTTTTAAAACTACATTTGCAGTGTTGATCTGAAAGTATAGCTAAAATCTGTTCTGTAAAGAAAATTAAATCAAACCCAAATTGCTTTCTTGGGGTATCACCTCCCAAAGACACTCAGGAAAGTTAACAAAAATTAAATAAAAGAGTGAAATTAAAGCACATGACTTAAAGTGCATTAAACCACTATTTGAATGTTTTAATTAAGGCCACTTTATTACTAGATGACAGTGGGCTCATTTACACATGTCCCCCACAGCACCCATTTAGTACTTGCTTTAGGAAGTACTAAATGATAGGATAGCCATTACTACACTGTCCTGGTGGTGTGAGGTTATTTTTAGCAACTACATCACCATAGTGATACGCTATAGCAAGGTAGCTCTTTACTATGGCAATATAGCATTGGCATCACTATTTGTGTCCACCAATGCTACATCACCATAGTGATGAGCTACATCACTGTAGCAGGTTGCTACAGTGACATAGCATCATGTGTAGATGCACCCAGTGTTAGCCTATTTATTTTAACTTTCCTGAGTGTTCCCAACTCGACAAACTATAAAAGAGTCAGACTTATCTCTCACTTAAAAAGTGAAAGCAATTTAAACTGCAAATCTTAAATATGCCAAAGATACATAGCCTCAGTGAGGTTCTCCTTGGCATAGATTACTTTGATCAACTCCCATTTGAATGTAGGCTGCCAAATATATATTAGACATTTTGGTAAACATGATAAATGGACACACACATTTTCAACAAGCCTTGGGCTGTTAGGTATTTTGAGTTTTTTGTCACATGCATCTGGGATCTAAAAAACTGTACCAGTAAACGTTTGGTCAAAACCACTAATCGTCTGAGAGAGATTCAGGTTCTAAATAATTTTTGTTAAAAATAATTCCCAACAACTGCTACAGGTGGTACAATCTATCTTTCAGCCCTGGTCTGGAAGACAACACATGCTACACATTCAATTTAAGGAGTCATACAAACAAGCCACAAAGATGCTGTACAGTATACAGGGAGCATCTTTGTGGCTGCTTTGCTGTTTTAGGTTACCTTAAATTGGTTAAATCTGTGGCATTTTGTAATTTATTGTGCAATCAGGATGTTAATCCTGCCATAAATGCAACATCAGCATTTCCTTGGAGATTAGCATTTCCCAAGGTCCAATCAGATGACTAAATGCAAAAGGAACAAAAAGCTCCTTATAGCACCACAACTGACTGCTTGAGCAATAAAGTCAAAATTTAGCTGAAGTGTACGTGTGAAAGACAGTTAAACTTTCAGTACACCTACTTGTACCTGGAACCTGAGTACCAAAGAGTTGTCACCATTAGACTGATGGCCCAGGAATTATTGATTTTTGAATGTATAACACTTTGAAGGGTTCCTACTGTAATTTCTTATAGCAGTAGCACAGAGTTTAAGGTCTCAGTGGACAAGAAATTTAAAAATGATTTATTTTTCTGTTGTGAAGGTGAAAAATTAATAGTAGTTTCATACCTATGAAGATTCTAATTCTAGTAACACATTTTCTATGTCAAACAAGTTCAGAAAATAATAAAACATGGTCTGAAAAGAACATTTAAATAGATTTTTAAATGTTTGGAACAAAACACAAATGTTGTACTTACGAAAACATTGTTAAACAGAGTGGAAAATTTGTGTGAATCATACGCCGAATGTAGAGTCAGTATTTTAGGATAGCTTCAAATTAATATTAAAAATAAAATTTAACCTTGATCTAAAAAATTCAGTGTCAAATATGGCATTAGTGACTTTGTCATCCATCCCTCAAATTATAAATAAAAGTACAGCAAATTTATATCTCTGTCTTTTAATGCTTGTAAAGAGAAAATGTCTTTATGGGAAAATAAAAAGCTATTGGAAACACTCCTGAAAGAAATCAAGTTAAAGAAATTACTATACTCCATTAAAAGATAATTCTGCCTTTACCATTGGAAGTTTGTATACCTGTCAATGCAAGCACCTAACTTAATTTTTTGCATGGTGACAATGCCAGTATGGAAACCGCAACTATATTTACTTTTGTATTATCCCAGGCTTCTTCAGACAAGGCTTTCTTCAAATGGGGGGCATCAGCCACAAATGGAGGACATCCTTGATGCCTATTTTAAATAGATTTAAATTTCAAAAGCATGAAAAATCACTTGTATCTAAAGCTTCCTTTATCTACTTCAGTGATGCTCAGCCAGGGTGCTGCAGTGCCATGTAGGGCCAGGGGATCCTTTTAAGTATGCAGCAGAGTGTCATGCAATATCAGCATCATTAGGTCTGCTGACATCTACATGATTCACAAGAGAAACCCAGAGATTTCAAATAGAAATCCTTAGTGTCATAATGTTGTGACCTGTTGTGGTCTTACTGAATTCTTTGCAGGAGAAGAATTGCTCTATTATTTTTTCCATTGTCAAGAAATGAGTGGAAGCTAAGAGCTGGTATAGTCTGAGGGGTGCCTTCAGTAAAAAAAAAAGGTTAGGAACCACTTCTATACTTCCTTCCTATTTATTACTACAGATGGCTCATAGTCAGCCAGGGTCTTGACACATTCAAATGCCCTTATGAACATCCATTGTCTACCAAACCCTCCCTACTTGAGCATACCAGTCTTAGTGCTAGGGTCCACAGAGGTGTTAGTCCTAGTGGTTAGTCAGGGGGTGTTACAACTGTCTGTAGTTGGGAGGTGAGCCAAAGTCAAAACAGAGCTCCAAAGTTCAGGGACTGGGTACATGGGCAGGAAT
>NW_005842364.1:1343906-1370663 GCF_000455745.1 Alligator sinensis
GAAAGTCACCAGGATGAGTGCTACCCACAGAATGAAACAAGTTTGCTGTGCAACAGGGGTCAGATGCTTCAAGAGCTCCTTAAAAACAGCCTTAGAATCAGCAGGCTGAGGCTCACCAGGCCCTGCTTAGTAGGTTGAGTGTTTTTGACATAGTTGCCTGGCTACAGTGCAGAAGCCTTACACTTAGAGCCTAAAAACCATTTAAAATAAATGTGCAGGGTTCATGCTTTTGGTAGGTTCCCTAAAAAACTCACCAAAAATAAAAGTCCTTGTGGCCACTGCAGCCCAACCACTCAGCCCAGGGGGAAAGTGGGGAGGGAGGGTGTCAGCATGGCAAGATGGCTGCCACCCCCCCCTCCATCCTTACTGCTGATTGGCTGTAAAAGCTGCCCATCATATGGCCCCACCACTCACCATCAATTGGCAGTGAGAGGCAGGGCCACCTGACAGGCAGCCTTCACAGAAAATTAGTGGTGAGGGGCAGAGCCATATGGAGGCAGCCCTCCCAGCCAATCAGTGGTGAGAGCTGTCACCACCAGGGCTCCTTGGCCAATCAGAGGCATGGGGGCCTGCCACACACTGCCCATGAAAGTGACTGCCAGGCCTAGGGTCTGCCTGCAAAATTGGCTAGCAGTCACCTTGACTTCAGTAGACCCCTATTTATGGATAATCAAGAATCTTCTATACAACCTTCTGATGGACAAATATCGCTTCTCTTTGTTCATGGGTCTCTGTGTTCCTGTTTCATCTCTTCAACTGCAAAGTCATCTTCTCCACTTTCTTATATCTTAGGATATTTATATCTGTAGAGTCAGGTCAAAGTGAGTGTAAAATGCTACCAAATTTGAGTGTTAGCATTCTCATGTACTTTCTTCAGGCATAAATGATTATACAACATGGCGAAGCTGTGAATCAGACCCTGAAGTCTGCTGAAGAGGGCATGCCTCCTTGTTTCTGTAGTACACCCAGGAGTGCTGCCATGAAGCTTCACACTGCCAATGGAAACAAGGCAATATAGCTGCCTTAGAGAGGCTGTAAGGATACACCAATAAGCATGCCCAGGATGGAAAGCCTAGATGTGGCACTGACTATGTGTCATTGCTTCTCTAAGCTGTCTACATTTCTTCAGTTTTGGGAACTGGCACACTGAGTGGGAGCACAGCACTGCTCCCAGGCTTGGTATGGGGGTGTAGTAGGCTTACATTAGTCTTCCTTAATGCAGATCCTCTAGCAAGACAAATGTAAACCTCTTGTTCCAACACTAAGCATTTACCTCCTTTTAGCTGCACTTCCTAATAAATATCTTCTTTTTCCTGTTACATTGTGTTAATATTTCAAGACCTGATAAATCCTTGGCTAATGTTGAGAATGTCAGCAATTAATCTATTTGCATTTTTGTAATCCTCTACTGAAGCTTTGTATTTACTTATACATTTTTCTGAGTAGTTATCTTTTTCTTCTAGCGCTCCCTTTTAAATTAAGCTGTTCTCTAAAAAAGAAAAACTCAGCTGGTGAAACCCATTCCTGCCAGAAATCAATCAGAATTTCACATCTGTTAAACAGCTGACAGTATATTCAGACACGTTTCTTAATTATGAGTGCAAACAATTTCTAACCAACACCCCAAAATTAGAGCTTTCCCAAATGCAGCCTTTTAAAAATATATGAAGAGGTAAAAACAAAAAAGAGAAATTCAGCAGCAGAAGATAAACTGATCAATCATAGGAATTGTTTATTAAAATTCAAAGCTGCTAGAATTAATAGCAATGTTATTTATTTCTTAAAATTCTGGAACAGAATCTAAATTTTAATCCTGTCCATAAATCTAGAAATAGATAAGTATATATTGAAAGAAGACCCTTTAGAACAATGCTAATACAACAATACTGCACTTGATGGGGGGAGGGGGGCAAATTATTATTTTTCTTTGCATTCATTCTCATAAGACATATTCATGTTATCCAGATTAATGATGTAGTGCTAAATGATGCTGAGCACCCAAAATTTAATTCAAAAGGATTTGAAAGCTCTCAGCACCTTGCACACCTTTCCTTTCTTATTTTACAGCAGATCTAAAAGAACAGCTGCAAGTTATCATCTCTGAGGTTATTGTGAAGTGGTAGCATCCTATGCTCTGAATTAACTTGAAGGAATTGCACACAGGTGTAGACGATTAACCTTAACACAGAGAACCTCATAAATAAGATAAAGCAAATAATACCTCAAAACTTTCTCTTTCTACTAAAAGGAAACACACATGCATGTTCTCCCAACAAACTTCCCTGCAAAATAATAGTTTCCTTTAATTGTACACATTTGAAAACAAAATCATTTACTAGTTTATCAAATAGTAAAAAAAAAATCTAATTATATTGTAATGAACTTGATGTAAGCCTCAATGGAAAACTGAACTTTGGCTTGAACCTATCAAATTTCAACATTGATCTTTTATTTTTAAGAAGTACTGCTATTGTCAAGAAGTAAAATATATATATTTTTGTTAGTGTGAGGAGAGAAAGATGGTGATGCTCATGGGACTTACTCTGGGCATTCATTAAATGTTTCAGCAGAGAAGGAAGCATCAAATGCAGGTTGTTCTCCTAAAAGTGCTTAATGAAGGGAAGCTAACATAGAGCTCCCTAGTTCCCATTTATTCAAGAGAAAATACTTCTGAGACAAGCAATACTCAAACACTTCTGAAATGAGCAATAAGATAACTTGATATTGGAGCTCTAACCATGACACGTGGTCCTAGGGTTTCAAAAGTGATTGGTGGCTGTGGAAAGTCTGACTTCAAACTCCTTAAAGAGGCTTCATTTACAAAAGTCCTGAGCATTGTCTCTGTGGAAATCAAGTCCTACTAAGACATCTCAAGATAAAACATTATCAGCACTTAAAAAGTGAATCTACGTGTGTGAGTATATATTGTTCAAGATTAAAATTTAAAAGGAATCAACATTTTGGACCTGTCCTACATACTTACAGTAAGATTTCACCTTGGCAAAAGTAAACACCACAGTGGGTGCTGGTTAAACTTACTGTCATGCAGCTATGGCAATCTCTAAAGCCATCCTATGTCTATTGACATATGATTTTCTTTTAATCATAGATTTTAAAACCCAGAGGGACTTCTATGATTATATCCACTCTAGTGTTTTTTGATGTGCAGAAAGAAGGCTCTAAAAAGAGGCTGGCTGTTATGTGTTTTACCAAGATTCAGCTGTACCCTGAAAGGGCCAGCCCCTCATTGCAATGTTGCAAACTAAAACGCCTTCTGCCTGACAACCTAAAACACTGGAGGCATCCAAGGGCATTTCAGCTTTTGCCATTCAAGTTCCCCAAGTATTTAAACTACTTTAGAAGCAGCTTAGTCTCAACAAGCCTATGAAACAAAGCTCACTCATGCAGTGGCAAACTGATGGGAGGGGCCATGGCCCCTGGGTGCTGGCCTTGGGGGGGAGTGCTCTGTTCTCTGGCCAGGCCCTTCAGAGTTCTTATCATACAATGTGACTTTAAGTGTTGCTACAAGAAGGACGGGGGGGGGGCGCAAATGCAAGCATTGGCTCCTGGGCGCTGAAGACCCACGATACATCACTACATTCATGCCTAAGTCTGATATAGATCAATAAACTAGTCATTCCTTCATCAAGGATACATTTTATATTGGATAAACAGACCCTGTGATAGGGAGTTGAACCCAGGACCTCTGCCATAGCTAACTGTCCAACCCACTAAAGAGTCATGGTTCCCTTTGCATGCTCTGCTTCTAATCCTTTGAATCTTGAATTGTTTCATGCAAAGTGGAACAGCTTCCAAGAAACTGAGTGAAGAGTCTGCCTCTTAGCTCACATCAGCTCATGGCCTGATGAGCAGGGAATTTTGCTGTGTCCTAGAAGATATTCTGTATCCTCTCAAGCAAGGGATTCTGAAGGAAAACACCCCAGGTGAGTGCTTTAACCAGTCAGGGATTGGAGAAAAGGGGAAGCACCTCTGCCTTCTTCAGGCTTGCTTTAAAACAAGAGAGCAATCTGTATTCCATTTCTGAAAGAAAGTGCTGAAGAAAAAACTTACTGAAACAGTTCCAGGCTATAAATCTGAAGGGGAGAGAGGTACCTCATGACAGCCTTGGGTAACAAACTTACATCCCAAAGAGAAATGGGATTTAAGAAGGACATCTTTCTTGAGCATTTTCCCATTAGTTAGCCCTAAATGGCTCTCTGCTCTGCATGCTAGCTTTTGTGGATCCCATTCTGGTGCCTCTTTCTCTCTTTCTCTTTCTCTCTCTCTCTCTCTCTCTCTCTCTCTCTGTAGGAAGCCTTGACACCTAATTAGGAGTCTGGATTTCACTCTAGAGTCCAGGTGAAAAAAGCACTACAATATTTGGTGTATATCACCATCATATCACCACCGCTTACAGAAATGCAAGCTATAGTATGCCCACATATATGCATATTAGCACATACATGCACACTCTTGCTTGCAAGAGCCAAACTAGGAAATGTGGTAGTTATGTTTCTACTACTGCTCTCTCAACTTTGGCCTCTGGTGTGTTCCAAAGCAACTGAAGTAGCTTCACCACTACATTTCTAGGTTTGGTAAATGGAAATGGATGTGCAAGGATATGATGCTGATATACCCTCAGCATTGCAATGCCTAAACATTTCCCCTCCTTCAATCTGCTCAGATTCCAAAGGAAATCTTGAAAACATTAATAAGTCGTAAATGCCACTGCCACATCTCTCAGGTCTGTA
Organism: Alligator sinensis; assembly: GCF_000455745.1. NCBI lineage: Eukaryota > Metazoa > Chordata > Crocodylia > Alligatoridae > Alligator > Alligator sinensis. Next base: position 1,348,658 of record NW_005842364.1, read on the forward strand.
GGAGACTTGAACAAATAGGTCCAAATTATTAGAGTAATTTAAAGCAGTACTAATGAAACAACCATGGTCTCATAGCAGTTTTACCACTTTTGCGAGTGAAAGAAATCCCAGTGGGCTAAGAAATCCCACATTCAATCCCATTAAAAAAAAAAAATCACTTGGGAAGGTGAACATTTTTCAGTGGCTTTTCCTTTTTGTGAAACATACTTTTAAAAATAATGTTAGTGTTTTTAGTACGGGTGACCCTCACTTAACGCTCTAATTGGTTCCGGGAAAACCGAGCATTTAACCTGAACCGCGCTAAGTGAAACCCATTTCTCTATAGGGTTTAATGTAAATAGAAATGATTGGTTACTTCTTCTTGCCATAGCTTCTCATCATCACCGCTGCCTCTCCCCACCCCTCCATCTGCCTGCCAGACATTCCGGGCCCACGTGTCAGCCCATGCCCCACGCTCCTGCCGGCTCCAGCAACATGGGGCCCTGCACTCATGCTTCTCCTTACTGCTGCTTCTCCCCACCCCCTGCCCACCAGCCATTCCAGCACCATGTAACACCCCGGGCCCCCCACTTCTGCTGCCCTGCCCTGGGCCCCTGCTGGCCCTGGCCCTGTGGCAGTGCAGGCCCTGAGCTCATGCCCATCCACCCACTCGCTGCCACTCTCCACTTCTTGCCACCGCTGCTGCTGCTTTGCTGAGCGCTGAGTCAGCTTCGCTGTAGCAGTAAGTGAAATAAGGTATGAATTTTAAATGAGCGCTATAGCGCAATAGCACTAAGTGAAACCACGTTAAGTGGGGGCTGCCAGTAAATGACTTTTTTGGTTTTCATTTTTTATTTTAAATGTTTGTATTACTTTTCTCTCTTCTCCCCTTTCTCTCTTTTCAGTGATAAAATAGGGAAAAGAAAGGGGAAGGAAACCAAGAAAACAGAAACAAAGAAGAAAAAAGCATTATCAATTTTTACTTTTTCCAGAAAAACAGAATATTTTCAACCTTTTTTCATTAAAAAATTCATGAAAAGCCAAAGTAACAGTTCTTGAAATGTACAGATCATAAATTAACAGCAACATCCCTGACATTTTTTACAAAAAAGTTTTAGCATTTTTTTAACAAATATAAATCACATGGTGCCCAATAATAATATAGCCTTTCATCCTTCTACACTGATGAGATGGGCGCTATCTACCTATGTGTGTTATTTTCAAAATGAATAGGTTTAAAAAGATTCATATAAAAAACTCACTTGATACTTCAAGTCTTCCCTTTCTAGCACCACGCCAGAAACAGCTGCTATGCAACAGTTCATTTTTTATTTTCCTCCTTACATTTCAAGGTCTCTCTGGTCTGTGCTTGTGCAACTGATGTTATCTCCTCAATTAGTCTTATGTCAGCAGTGGCATGATTCTGAAATATTGCCACATAAGCTAAGCTGACTTGTTCAGGAAGCCAGTCCTCCCCAACATTAACTACACAGGAAGAAACTATCAATACTATTGACCTTTTGGGGTGATTTGTTTGTTTCTAGTAATGGAACCACAAATATAGAAGACTAATAGGTGAAGAGGGTACCTTATTAGCTGGAGGTTCCTGGAAGATACTTTAAGTCCAGGAGGTGTAGATGTTACTCTTGATGCTGACTGGTTACTGGCTTGCAGAGGGAATCAAATAATGCTTCACTACTTCAGCTGCAGCTGAATTTCTGCAGTTAGTGTGCCAACCCTACCCTCATTTTGTACTCGCTTTTGCTGTAATCACCCAATTTGCTATTCTCAGAGAAAAAAAACCCAGCTGCATATATCTTACCTTTTACTCGTTACTGTATAAATACTATTTGGAGTTTTTGTCAGTGTACCTGATATAGAATTGCTCATCCTATCTAGCCCATTTTTTATCTCCATTTATTTTGTGTCATGACTAGCTTTATAGTTTCATCCTCTTAACCCTCTCTGTAAGAAACTAAATGGATTGAACTCCTTGAAGCTTTTCTTTCTATGAAAAAGAGTATAATTGTGTTTAAAAATTCCCATGATTGTTCTCTGAACCAAATTCAATCCCCTGAAAACATTGTTAAACTACTGTATTGTGTATACACCACTAATGACATAGATTCCAATTATGAATCTTAAATGCAAATTTGTGCATTTCTGTATAACTCTCCAGAGAAACAAGATGCCCACAAGACCCTTTCTTCTTTCTCTCCCCCTCTCTTCCCCGCAGTTGAATTATTTACATTATAAATGTAAATACAACTAATCATGTGGTTAAAATTTCATTTGGAAAGTGAGATGTCATGGCAGGTTATCTTTGTCCTTTAGTTTGTACCATGGACTTCAGAATGGTAGATAGTTTCCATTACACAACTTGCTTTTACTTATGGTAAAAATGGGTACATCTAAAACAACAGAAATTGATGTTATTTGACTGTTTGTGTTTTAGTTTTTATTTTAAATGAGTCCAGGATTAAACAAAAATATGTGTCCAATCTAAAAAGAAACAATTAAAGGAAAAGAGAATTCAAAAGGTCTCAAAGCAGAATCTATTAAACAACCTCTTCCCCCTCCCCGGAAATCATTTTACACACATAATCTGTGGACCCATGTATTTAATTTACAACATTAACATGTGTTTTGTCATGTTTCTGTGGGCTCTGTATGCCAGCAGTTCTTCTGTAATAAGGCTTCATATAGGCATCTTGATAAAGAGTTGTAAGGAGGAATTTGAAGAATAATTAAGTACCTTTAGAGATGTTAGTAGGGAGCTTCTCCAAGGATCAGAGGCAAGATGGGAAAAAGCAGAAAGGTGCTTGTTTAAAAATTAAGTCAACAATAGAGGCTGATGTCATGGGCCAAACTGATAGCTGAACTCTGAACATGGGGTAAGTAAAGATATATGAAGGAATAGGCTAAGAAAGGCCTGTAATAGTTGTTTACAATATAACAGAGAAGGGGTATGAAAAGCAAGAGGATGCACACTCAGAGTTAAGAGTTAGTAAAATGAAGATAGTGGTAGCAATAAGACTGCCTATAAGCACAGTAAGAATCAATTTTTAAAAGCTAAGGTGAATAATTAATAAATACTGATATAATTCATACTGACGCATTTTTACTTGCATCAACACATGAAAAGTAGCAATTGCTATAGTTGAGGGTGAATTTCAAATTTCTTAAATATAAGTGTATGTAAACTGAATATTTATGCTCAGGGGAGAGGAAAAGCTCTAACTTCTTGTCTTGGCTTTGTTCCAGCTTGTGCACAGACACAGCTCTTTCTGCCTGTCATTGCATACACCCACACATAATCATGGTCTAATACAAGTGCATTTAGCTCCCCGAGTTGATGTACTGTAAAGTTATCTTTTGTTACTCATAGATCTACCCACTCAGTTTCCTGATTTCCTAAATGGAATGCCCAAGAATGTCATTTTCTCAGCAGTTAGGATCATACAGACATTTTTGGCATAGGCCACAATTCCTGGTTTTCAAACTTTAGTTTTAGCAAGGTGCTAGACTCTTTACTAATAAAAAGTGTATGAGTATTTGTGTGTATAATGACACATGAATGCACACCCACTTAAAACTTCTATGCTGGGTATTGTTAGAGTAATTACAACCTTCAGGAGTATTGCCCATTTTAAGTACAGAGGGTATGGCTACAGGTTCATAATGCGCTGTAGTTACGGCACATTAAAGTTTAGTACTTGTATAACCGTGTTATAAATCAATGTACAATAACTTATGTTACTGTGTAGTAGCTCCAGTGCATGGGTTTTTTTGGATGTTAAGTGCACAGTAGCATATTAGCACAGCATTTGCCTGGCACACTACTATGAAGTGTTATTAGGCTACTGTACAGTTAGCATCTTGTATAGATGCACCCAGAGAGTATCACTGGAATCTATAACACCTCTAAAACTATTCTTTCTTGATCATTTATGTGGCTATTTTTTTGGTTATCAATATGGTATTTTTGACACATGTGCATGCAGGAAATGTATTTATGCACATGGACAACTAAGTAGTTATGGAGGAATGGGGAAGGGCACAAGGGAGGGAGTTGGACCACTGGGAAGCCATTGAAAAGAAGGTTTTTAGGGCCAAGAGAAAGGAAACAATCCAGGAGTGAGTGTACCTCAGTGAGGCAGATGCTGGCCTGGAAAGGAAGGGCTCTATATTCTAACCAGGGTCTTTGTCCCCCACGGGTTGGAAGCTTCTCCCACGCATTGCACTCCATGCTTTCCCCACCCCACCCTCACCCCCCAATAACTGTGACAGTGGCTTAGCTTCAAAAGAAACATAGAAAGGGCTAGAAAATGACTGACTTATGGTCTGGTGGTTAAAGTGCTGGCTATTCTGGGAAATGAAAGGGGGCCTAAGTAAAACCCTTTCTGGGTGAGGATCAGCATCTAGAACCCAGGACCTGTATCCCTGGTGAGCATACTAGCTGCTGAGCTATGGGGAAATAAGGAGGGATACAATGACCCACCCCTTTTCTTTTCCTAAGTCTAAGTCTGGCAGTCACCAGTTCTGGCTTACACCATTTTTCAGGTAACTTTGTCAGGCAAGTATATCTGGGACTATGCTGTGCTGTCAACCTCTAGACCAGAACAGCAGCAGTGAGCTAGAAATGCTCAGGGAGTTCAGAGAGGCTGTGAAAGCAAAAAAAAAAACAACCCAGTAATAATGAGTGACTTCAGTTATCCACAAAGGGTACATACAACCATTCACCGCACCTGGCTTGTAGCCATGTGGCTTGCTTTACACTGCATAAAAGTAGAAAGGAGTGGCACATGCAGTCACTTGCCACTGCCAGGAGCCACATGGGAAGCCCAACGTAAGTAACTCAGGATGTTTCTTCAGGAAGAGGAGAAAAGATTGTAAAGGTTCTCACAGGTAGAAATGAAAGTTCATATTTCAGAGGAGAGTTAAAGGTGTGGTAAAAGCTCCTGTTTGGCGCAGTTCGTTTTATGCAGGTTAAGCTCAGAGAAAAGTTGGAATAGTCTGTTTACCTCAATGTTGTTTGGTAGCAAGCAGGATGTAGAGTCAAATTTCCTTCTGCTTATGATGTTTCATATTTCAGAGAAGAGTAAAAGGATGGCATGCTTTTTTGGGGCAGGAATTTCTTCTGTGGTGTGCCAAGAAGAGCATGCCATCCTTTTACTCTTCTGTGAAATACGAAACGTTATAAGCAGAAGGACATATGACTATACCCTGCTTGCCAGCAAACAACTTTGAGTTGAATAAACTATTCCACCTTTTCTCTGAGCCTAACCTGCATAAAATGTACTGGTCCAAACAGGAGATTTTACCACACCTTTAACTCTCCTATGAAATATTAACTTTCATTTCTACCTGGGGGAACTTTTACAATCTTTGCTCCTATGCCTGTAGAAGGGTGCTTGTGCCTGAAAGCTTGCAATTAAAGATTTTTTTTTAATCTAATTGGTCTAATAAAAGATTTCACCTTTCCCATGAGTTCTGATTCCTCCTGAGGTGAGCCATTTTGGGGCTGAATTAACCCATCTGAACATCTGCATAATTGGGCATTTAAATCAACCTAGCCCTCATTGATTTAAATGTAATGCCCATACATACCCAAATAGACTGGGTCAATCAGACCTCAGGCCAGGATGCAGAGACCACTTTTTTTGATTGCTTTCTGCAGCAATTAGTCCTGGAAGCTACAAGAGGAAAGGCCATTCTTGGACCAGTCCTATGTACCGCACAAGATTTGGTACAAAAGGTGAGTGTTACTGAGCCACTGTATAATAGTGACCATGGTGCAATTGGGTTTGATATCCATGTAGGAGAGGAGACCAGAAAAACTTTACCACGGTAACCTAATTTTAAAAAGGTAGACTATAACAAAGCAATGAATCTAGGTAGACAGGAATTAAAGGGGATTCCCTAAGGAGAGGAAGAACTTACAAGCAGTGTGGGAAATGTTTAAGAACACGAAAAGAAAAAATAAGTAAATTTGAGGGCAAACTTGCTAGAGACATAAAATGTAACAGTATTATTTTTAAAGTACATTAAAAGCTGAAGAACTGCCAGGGAGTCATTTGGACCTTTGGGTGATCAGGGTGTAAAAGAAGCGCTAAAGGTTGACAAGGCGATTGCCAAAAATTAAATAACTTCTTTGCTTCTATCTTCACCATGGAAGATGTTAGGGAAATCCGCTCCCCAGATCTACTCTTCTCTAAATCTGTGAAGCTGACTTAAACTAAGGTTTCAATAGATGAAGTCATAGGGGAAACTGATACATTAAACAATAGCAAATCACCAGGACCTCATGAGATTCATCCCCAGGTCCTGAAAGAGCTTAGATTGGAAATTGCTGAGCTTCTAAATGTAGTATTCAACTTCAGTCAATAAAACCAGCCTCTGTACAAGAGGACTCCAGTATTTAAAAAGGAGCTGGTGTGCGTAATTTCAGTTCACAGAAATCTGGTAGAAACAATAATTAAAAAAAAAGAATCCTTCAAAACATGGATGGGCATGATTTCCTGGGGAGGAATCAGCATGGTTTTGTCAAAAGGAAATCAAAGAATTCTCTGAGGGTGTCAATAATCTAGTGGCTTAGTTTGATTCAGTTGATATAGTCTTTTTGGAAGTCCAAATACACTTTGACAAAGTCCCCCCATCAAAGGCTCTTAATGAAGTAGCCTTTGTCATAGGATTACAAAGAAGGTCCACTCATGGCTTACGAATTGGTTTAAGGAAAAAAACAAAAGGTGAATAAAAGTGCTTTGTTTTCAGGAGAGAAAGAAGTTAACGGCAGGGTCTGTGTTGGAACCTTAAGGATCTTTTTTGGGACTGGAGCTGCTTAACATATTAAAAAATGATCTAGAAAAGGGGTAAGTAGTGAGGTGGCCAGGTTTGCAGATGACAAAATTATTCAAAGTGGCAAAGACTAAGGACGACAGTGAGGAACTACTGAAGGATTTTGCAGTATATCGCTTTGCACTATTTAGTATTTTGTAAGCCCTTATCTTATCGCCCTCAAGTATCTATTTTCTAAACTAAATAAGCCTAGCATCATTGTGGTCCTTCCCTGTACCTAGTTTGTCTATATCCTCTTTGAAGTGTAGGGACCCAAACTGGCTTCATTATTCAGGGCATATGTCCCCCATGAATTTATAAAGAGGTATAATGAGCACCCATCCCTGTGCAGCAAATAATTACAGTGCATTGGAACAGACTTGATTAATCAAGCCTGCTGAAGTATGGTTATTACTGTGCACTGACAGATTCCAGCGTCACATGTATCAGAGTCCCCGCTCTGAAAAATGGCAGCAGGGGCACTTTAACTAAAGTTCATTCAATGAGCTTTAGTTAAAGCAACCCTGTGACCATTTTTCAGTGCACAGATGCTGATACATATGACATTCCATGTGCTTTAATTATAGCAGCTCTCAGAGCCACTCTAATTAAAGTATTCCCCAGGCCACTCCCAGAACACGTGTAGAATAGCCCAGAGACACTTTCTGTTTTGTTTACAATGCCACTCTACATAATTGCTAGCATTTTATCTGGCTTCTTGATGGCTGCTGAGCACTAAACTTTTTAGAGAACTGTCAACAATGACTCCCAGGTTTCTTTTCTGTCTGCCCATTATAGCATAGATATTGTTTGGGTTATTTCTACCCATGTGCATCTCTTTACAATTAGAGTCATACAATGATAGAAAATTAGAGTTGGAAGGGACCTCAGGAGGTCATGTGGTCCAGCCCCCTGCTCAAAGCAAGACCATCCCCAACAAGATCATACCAGCCAAAGCTTTGTATAGCCAGGTCTTAAATACCTCCAAGGATGCAGATTCTACAACTGCTCTGGGTAGCCTGTTCCAGTGCTTTATCACCCACCCCTTCCCCTTGACTGAAAGGATCAAGGAGAATACCACCTGAGCCCTTGTCCACTTTACCTTCTCACTCAAAACCCTGTAGCCACTTTTTATCTGTGCAGGGCAGACCCTGGCAGTATCATTGATGCAGACATGGATGAGCAATATGGGTGTAACAGGCTGCATACCCGTGGGTCTGCAGTACAGCTGAAGGCAGTGGAGGATGATTACATATCTGCCTAAGGAGGACTGAATCAACTGGTTAGAAAAATTGGCTGGCCAAAGGATTTTAAAAGCATGCAGGAAGAAGTAGTGAGAGAGGGAAGCTGAAAGACTGAAGGTAGCAACACGAACCAAGGCTCTCAAGGCTAAGAGACCACAGGGGTGGGTTAATCCTTTAAGGACTATGGTAAGGCTTATTATTAAGTACCAATTGGTGTTTAAGAAGATTCTGGAGAAGCCAGTGGGCCCAAGAGATAAATACTATGTCTAGTTTAAAGACTGGGAGAAACTTGAGAAAATCAGGGTGAACCTTGAACTTCCTACAGTGGGATAGTGTCCTAGCCACCAGTGGGAGGGTTTGGGATTGAGAGAGTGGTCGGGGGTAAAAAAGTAAGAAAGGTTTATTGACTTAACAACACACAACTACGTGTAATATAATAAGACAATGACAGACAATAACAATTCACATTGGCAACTTATCAGTAGTCCCCTCTGGTGCTTGATGTACAACAAGTTCTTCTTTTATAAAGCTCAGCGAAGTCAGGTGTCCCCAATCTGCGCTGTCTGAGGGGTACCAGGAAGAACCCTGGTATTTAGTCCTCGGGCTTCTTGAGATCCACGGGCCCATCAAATCCAGGTCAGCAGCTAATTTCTAAATTAGTAGCTTCTCTTACAATGCTACATCTTCATTCTGCCAATTTCCGGATGTGCTAGCCAATTTATAACTTCTGAGCTATGCTGTTGACTCATAGCCACTCACTACAAACTTTCCTTATGACTGACCAATAGCAGTACAAGCCTTTGCATTTTTCTGATAAGGTTAATTTTAAGTGTGCTACTACATACAAGGCCTCACTACTTTCAAGGCCTCACTACACAGAAGGCCTCACTAATCTTTTACTTTAATTAAACCCTTAGCAGCAACATGCGGCTCTATACATAAACAAACAACAAGAAACACTTGGTTTAATCCTTACAGAGCATTCAACAAGCACCTTAGACATAATTTTCATCTGTCACAGGATAGTAGTCAGAGGGCCAGGTGAGTCTCAGTAATCCTTGCATGACATCTCAGATCCTGGTTCCAAGAAACAAGAAACCTCCTGATACAACAGGTCAAGCCAGCAGATGAATGCCGTCATCCCTCACTGAAGGGAGTCTCCAGCTACCACCACCCATTGCTTCCTCTAGTTGGCAGTGGTCTCGATCCTCCCAAACTTGGGGATGCCTGGCCTGGCTTCTTCTACCAATAGAATGTGCTTTTCCTATGTTGCTAGGGCTCCATATCTGTTCTCCAGGCAAACCACTACAGGTGGAGATAAACACTTCTGCTTACTGCTAGAGGTCACAAGATTCCAGCTTCTGCATTCCTGGGAATCCATGTCCTCTTCCTTATCTAGTGCTGCCTCTGGCAGTCCTTCTTCTGCAGTCTTAGAGGTTTCCTCCAGCATTGACTCAATGAAGTTCTCATGATGGAGGATTCTTCAAAACTTTGCCATCTTCTCATGTAGCTCTTGTCTGCTACCTGAGGGACACCACCAGAAGGCACCACTCACATCACAGGCACTCTGCCACCTGGCTATCACCGGAAGAAACCTGCAAGCCACAGTCTCTATAGTGCCAAACCAGGATCTGGGTAGAAGTCTCAATGGTGAGCAGTCCTGACTGGACAGACACCTCACAGGTGCAAGCAGAAGAAGAGGTGGCAGTGGCTCTGGCACTGTGACATCCTTCAACCATTTCTCTGGGTCTCAAGTTGCTGCCTTTCTCTTCCTTTCCCTCTTTCAAAACAGATCTTCCCTAGGAAACTCCCCTATAAGCTGGCCTGTTCACTGATCCTTGGTCCCAAAAGGTTCCCTTTTCCTTCCCTACAGACTTGCTTCCTTTCACAAAGTTTACAGTGAAGGAAGGTGAGAAGGAGTTTCTAGGCAAACTCCTCCTTGCTCTGGGCTCTAGTTAAATGAGGGGTTTAAGGTCTAACTGATGAGTTTCAGCTACTTATGCTAAATATATGTAGAATAGTTACTCTTAATTAAAGAAAGAACTTAGCTTAAAGGCTTCCATTCAAAGATAGAGGTGGCAAGCTAGCTTAGAAACTGACTTGCAAACTGCATGCAAAGTGCCCTGTTTGCTACCCCTGTTCACTTACTCCCTGGTCCTGCTCCTAAGTGCAAACTATAAGAATTTGGTCACTGTCAAATGTACCCTTTCATTGCAATAAAAAAATTAATTGCCTGCTAAGAGAACTGATTAAGAGTCTTTTCTTTAATGGTCAATCCTGATGCTTTTTGGTCAGATGGAGCAGCTGGTAAGTGACATTGCAATTTCCAGAAAAGTGAGAAGAAATCTTTTAGCCTTCTTCCAGACCCTGCTAGTCTATGGTATGAGGAGCTCAGATCTCTCAATTGGGGAAACACAGTAAAATTACTATTACCCAAAGGAGTTCTAACTACAATATGTCAGAAGATACAATATAAAACATTACTTCATAACCTAATGTAACATATGTGATTCAAAAGAAAAGGGAGAAATTGCCTTTTTTGGCATCATGTAGAAGTTGGATAAGCACTTTGAGAGACAGGTATTTCAAACATATGCAGTTTAATTATAGTTGTGTGTGTTTCAGTGACTGCACATTTCTAGTTTACCATTCATGTAGGAATATATTAAATGCATGAAATATAACCTTTGAGTTCTACACTCACTAACAAATCATATTTTACACACAAGCAGGAATGTCTATTATTATAACTGTCCAAAATGATGATACTTTCGATACTTGATTTTTTAACTTAAGCCACACATGCCAGATAAGCAAGAAATAACAAGTTATTATTTCCCTGTAAATCACGCATTTTTAACATATTGGTTCAACAACTTTCTTCATCATTCATGAAGTGAAATCTCTCTTTATGCATTTTGGTATTGTCATATTCTATTTTATTGCTAGCAGATTTGTACTGTACCACAATAAATGCAACAATAAAATCAATAAATGCAACAATAAAATCTTGCATCACCATCTGTGTGTTCAAAACAACTTTATAACAGATTTATTGCTTAGATTCTGTTTTGTGAGAGATATGTTTGATGTTTTGGCCATTATATCTTTGATTTTAAGAAAACACATTGTCATTTTTATTACTACTTATGAATATGATTGCTGAAGCCTCAAGAAATTAGTTTTATGGATAGTTTAAATTCTTTGTATTTGTCAGTGGACAAAATTCATTCATTTAGAAAGAAATATCCACTAAAGCAGCTTATTACACAAATCAAGTACAGAGAAAATGTTTTGGTACAATATAGAAACTCTTCCCTAAATGCAGGGAAAAAAAATTATGATGTAGTTATAGTAACAGAGAAATAAGTACTTATTTTCTACATCTTTAATCCCATTCAAGTCCATTTTGCATTGCTAAGTGAAATGAGCTGAGTAGTTTCTACTTATTTGTCTTGTTACATAAATAACATTCCTAATGCATCTCACTTGGAAATTAGTTACATATGAATGGCAGCTCTAACTCATAGGCTATGGACAGAAACTGTAAAAGCACAGAAGAAACTAGATAAAGGTGTACTTGAAATTTAGCTAATATCCCTATTTATCTATCTAATTACTGAAAGAAAACATATCCATGCTTACAGATTCCTGTATAGAAATCTAAGGACTACTGTTGTCTTTGAAAGCTTACTACTAGTTCTCCAACAAGAGATTCTATAAATATGTTTATCAGAAAAGAAAGACCAAGGAAGCTATAAATCCACTGCTAAATAGACAGTGTGAGCTTTTAGCAACAGATGCAAAGAAGGTGGATTTGCTCAATAGCTACTTTCCCTGACTTCACCAAAAGTAAATGAATAAGAAGCTACTACTAGACATCTAATAACAATTATATAGACAAGGAAGTGGGTAGGGGACAGGGGTAATGAAAACTAAAGGACACATCAGAGATCTTTTGACTATTTTCAACAAGTTTAAGGCACCAGGGCATGATGAGCTATAACCCAGAGTACTAAAGGAACTTGCAAGAATGATCCTAGATCCCTTGAAAATTATATTTACCAAGGCCTAGGAGACGGGGGAGATGAAGATCAGAGGAAAGGAAGAGGCACAACGCCCCTCTTCAAAAAAAGCAAAAAGGAGAACCCAGTGAATTACAGACAGGTTAGCCTGACTTTAATACCTAGGAAGCTACTGGGGAAATTATAGAAAAATTAATTTGTAAGCCAGAGCTGTTCAACTTCCAAGCAGCCAGGGGCATCATGCCCCAAAGGCCACACCAGCAGGAACCACACAAGAGCTATCCACAGGCACACTCGCTGCAGAGACACTCCTACTGCTGCACTGCTTGCACATGCAGGTATCGCCTCCCCCACAGCTGCACCATGCACCTGCATGGCCCCACACTCACCCTCTGCTCCCCAAATCATGTGTCGCATTGATCTGCCCCCTGGGGTAGGTGCAGGAAGCAGCATATACAGGAAGAAGGGAAGCCTAGAGCACCTGGTCCAGGAATCCTACCTCTAAGGGGTAATTCTATTTTGGGGTAGAATTACATACATTAGTCTAAGATTATACACCGTATGTTCACTTTATAATTACTCTTTAAAATTTTTGTGGACCCACAAGCTTATGATGATTTTTTAAACGTCCTTTGATTTTAATAAATATAAAAGATCTCTTTTTCTTGCTTGCTGAAAAGATAAAACCAAATACTGATGTGAAATGGTTATTAACATAATTGTAATATTACATTATCACAAACATGGCTGCACCTTCACTGAATCTTAAGAAATACCTATCAGATATTTTATATACAGAATAATTAAAGAAAAAATCAAGTTTATGATTTTCTTTTTCAGTTTTCTCCCAACATTCCTAGGCAGTCTTTTTTCTATCAATAGACAAAAAGTGTCAAAGACTCCTGAAGTGTCAAAGGAAGTTAATATCTTTATACATAAAGCCACGTTGTTTATATCCAAATATGTGTATGTAAGGGCTCTCAAATACAGTCTATGTTTGCATTGTATACTATTTTCTTTTATGGTACATTTTCAAAGAAAAATATGAACATTGGTTATTGAGCTTTGTATATAGTACTTGACAGGAGCCTTTAATTGCAATATGCAAATGCTATAAACAATAGACCAAAATATTAGAAATCTTTTGATCGAAGGGCAAAGAGACCAGTAGACCAAAAACATTTTTTTAAAATCCTGTTGTATAACATATAAGTTTGATGTGCATGAGTTTTGTCTCAACTAGCAGAGTTTGTAAAAAACATGGGTCCTCTATTCAGGATGCTTTAAACAGAAATAATATTTAGGGATGCTTTATCAAGAGACTTAACATAACATATGTTGTGAGGACATACATTCCTAGATTCTCCCAACACATATACGCATGCCCATACAACTCTGTTCAAGGAAAGCCAATGTTTTAAGAATTCCAGAATTTAGGAAATAATTTATTAAAGGCACCCTAAAATTTTCCATTCTTTAACTTTAGTGAATATATATACTATTAGAAGATGTCTCAGTTATCTTTCCTACTAATAGTAAAAATCTTGTAAATTCACTGGGCACTGCCAGAAAAAATAGAATTATTTTTTTCTTGTAATGATTGTAGTAAAATATTGTAATACTGTTGTAATATAAGTCTGCTCTCACTGAAGCCTCTGCTTGCCCCCACTTTCACTATTTCCCTGTGTGCCTGATCCAGTGCCACACAGCCCCAGGCTGCATCCCCAGATCGCAGGAGCATGGGGCCATGCTGGTACCCCAGAGCCAGGAGCAGGAGGGGGTGGGAGGGTGTCTGTGCAATGAGGGAGGGGAGAGAGAGGCAAAGAGAGAGAAGTGAGGGAGGCACAGTGTATGTGTGTGTGTGTTCATAGGGCGAGTCCCACATGCACACCCCACCAGACATATGCACCCACACCCCCTTGCCCTGCCATACACACAGACCCTCACCCCCATAACACCTTCCCTGCACACACAGCTCCCCAGAAACCCCATACCCACCAACACCCCACATACCCACACACATATTCACATGCTCCCTTACCTCACACCCACACCCCCACACCTATCCACTCCCCACAAAACCCCCACACACAACCCACACCCTCTTGATTCCCCACATATCCACACACCCACAGCCCTCCACAAACCTATATCCACCCCCCCCACACATGATACAAGTGTAACACTTCATTTTAAGCTATTGTGCAATCACCTCTGTACACTACACAAACACATGTCAACTGGGACAAAAATATTTCTTAAATCAACTTAATGAATGTTGTAGTAGATATTTGATTTTTAGAATATAATTTGGTATTTTTCTGGTTCTGAGATGGCAAAACTCCTTGCTGTAAGGAGTATTTCTGGGGGATAGGGGAGGGACTTTTCAGGGCAAAAGCCAGGGGTTAGTGGGTGAGACTTCCAGTCCCAAGATGGGCACTTGTCAAGGGGCAGAGCTACCCATGTGGCCCTTGACAGCTTGCCAAAACTCAGTAAGCAGCCCTCTGTCTGAAATAATTGCCTGTCCCTGGGCTACATATGAATAACTATGGTAGTAATGCCCCTGTAGTAGCACTAGGAGAGAGAATTTTTAAATTTTATATACCATTGTTTGTTTCTTGAGATTCTATATTTTAATAATTTTTTGGATAAAATTATTTGACACAACAACTTAAAAAACTTTTTCCTGTCTCACTGCTGTAATTAGGTCTTCCTTTAGCTTCCGTCAAAACTCTCTGCCCTCTAAAACTGCATAATTGCTTTCAAAATCATTACAATGCTATACCTCTACCATATTGAACAAACAACTAAAATACATTGATAAAAAATAAAGCTTGAAGATAGACAACCAGTGCCAAGTTAAAAAAATAAAAACAAAGATTAGGAATTCAGTAGTGATAGTTGTCACTGTCATTGAATACAAATTTTTGTATAGCAGCTGCCAATGTTGGATAATATTATTTAATTACTTTGAATGAGATCACTGATGTTAATCAAATCATAGATCACCCTTAATATAATTATATTCAGTTAACCTAGTAGCTCAAATGTGTTCCTATCCACAGTCTGTACAAAGATTATTTTTAAATATCTTTTAAATATAAAGGAACACTGATACTCATGTGAGTGGAATGGCAGGTCAAGTTGCATCTTTTGTAGTGTCTCACCTAACACATGAATCTACAATTTGAGAACCAGAGAGTTCTGCTAAAAGTACCTATAACACTCATCTCAAGTCACAAGCACCTCATTTTGTTTGGGAAATTCAATGTTCGGTACCCTGACATTTCCAAAAACATAATATAATACTAAAACAACTCATTCATATTTCAGAGAGACCTCCACTTCCATGGTACTTTTTCATTGGTGCAATGTGATTACCATGCATATTTACCAGGTTCTCTCCCTTTTCCAAAATTGGCAAATAATGAATATGTAGAATTTTAAGGGATCCTTCTTATAAATTGGAATATGGTCAAATACATATTATAAGAAGCTCAGCTACACTAGGTTCTGATCCTAGAATTCACAATGTAGCAGTACAAGAGAAAGGTCTTTACATGAATATATGACCCCTTTAAAATATAATAAATAAGTATCAATGCATCCTTTGTTAAACTTTTTTTATACCAAAGATAGCTAAAACCAAATCCTTTGCTGTTATGAATCAACAAAATTTGAATGTCTTAAATAAAGCTACACTGAAATCTGCCATATGCAGTAGTTAATAAGTCTAAGAAATATGAACAAACTAAGCAAAACTGAAAAACAAGGAAGTGAGAAAAACAAGAGAAGCAAACATTTTGGAAGAATATCACTTTGCTGGGTCATCTCAACATGGTCGGCTAAAGAAAATTAATTAAAAATAGCTTTGACTTGGTGCATTTGGATAAGATGAATCAGAATAATATGAGATAAACTGTATGGCTAAGTACAGACATTCAAAACGTCTGAGATGGAAGTGGTCTTGAACTTTGCTCTAAGTGAACTAGTTTAGGCCAGGAGTGAACAGAACAGATGTTCGCTCTTTGGGGGAGGAAAAGGGAGAAGGGGCATGCAGACTGCCTCCAATGGCTGAGACCAGCAAGTTGAGGATGCTTCCATATGCCTCCCAGCAGGCTGCTGGAGAATGCTGAGCCAAGCTGATCATCCAGCCACCCAAGATTGGCCAGCACAGCCCCTCTCCCCAGGCTCACCCCATGACTAGATGCCAGTGGTCAGCAGTGATGCTGGAGGAAAGGAAGAATGGATGTTACTTGTTTAACTTGTTGCTCAGTTGGTCCAAACATCAGAAAGTCATCAACATATGAAAACACTTGAGATCTATCTTGCGGATCTAGCTGATCTGGTATACTCGCTACATGATGGTGACAGATGGCAGAACCATTGTGAAATCACTAGGGCACCCGACAGAAGGTACACTGCTGATCTTTCAATGTGAATGTGAATCTATTTTGGGAATCTGGATGGAGAGGTATTGCAAAGAAACAGTTAGCCAAATCTATTACAGAGAAATACTTGGAGGTGGCTTGCACCATTTGTATTAACTCTGTCATATTAGCTACAATTGGCACCATAGGCACAGTGCCCTTATTAATCCTCCTGTAGTCCACAATTAATCTCCAAGTGTGTTCGTCTGCCTTCAATACTGGCCATACAGCAAAATTAAATGGGGAGTTAGTCTTTTTAACAACTCCTTGTGCCTCTAAATCATGGATTATTTCCTTTAACTGTGCTTCTGCCTCTTTCGGATAATGATATTGTTTCTGGGGTGGGACATGCTGTTTCACAATTTTCACACGGGCTTTAATTTTACCACAATCAGACTTTTTCTTTGTCCACACTGCAGGAAGTTTATTTTTCCACTCATTTGCTTGTTCCACAGTGAGGGCTGTCACATGGGCTTTTTTGGTTATGAACGTGCTTGTATCTGCTTGCCAAGATTGGAGGGAAGTGATTCCACTCTCCACAATATGCTTCTTGGAAAATCAATTATTATTTGATTTTCAAATAGGCAATCAGACCCGAGAATCATTGTTCCTAATAGCTTGGTGCTGTGAATTAGATTTCCCATGGTTTTAAAACCTTGCACAGTCAAAGAAACATGCAACCATTCTTGCCCCGTGCTTTGCTTCCCCTAGAAAGATTGCAGCATAGTGGTCATTGCCTTCATTCCTTCTGTCAGAGCAGTTTGTGTTAGTGATACTGCAGCCCCTGTGTCTATGAGGGCTAATATAGGAGCATTGTTTCACTGCTGGACATAAATGTCTGGTCTCCCCACTGGGTCCCATTTAATTTTGCCGATAAACCACCACTGCTGGGCTCCTACATTGTCGGGTGGTTCTTTGTCCAGTGGGCCTCCCTAATGTGCACTGGGAGGAGGTGGAGGAAAAGGGGATGCTGTTGAGTTTAGCTGTAGACTCATTACACTGTGTCCCTTTGGCTGTTTATAGTTAGACTATAACAACCGGAACGCTTTCACAACCAGATCAGAAGTGGATGCTCCATCTCACTTTTCAATGCCATGTTCCATAAGGATACACCAGGCAGTATGGCAGCTTTCAGTTGAAGGTTTTACATCTGGTATGCCTCTCCCTCTTCCTCTACCTCTACTCCTGCCACCTTATCCTGAGACCCATCCTCCCTTTCCATCACTCTCATTAGAACAGGTGACCTGGTCTACTGCCATCACTACCAGAGCCCTTTCTTTCTTAATGGTTATGTTTAAAGGAGCTGCATGCAATGTTATTTGCTGGATTCTGTGTCTCAGTTCTGCAAGTGTAGTTGGGTGTCCATCATCCCAGATACCTAATCTATTTGCATACATTGTGCAGTGGCTATGCAGCCAATCTCGTAGGTTCTCTACTGGGAAAACCATGTCATCTAGGACTCCATTCCCTGAAATGGGAGCAACAACTCAGACCATTATCTGCATGAGTCCCCAATGGGTTAAAAACATTTTGGGGTCCTCATCTGGTTCATGTGTTAGGGTGGCAGCTTGACCTAATAAATGTTGGTGCCCCATAGCAGTGCCCACATATCCGAACAATGCAAGTGTACTGGGGACCTGGTTCAACACACTAAGTCTCCACACAATACCCTGGAGTTCTGGGTTCACACAGGGTGACATTATGCATTGCATTTCTTCCACCATGAGGTTCTCTTTAAGGGCCATCTGGCATGCTTACACTATCCACTTATTGAAGGTTGCTCTGGATAGGGGCCCTAAAAATGTTGCTAATGCCCTTAAATCTATGGCTGTCAAAGGAATAATAGCGGTGGTGGTTTGGGAACCAATAATTGGTCCTTCTGCCTGTCCATCAGGCACAGGTCTTCTAGTTTCAGTAGCTGATCGCCTCTCCATGGCAGCCACTGCAGGCGGGTAATTATCCCACACATCCGCATCCCAATTTTCATTCAACAAGTCTGGTTCCAAATCTAGGGTATCCTTTGGGACCTCCCCAGTAGTGACAGCAGTGACTTGTCTGTTTGCAATTCCCAATTTGTGTCTTAGATGCTTGATTATGGACTCACACCGAGTGTGATTTGCTGGTGCCTGTTCTTGCTCTAGTGTTAGTTTCTTTACCATTCCTTGTAGGAATCCGGCCTCTTGTTCTAATTTTGTCTTTTCTTCAGCCACTCAAGATTCTTATTTTCCAACATGGTTTGTCTTAAAACTTCATAAAGGGTTTGTAGCTGTGAGTGTGTGCCCCCTGCCACTATTTTTAGAGTGTCTAATTCACGTGTAGTCTGTGTGAGCTGTGTGTCTCGCAGTGTGAGTTGTGTGTCTCCAGTGTGAGTGCCTCCTGACAGTTAATCACATGGAGGAAAAGATTTTTAGTAGCTCCCCATAAAAGCCACATAGCGGCAGCTTCCTTCTTTGTGGAGGGTGGTGGTATGTCATATATCTGCATATAGGTTTGAAGTTTATCTTCTAAATCTGCAATGGTACAAGCATCTGCTACTGCCTGCTCAGTCCATAGGCTATGCCCAAACTGCTGCAGCACTTGCTCTAAAAGACTCACATCCTGCAGATATGTAGGCAGGGGATCTTTTACATCTTTTATATCCACCTCACTCTTTACTGTTTTCCTTTTAAACATCTCAACTCAAGTTCCTAATATTGTGTCTATTTATTATATTTAGTTACCAACTATTATCTCTCAAAGCCAATATACTAGTCCATAAAATCACACCAAAAAGTTTGGTTTTCCAATATAGTCAAGTCCCAAGACAAAATTAAAGCCAAAACAATGGATCAGGTAGTCCACAACCCAAAGTGGGCTCCAAATTATGCAGAACCCACAAAGTGGGCTCCAAAGCAAACAAATTGCTTATCTACAGGTACTCCTCTATTTCTCTGATGTGGTCAGTGTAACCCAAGAGTTCTATACCCAGCACATCTACCACCAGGTGGTGTGCACACCTTCAAATGGACAGACAGACAAACACACAAACAAGGCTTACTATACAGTTACCATGAAATCAACCATTCCATTCAGATATTATAGTTACCAGCAGCACTTTCTCAATAGGGGCACCGGGTGGCAAGCCCAGGCTTATTGAGAGAAGATGGAGCATCTGTGCTCTGAAGAAAGCAGCAGTTGAGAGAGACTCACCCAACCCAGTATTTTCCAGAGTCCTTTTTTATGGGGATTGGCATCCTTTGTTTTGCACTTTGGGGTTTTTCCATACCCAATTTCTGTTTTTGCAGTTGTTTCTCATCCATCTTCTGCTTATCTCAGCCCAAGGTCAGTTTGGTCATAAAAGTTAGTATCTCAGCCTTGAAGTGTCCTTGCTGCCCATCTGGCAGGATGTGTGTATTCCTCCACTTCGTTATCTCCTTTTTTGCTGTAGGCCTCAAAGGGATTCTTCACCATCTATTAATTAGTTTACTGAGTAGTAACATACACATTTGGTACCTTGTTTCTTACAAACACAGTTAAATCTTTTTTCTTGTCTCTATGCCATTCTCTCACCATGCACCCTCTGACACTCATTCATAAAAGGGCATACAGAGTTCATTCATTTATGTCAAGCAAAATAATACAAAATGGAGTTTTCAAGTTACTTACAGGACAAGACTAACATGGTTACATTTCACTACTATCACACTCTATGTTAACATCAGCTACATTAGTTCAGTTCATGCTACATGGAGACCTGTACCCCAGCCCCTCCCAAACCTGATCCAGCAAAGCTATGTGCGTGTGTGGGAGGGGCAGGGTCCTGCATGGAAGGGGCTTCCCCTCTACTGCCCGTCCTGTGTGGCAAGTGTGGTTCCTCTCCCAAGCCCTAACCCCTGCCCCCTCACCCACACAGCAGGCTGTCAGCAGTGGTGGTGGGGAAGAGGGAAGAAGAGACACACCTACCAAACTGAGCCAGCCCCCCAGACTCAAGCCAGCACAGCCTGGGGGGGGGGGGGGCCCCACCACCGGGGCCCAGGCCCAGGCCAGCACAGCCTGGGGGGGGGGGGGTGCTCACACATCAGGGGTTTCCCTCCTCACTTCCCAGCCCAGCTCTCCAGTGTGACTCCACTCCCCAGCCCTGCATGCCTGGTCTGCTGTCAATGGCAGTTGGGAGAGGGGGGAACAGAGGCTGCCATCCCGCTCCCCCCCAGATCTGAGCAGACAGAGCTGGAGCAGGCCTATGTGGTGGGGGCTTCCCTTCTGCTTACCAACCTGGATGGCCAGCACAGCCCCCAGCCTTGCCCCACCCCACTGTCCAGCTGTCAGAAATTGAGGAGAAAGAGGAGGAACAGAAGCCCCCCCCACACACAGCTCCCCCCACTTCAGATGTGCTGACTGAGGTCTGATGAGGCCAGGTCCACATCATAGGGGCCTCTGTTTCCCCACCTTCCCCTCCCTCCTGCCATTATTGACAGCCAGGAGCTCACAGGAGGCAGGGCTGGGGAGAGGAGCCATGCTGACCAGCTGAGCCAGGTGGTGCTGGAGGAAGAACTCACTATGTGCCCCCCACCCAGCTGTACTGGCTCAAGCCAGGGTCAGGGCTAGGACCAGCCCCACTTTCCTGCTGGCTATCCTGCCACTGACAGCTGGCACAGCCCTCAGCCCCACCTCTTGTCTGAGCCGGCTCTCACTGATTCCACTTGGCGGGAGCAGATGAGTGCAGCTGAGGCTAGCTCACCACCCTGTGAGACAGGAGTAATAGGGACCCAACAAAGCAGGCTGGGATGCCCAGGGGACTGTGACCTAATAAATCAGGATGGGATCTGGTACCGAATTCAACAGTCTGGTCTAACATAAATACCTTAAGTCTGAAGCTACATCCATCCAGATCCATCTTAGATCAAGTTCAACCAATTTTAAACCAGTCTATATACCCCGAACTTCTGTACTGTTACAGGTTTAGATACGTTTTTGGTAGCTTATACTCATTTGTGTGTAATGTCTGTACCTGGCCTAAATGTACAGAAATGCATTAATTTAAGTTTGGCTTGCACATGTGCAATATACGGTAATGTAACCAGGATAAGTATATAAAAGATGCTATTTTCTCATTCTGGACAGAGTAATGCATGTCATAGCTCAACACTTTAACAGCCCAAGGCCTATGCTGTAAGTTTGCAATTAAAGATGTTAATAGATTGTCCTAAAATTTCTCAATAAAGCTTTTCATTTATTTACATTTTAATGATTAGTGTACACTGTGTTTCTGCCCAACAGGGTCAAATAGCATTCTATATGTGGCAATATATGGAACACAGAAGCTCCTGTACAACTGTGACTTTCTACTAGAGGTCCTGGTGATCAGGGACATGGTCAGCAGCCAGGAATTTCTTTCTCCCTCATGAGAGAGAAGATCCCCTGAGGGTTAATTCTGGTGACCGTATGGACCACAGGGAAACATGCCTCCATGGGCTCCATGCTCTTACTATGCTCAGTGCTAGGCAGCCCTTTC
>NW_005842364.1:1370673-1375651 GCF_000455745.1 Alligator sinensis
AGGAATGTGAGAGGCTGGAGAGGGAAGCAAGCCCCAACCCCAAACCCTGCCAAATTATCCTAGCTAAGGTAGAGCTTCCAAGATGTAGGACAAGATTAGCCCTATGAGGGGAGGGCTGTGTTTCTGGCCCCCATCCTAGGGTTGCTATATTTTCAGTTTAAAAAAATAGAACACATGTTGGGGGGGGGGGATGAGAAGAGGAGAAAGAGTTTTATGATTGAAGGGGTGGGGGGCAGTGATATGTCCATGCCTTGCCTCTGCCCCTCCTTCCTAAGCCACAGCTCCCCAAGTCCTACTGCTACCTCTCAATCCTGATCCACTGTACTTCAACCCCCATGCCCGCTGATACCCCTCACTCCCAAACCACAGCCCCCTGCCCCCCACAGCCCTGCTGACCACACAGCATGCACACACACACACATTCACTCACCCCCTCTCTCTCACCTGTGTGCAGCTGTGGGGCCCACACACAGAGCATGTGATCCCCTGGCAGCCAATCACTTTCCCCCACTTCCCACAGCTCCAAGTAGCTGGAGGTGCTAAGGAAAAGCAGAGGCAGAGTGAAAACCCAGACATTTGTTTGCATTTCAAGAACCCACCCAGATGGTGGGCAAGGGACCAAAAAAGAAGACTTGTAATGGAAAACTCAGATGTATGGTAACCCCTGTCCAGGTGCCCAGATCAGGTTTCTTGGGGTCCTTGGAGCTGGAAGGTTAGTGCTATGTGGTTTGGAGTCATATCCACTCAGGGTGGAAAGAGATGTTGGCTTTGGGGAGTACCACTCCCTGAGCAGTAGAGCTGGGGTGGGTGGAAAGTTTGTCAGGGATAAAGGGGCTGAGAATTATGCATCCTGGGATGTTGGATGCCTGCAATTTGTTCAATTTATCTCTATGGAGCAGACTAACAACAGCCTAGCTCAGCTGGGTAGAATGGTTCAAAGATAACCCTCACCCATACTGGAGTAACTTTAAGATGCTTACAGGGTATTTGGCACAGTCTAACCCTTTCGTGCATGGACACTCTCATTTTAAGTGCCTTTGGAATGGTTTACAGATAACATGTAACACTTTCCTCAGGATCCTCTGAATATATCTCAAGTTTAAAGTCATATTTTCTATGACGGAATGAAGATAATCACACTCACTTCCCAAATCTACACATCAAGATGAGGTGTCTCTATTTTAGGATATGGAAACGCTTGTGTGTATTAAACATAGTACATTGGTGAAGATGCTCCAGAACAAGTCAGCCAAGTGAAAACATGGTTCATGTAACACTGTCAAGGTCAATGAAATAAAGAGTGAATATCTGGGCATATGTCAGTAACACAAGCAATATTAATTGTACAATAATTCCTTATCTTCAGTTACATAACATGATAGTGGTAGGAGGATACCAGCCTGAGGCACTGACTTCCCACAATCAACCTATGCTGTGTGTCAGTAAAGTGCCTCCTCACACTTTCTGCTATCTGTGGAAAAACAGAAGCTGCATACCATTCCTTGGAAATGATAGGATACTCTCCCCATAACAGAGAGCTCCCTGTTGGTTGACACATAGGACAGCCCTCAGCCGACTCAGGAGTGGCCAACACTCAGTCCTTCTGCACCTGAACAGGGCCTAATTAGGCTGCTGGCAGAACATGGATTTCAATGGCAGCAGGTTAGCCTTTTCAACATCTAGAGCACCTGGGACTTCAGTGGGACTTGAATGGACTCATCATACCTCCGTAGTGCTCAGCCTCTCACAGGAATGAATCCTCAGGGAAGGAAGCACATGCTGCTTGCCCACTTAAGAAGTGCCTGCCTTCCTCTCTCTTCTCTTTTGCCTTTGGTTGTGGGCATCTCAGTTCCCATGTCTTTTATCTTTATCTTGGACATGTGACAAAATATCCAAAACACAAGAACAGCAAATACTACCTCTTAAAAATATTGGAACATGAGCATGCTTTCATGTCTTAAAAAGGTCACTTAAAAGGCTTAGGCTTATGAAATTGTGTGTAATCATTCTTATGCAAAAGCAAATACACTCCAGAATTAAATCTCTGGGCCTTAATTGACTCTTGTTTTTACTAATTATTTACTAATGATGCATAATTGCTGTCTTTCCAGAGAAATGATAAGCAAAAGAAAAACTTTAAAAGAAAGACAATTTTCAAATCAAGAATTATCCTTGAGTGATTGTTCCCATAACAATTACATATTACATCTGGCATAGTAGGCATCCTCATGAAAGCAATGTATCAGAATTATTTTGCCACATTTTATTTATTTTGTCTGTATACTAAGATTTTATATGCCAATATTTTGTCCAACACTTGCAGAAAATAACAAACAGCAGAAAACAAAGCTATTTATTATAACGCTAGCGTGACAACTGAGAAAAAAAACAACCTAGTGGTGATAATCAATAACTTAAAATGTGATCCTAAAATGTGTTCAGTTCAGCGGAAACATTAGAAGCTCAGTACATATGAACACAGACTCAAGACTACATTTGATTCCTTTAACAATGAAGTTCAATCATGTCTTAAAGTATTTATTCTGTCTTAAAGTGACAACTGAAAAGTGCTCTAAAACAGCAAAATACAAGAAATAAAAACTGTCAAGGTGCCTTCACAAAGCACTGTTCAAAGGATTGAAGGTTAAAAAAAACAAACACTTTACTAGAAATGGCAGGAAAAGGAACCAAACCTGAATTCAGAGAATCGGCTCAGGTCTGCAGGAAAGATCAAACATAGCAACAATAACAACAACCAATAGAACAAGTTATGGTAGACAAGGAGTGAAAGAGAATAAAAAATGCTTTTAGAAATGTTCTGGTGGAAATTAAACATTAGAAAAATCTAATAAATAATTGAGAGAGAGAAAATAAGCAATAACCGAAATGTGGAACTTCAACTCCATATTTAGATGATTTAAAAACACA
Source organism: Alligator sinensis (assembly GCF_000455745.1). NCBI lineage: Eukaryota > Metazoa > Chordata > Crocodylia > Alligatoridae > Alligator > Alligator sinensis. The sequence goes on from NW_005842364.1 coordinate 1,373,602, forward strand.
GAACAGGTTTAAATAATTAGGGAATAATGAAGGTTTTCTTTCAGCCACACACAATTTTTTTATGTCAGTACCTAGTCCCTTTTTATTTATCTATTTGAACTAACAATCCTAATCTTTTCAATCTCTCTTTGCACAGAAGTTTTATTAGTCATGTTAAATGGGAAAAGAAAACCTCATCTTAGAATTGAGTAAATAAAGTACGTTCTATACATGGAAAATTGTAAGTGTGTTATAGTTTTCCATTTATAGGCTCAAAATAGTGTAATTAGTGCTTACCTTCTGTAGTTCTGCTCTATTCTGGCTCTGGGACAGTTAACAGCAGTGTTGGATCCAGCCAGATCACTACTGTAGGGGCCAGAGTCAGAGCAGAAGGTAAATGTCAGAGGAGGGAGCAGGCAGTGTGGTCTTTTTACTATACCCCCCACCAAGACTCACAAGAAGGTCTCCCATGCACATACCTCCACCCAAGTATCTTCCCTATGCTCTCCTGTCTGCCTGGTTCGGCTCTGGTTTCTTCTTAGGACTCAGGGCCAAACCTGGAACTAAGCTGGGTCAGTACTGAAATTTAAGATGAGCCTTTCCCCTCCCCCCCCCATGTTGTTTTGGGAAAAAAACCTCATCTTGGATTCAAATAATATCCAAGCATTACTATTCTTTTTCTTAAGCAGTCTAATATTTTATTTAGTTTATTTTGTTTTATTCTTGTTAATATCATTAATTATGTATTTATATGTGCAATTTATAAGCCACACTTTCCAACAAAGGTTCAGGGTGGCTTGCAGCAGCACAAACTTAAAAAGGCAAGTAGAATAAATAAAACAAAATAAAACAGAGCCCCACTAAAAAACTTCTTGTCCTAGAGTTTTGGTTACTTATCCAAACAAAAAGGTCTTGTAGTGCTTCCAAAAATATCCAGGTTTAGGCTCTGATCAGCCTCAAGAGAGAAGGAGTTCTAGAGCTGAGCAGTTACTGCTGAAAGAAATTACCCATGCATTTTCACCAAATAGACTTGGTGTATTGATGGTACTTACAGAAGTTTGCTCTTGGCTGACCTTACACTTTGTGATGGGGCACAGGGGAGTAGGTCATCCCTTATGTATATAGGCCAATACTGTTTAGGGCCTAGTGGATCAAAATTAGCACCTTGAATTGTGCCTGGAGTGTTAAGGTGAGTCAATGCACATGTTGGAGAACTCAAATTACATCAGGAAAAAAGCTTTAGGTATAGGATTTGGCAGCCACATGTGAAAAACTGGGTGTGGCTTCAGGCAAGCAGAGTTTAATAGTGGTGAGGTTCATCTATTTGGTGGCCTTAAAAAGGCCCAGATACTAGCCCTACTGTCTAATCTCAGCTGCTTCCTAGGAAGATCTCATCCTGCTGGTTGGCCCAGGTAGTAGCATTTAGATAAGGCAAGCCAAGCTGTAAGAACTGGGTCATAAGAGGGTCTAGTCTAGTGGGTAGGCAATGAGGGGAGTGCTGGATACAGGAGCTGAGGGACCCATAGCCAAACAGTTAACAGAAGCTAGAGTCAAAGTTACCAAGTCTGGTGTAAAGAGGAAATGCAGAGGTGGTACTGAACTCACAAGTTGAGTCAGGCTTCTGGAGTCAGGAACTGAGTTACCAAAGCTGAGTAGCGTTCCCAAAAGTCAAAGTCCAGAAGCAGACTCAAGTGCAGCCAGAAAACTAAAGAGTACAAGACACAGACAGGCTTACTACAGTAGACCTTCAGGCAGAATTGTTTTCTGGCCTTCAGTCTGCTGCCACTGGTGGACTTAAATGGGAAACCTCCTATCACCAGCAGCCAATTACGAAGCCCTAACAGTGGCCAGCTAGCTCATCAGTCAGGATGGGGTTGCTAATTATAGCCTCTGGAAGGCTTAGCCAATTTGGCAACTAGTCCAGGTTGAGTTGACTTTTAGGGCCCCTGACAAGGGGAGACAATATGGACTCTTGGGGGACCCCCAAAGGAAAGGTCAATTGACGTTATGGTCAAGGGGATGATGAGCACTTACCCATTACTACCTTCTGGGATCCCTGATAGGAAAGAGT
>NW_005842364.1:1375682-1411325 GCF_000455745.1 Alligator sinensis
ATTTAGAGCTATTCCATGAATACCCACAAGGTCACGTAAGTGTTTTAACAAGTACTTCACGGTCAACTGTATCAAAGGCTACAAAAAGACTGAGTAAGATCAGCATGATAAAATTTACTCTGTTGATCTCCAGATGAAGACCATCTCTCAAGGCCACAAGCATAGTCTCTGTGCTATATCCAAGATGAAAGCCAGACTGACAAGGGTCCAGGAAACTAATGGCATCCCAATGTGCCTGGAACTGAACTGTTCAATGACCTTGCCCAAAAAGGAGAGGTTGGAGACAGAGAAAACTGGATGGAGATTCAGCACGAAGTTGATAGCTTCTTGAGAAGGAGCCAGACAACTGCAGACTTCAAAGTGTGAAGTGAGGTATAGGCACTCCTCCAAGCAGAGGACCCAGTCTCATGTTACTATTTCAGTTACAAGTTCACAGGTGGTCACCCTAATTCCTCTAAACACACCTTTCATATTAATGACTGATAGTAATTTAAAGGAATCCATATAGAGGACAAATCCCAAAACCTGATGACAGCAAAAGTGTTTTAGAGGTACACTATTGAGTCCTGTTGAGAAGTTCAGTAGAGCAGTGCTGGAACTCAGGAATCCCAAGAGGAGGAAGATGTAGTACTGGTATATGACATCAGCAAGATGCGTACTTGACAGCGAAGGAATAGAAGCCATATGTGATTAGGTAGTTCAATTTTTCATTCCATTGCCTTTCCAATTTTAAACCAGGCCTTCTGCCTAATTCTCAGCTACCTTAGTCCCATTCATGATCAGATAGCAAACTGATCCATGATCCAAACTAAACATAATTTATACTAATTCACCCTAAATTGTTACATCTCAGGGCTTCTTTTTCTATTACCTTACCATTGGGGTAGATCTAGGGAGTGTGCACCCCCTTTTGCTTCCTGCTCTACCCAATGTTTAAAACCAGTTGCCTAGCAATGGCAGCAGCATTTCTAGTCAGGGAGTGCTAAGGGTGTCAATTGACGTTATGGTTAATTGCAATCTACCTGATCCCTTCTAAACTCTTAATTCCATAGAATTTAATGACATTCTTCTTTTCAATGTCCTTGATGTTCTAAGATTCAAGCTATCCTTTCTTCTTCCATTCTGCTGTCGACTAGCTGCTCCTGGTAATGAAGTCGGTATTTCAAAGGTCTGCAGACTGTTTGTAACTCATTTGAATTAAGTTATGTTGGTTTTTGCTGCACTCTTAAACTGAATAATATAGCCCAAGGCTCCTAGCATATTACTAAAACTTCTAGTTTATTTTTAACTGGAAAAAAATGTGTAGCTTTGTATGCACCTCACTATCTGCACCCCCATTTTCAAAATTCCAGGTCTACCCATGATTGCCATTGGGGAAATGTTATGAATTATGTACAATTATGAATTTCCTACTATCAAATCACTTACACTAAAAGTATTGCAAGTATGGCTTGTATAAGACTCCTATGCTGCAGCCTAGGCCAACTCTATGAGACTCAGAGAAACTCCTACCCTATAGCCCTTATTAAGCACACTGAGCCAGGTACCACTAATCAAAGCTAGCTGACTCCCAGCCCCTTCCCTCTCATTGGTTCTGGAGCTGCATTTAAAAAACTCCTCCAGCACTTGGGCCAGGCACAGCACACTGAAATTCAATCTCTGAGTAGCAATCATTTTAGTATTGTCCTTGGCTTCTCTTGTTCTTGATCCTGCCTTTCTCTTGCTTGTGGATTTCAACCTTTGGATTCTTCCTGCAGACCTGTTTCTTGACCCCAGCTTGGCTTACTCCACACATCTTGCTCTGTGGATTATCCTCTGGACTTGATAACTAGGTTTCTGCTTCCTGGTTCCTAACCTGGGTTTAGTATTTTGGCTCCTGACATGTGGTTTCTTTCTGCTGCTTCTCCTGCAATCTCCAGCTCCATACCTGGCTCTATCCACAAGACCAACCAATGGATCAGCCTGATGGATCATGATAACTCTATGCCCAACTTGCACTGACAAATGACTACACAAAGTGAAAGAAAACAGTGAACTTGACACCATTCTAAACACCTGTAAAATTCATGTGATATCTAATGGTTATTCCTATACTTATTGACGCCAAAGAACATCAGTCAAGCTAGTTTGAATTGCTTCCACTTATTCTGAACTCCTTTTCTCACACACAGAAAAAGAATATAAGATTCTTTCACAAAATCCAGACAGTTCTTTAGTATCTACTGCAAAAACTGTCACCAGAGTTCTCAGAGGTCCCATTTTTTTTCAGCGTGTACCTGACTTTGAATATTGCTTCAATGGTGCCTCACTAGCAAGATTATAGATGACAGCTGCAGTAGGATTGTTTAGATTGAATATTTTTTAAATAGACATGTCCATTGTTTTGATTTCTTACCTTGAAAGTGAGTTATGCTGTTCTTTTACTAAAATTGCAAACTATTGCACTAAATATTTCATTAACACTCTGACCTCACTTGTATTTGACTGTAGCCTTCTTGTTTCATATTTCTCAAACAGATATTGTCTTTCAGAGAAATGGAATGAAAACAAGCAGAAAAATGAGATGAGGAATTAAATTATATCAGTGAAGGCCTAAATACTTGAATTAAAATCACTAACAGCTTAAAAGATGAAAAGGAAAAAAAAACAAAACAAAATGTAAGTTCCTATTTTTATCTAATTGGATTTAATTTCATTAATCAAATTTATTATTTTCTCCGCAACTGCTTAAGCTTACCTTCCCTAACTTTTTTAAACAATTAGATACACTCCTTAATTTTTTTACAAGGCCAGATTGTTGGCTGATATTAGGGGACTTCTTCTTTGAGTAAATCTGTGTGCTAGTTCTACATTAGTCTCAGCCCACTGACATAGCAATCCAAATCTAATATGACATTGAACTCATAATTAGCCAGTTCAAAACTTCTTTTCATTGAGTACTTGCTTAAATTTTCAATTGAATTTGCAATTCACTATTTTCTCATTTCTTAATTTCCTTTAATACTACAGTAAATGAGGCTACTATCAAGAGTGTTTACCAGGATTGTTGCAAATTCTCTTATACACACAAGCTGAAGTATTACAAATTTCTTATTTGTATCAGAAACCTGAGTCTAAATGTTATATTCAGTCCAGGAAATGAAATAGTGGTATAAGCAACATGGCCAAACAGAGTACCTCAAAGAGGGAATATCTGTAATGGAAGGGGGAAAAAATAAAAACCGTATTGACCAAGAAAGTTTTCAAGAAACTATTTAGTAAACTATTCTGAATTGCAAATATATTTGCAAAAAACAAGTTCTGATTGCAGGTAATTTGCAAATTAAATTGGAGGTGAAATCTGTCCAGTAAATGACTTGCAAATTATTACTTCAATGCTAATAATTTTTTAGCATCAAGAACCAAGTAAAGACTAGGAGTGGTCTGGACCACAACTGTGCAATTCTAGTACTACATTCACCTCAAGACTGATTATTGCTTCTTATTTCCACGATGCAAAAAACATGTCAGGCCTTGTCTGGAATGGTTACATACAACACAGTCTCCTCTTTGTGCTACAGATTTTAGCTGATGAAAGACTTAATGCAATTGAATACAGTCATGGTCTCACAGATGATAAAGGAGGAAAAATATGGATATGGAAGGGACTGTGTATGTGATGCTCTTTCAGTGAGCTACACCTTTGCTATGTATGGAAATAAAAGAAGGCATAATGCTGGAAATTTAAAGCTACAGGAGGGTTAATTGACTATAATGTTCATTGTAGGAATTGTGAGCTATCCTACAATATCCTTCTTTATGCATCACCGTATTAATGAAAAAGAGGAGCTTTTCATGCTACCAGATATAGTCTTGTATAGACAGGCGGAATAGATGCTATGCTTCCCTGAGTAGCATAAAGCTGTAGATAAGAAAAGAATTTGTATCTGCTGATTATCTTTCTTGCCAGAACAGATTTAGCCAGTACTACCAGATATACATCCTCAGAAGTCACCAAGGTCATGTAGTGCCACCTCGGTGACAGGTTAAAACACTAGTCTGATGTTTGCTGTTTGCATTCTTGTGTACACAGTGGCATGCAATACAAAATGATTAATTATAAATTAGATCTCTCTGGTGATAACATACCTCTGGCAAGAAAGGGTTTCTTCCCCTTTATGCCTGTCCTGGCTAAAACAGGACTAAGATTCTACTGTTTACCACTCAACTGGAAGCTGATGGTTTCTTGGACAAGGGCTCATGACCTGATTACATGTAACACGGATAAACAAAGAACAGGCCCAATCTGTAATTCTACTTTTTATAAATAAATATATAGATTTGTGATTAAAAAAAAGATAATGTCTCAAAGCTCGGGAAAACATCTGAGCTAGTTTAAATTAGGAAAAACAAGTAAATGAAATTAGAAGCTCTTCAAGAAGAGTTTACTAAATATGCAACTCCTCCCTCCCCCCATGATCCCAGAATAAAAAAAAATGGGCAAATTTGCACATCATAACCCTTCCTTTAGTGAAAAAATGAAGGCAATACTTAGAAAGAAAAATGTAATGCACAATACTGGAAAAGAGGGAAAGGATCTAAAGAAGAAATTTTGAAATAAAGGAATCGTATAAAGGAAGCTAAAAACATCTGGGAAAAATCCATGTCTGGCAGACTAAGGACAGTAAGAGGGAATGTTTTAAGGACACTAGGGGAAAAATACTAGCATGATATAGACCCACTATTAGATGTAGATGGTAATACTGGAAAAGCAGCAGCAAAAACAGATATACACAATGAATATTTCTATTCTATACCTGGAAATAAACAGGAAGATGATGAAGTGTTTTCCAGTACTAAGTGAAGAGTATGTTAATCATCATCTACTGAGGACATTTTGACAAAGTATTTGTAGCTGTGAATACTTAAGGATCTAACTTACTGATTCCCGTATTTAATGAGTCCTAGAATTTTGGAAAAATTCCAGGAGAATAAAAAAAAGAGTAAAATGTTGTGCCATTATTTAATAAGGGTAAGCTAAATGATCCAGGTGACTCTGTAGACCAATTCAAATGGCAACAATTCTGGACAAAATAATGGAACAACTGTTATGGGAATTAGTTAAAATATTAAAGGATAAGAATGCAATTAATACAAGTGACTACGGTTTTATGTCATGCTGTTGGTTAATACATGGGACTTCATTTTTTATAGGATTCCATTTTTTGTTAATTAACTTAATTACGTAGATGTAACTTAATTTTATGGAATTTAATGGAATTTAATAAGGCATTTGACTTAATGCTTCAGGATTTTCCTGATTTATTATAATGCTATCCAAAATCAGTAAAGTAAACAGTTAATCTGTTGATTAACAACTGACTGCCTGAAAGATCTCACAAAAGTAGTCATGAATAGCAGACGTAGAGCGGGCCAGTTGTGAACCCTAGGCTGTAGCAGTTTTATGGGGAAGTGGAGATGGCAAGTCACTGTCATGTGACTAGCAGAGGCTGCTGTTTTTGTGCCTCTGCCCCAAAATCAATATCCAGGGGTAGTGTCCTGCTTGTTCCCCTTTAGCTACGCTACTGATTACCAGGATTTTTTCATCATATAGGAGTTTTCTGTGGGTTCCGGATCTAGTAATTTGAGGTCCAGTACTATTTAAGTGATCGGGGAAAAATAAAAATCATGCTTGATAAAACATTTCTTTATATTGCAAAGATTGGTAATGTGGTAAACAGTCATGAAGGCAGGGCAGTTGAACAACATACTTCAGAGAAATATAAACTTACACATTTAGGAGTAAAGAATGCAAGCCATGCTAGACAAAAGGGATCTGTATGCTGAAAAGCAATGACTTCGAGAAGGGTGTAGGCTGTACAGCAGATAAGCAACTCAGCATGACCTGCTCACATAGAGAAAATGGCTTAATGTCATCTTTCGATCTTAGCGGGAAAGTAATAAATAGGCAAGTAATTTTACTTCTGTAAATGGCATTGATTAAATTGACCTGAAATATTGCATGCAGTTGTGGTGTCCATATTTTAAAGTATATGTTGAAAAAATTGGAAAAGATGCAGAAGTAAACTTTAGCTAAACAAAAATTAATAGAGTGCTAGGTAACAGTATAATATTACAGTCTCTTTTTTACAAAACATCAGATTAGACGATCCTACTTATTCTTTTTGACATTAAACTCTAGGAACTCAAAACATGAAGAGCAAAATGGAACAAACAGTATCATCTCAGGTAACATTACTATTATTGTCTCTGAAAGCGATATTATCTACTTAAAAAAACACCTAAATCCCATTAAGTAACAGCTCTCCCTACTGGGGTAAAATAGGTAAAACTTTGTACCAAGGACAGGGCGTTATGCCAGAAGGACACAAGGAGAATGTGAACACTTATTTTTGAAAACCTATAGTGACATATCCTTAATTATGGACTGTTGTTTACTATAGAAATAGTTATCCCTGAAAATAAAACTATGCTGCTTAGTCTAGCACTAAGTTAGCTCTCAAGGGAGGGAACATGAGGTGGCAGTTGCAGTAAAACAGGAGAATGTATTAAGTCCAGGAAAGGACTTGCCCATTTGAAGATATAATGTGACCCTGGGTCAGCCTAATTAGGCTTTAGATATACAGAACAATGTAGTTTGAATTTATAGAATATATAGGAAGGGTATACAAGGGAGGTTGGGCTTCTTGGGAAAAGTCCTTTATATGCAGACTCAAAAGATTTATATATATATATATATATATATGTATGCATACATTGCATCACCATGAAGACTGTCACCCATTTCCTTTACTGAGAGACGGTATATTTTCATTTGTCCATCACCTGGAATGTAAGGTCTTTCAAACAGAATATTGCATTTTATACACTATGAAGTGTTTAGTGCATATACAAGGATTACACAATAATTATTACTACTACTGCCAAACAACAAACAAAAAAGGACAGACTTAGAGTGGAGAAAGTTGAACTCAAATGCAAAAAAGCAAAAATATGGGCTTTGGATTAGGTCTTTTTTTAAAAATAAGTGGAAAGAAGAATAGGAAAAGAAAGAAAAGCAAGCATGTTACAGTAGGGGATTTGTTTCTTCTTAAACACAACCTCCATTAATTTTCATAAGGTTGATACTACGTTATGGACACTGGAAAAATGGTCATCATAATTTGGTCGTATCTCCATGTCCTAGCTAGTTTGAATGAGTAGGGGTCTAACTGTAAATTGCATTGTAAATATATAATGAAGGGCTTTAGTTTATCTTCCCTTGTCAGCAGCATGGCAATGGAATCTGGTACAAAGACAGGGACTGTTCACAACTATTATCTACCTTATTTGTAGGACATGTGACTTTATATTTTGCACTAGTCTGCCCATATCACATTTCTTTCCTGTACATTGTTTGCGGTGATTAAATGTGTGAGTTACTTCTGCCTTCTAAATCAAAATTTTCTTTCTTGTACCCTCTGATCACTTAAAATTGGGAACTTGCTAGTCATTACATCTTTTTGTAATGGGAATAAAATAGCTAATTGAAAGGACAGACTTCAGTCTTATACTGAAAGCATTACTATTATGATTCAGGAGTGTACTTGGTAGCCATGTTGGTCTGAGATAAAAAGACATACAAAAAACTAGAACTCTTGGTTCCAAAATGATACCTTTTATTAGATCAACTGGAAAATGGCAATAAAATTATCCTTTTCTGCAAGCTTTCGGGATCAAAGTCCCTTCATCAGGCTCTGGGAAAAGTGTAAATGGTACAAGATGGTAAAAAGTCCCCATAGCTAGGAAATAAACTTCATTTTTGCACAGAGGGAGCTGAAGATGGAAGTCTGCACCTCTGGGTCCATGAGTGTCTTTGTGAGCTTGTACCATCTACACTTTTCCCAGAGCCTGACGAAGGGACTTTGATCCCAAAAGCTTGCAGAAAAGGACAATTTTCTTGCCATTTCCCAGTTGATCTAATAAAAGGTATCATTTTGTAACCAAGAGTTCTAGTTTTTTGTACGTCTTTTTGGCACAGACCAACATGGCTACCAAGTACACCCCTGAAACATGGAAGATGCCAAATTTTAGCCGATTTTGGATTTTAAACTTCATTGCAGAACAACAAGGAAGTTTTTTTTTTTGTCTCCCTGCCTGCCATCTGACACCTCCAGGGAAGGAATTCTACCTGATCAACACATCAAAGAGCTACTCAACACAGCTCACAAAGACACTCATGGACGCAGAGGTGCAGACTTCCATCTTCAGCTCCCTCTGTGAAAAAATGATGTTTATTTCCTACCTATGGGGACTTTTTACCATCTTGTACCATCTACACTTTTCCCAGAGCCTGATGAAGGGACTTTGATCCCGAAAGCTTGCAGAAAAGGATAATTTTATTGCCATTTTCCAGTTGGTCTAATAAAAGGTATCATTTTGGAACCAAGAGTTCTAGTTTTTTGTATTGCTATTATGATCTCTTTTGACACCATGTATCAAAACTGTGAAGCATACGACTTACATTAATTTTCTAGCATTAAACTTGTCCCTGGCTTCACTTCCAATCCTGTATTTTCTACCAGTTCCCACAATGATGAAACTGAGCAGTCTTTTTTTTTAATGGAAGTTGGACAGGAAGGATTAATGGCATGTAGTCTTTCATTCTTTTGGGTATATAGTTCATGGCTGTGAATCAAGAAATCACTTAAGTGGGCGCTTACGTACACCCTTCTTCAGAACATTGTGCACATGCTTTAAGTTGTTTCCTGAACAGCGATACTTTTGCAAATCTTTGCCCAGGCCTTTTCATATTCAAGGGAAAGCCTCAAAGACCAACAAACTGTTTCAAAAAAGAAAGAAAAGGACTCATAGGGTGGGTCCAGATGAGGGTGCATGTGCAGTATGTGGTGCTTCACACCCATCTGTGGTGCCACATATGCTACACATGCAGGTATTCTCTACACTGCTGATTTGCAGCACAGTGGGGGGTTGACACTGGGAAGATCCCCGTGTCAAAAAATACTGCGCATAAAAAAAACTGGTAGGTGGTGGCAATGTGCACCACCCAAAACAGGAGCCTGGCTGGATGGAGCCATGCTCTGTGTACTGGATCTGTACTGCTGGATCCCCATCAGGCCCCCAGGATCCCAGGTAAGGCTGCTGGGGCTAGCCTCTCCTACCTCAACTAGGGCAACTTGCAGCCCACCACAGTGCACATGCACAAGCATTCCCTGAGGACAAGTAGCACCAGCACATGTTGTGCCACTGCTGTTAGTCCCTGGGGAAAAGTGTGTATGTTCTTATCTGGATGCATTCATGGGGTGCTAGATTATTCCCTTAGGTGCTTTGACATAAATAAATGTATAACGCAGAACACTTGGGAGGATGGGAACATAATTTGGAAAGTTCTCAACAGATTAGAAAGCTGGACTGAAGCTACCAGGATGAAGTTCAATGCTGACAAGTTCAAGGTGCTAAACACAATAAAAAATGGGTGATACCTGGCTGGATGGCAGCACTGTGGAAAAGAATCTGGGAATCTTGGTAGACTGCAGACTCAATACGAATCTGCAGCATGATACAACCACACAAAAGGCAAATGTGGTTTTGGGAGGTAGCTAGAAGCATTAGGTGCAAAACATGAGAGACAATAGTGCCTCTCTACTCAGTACTGGTTAGGTCTCATCTAGAGTATTGTATGCACTTTTGGGCTCCATTTTTTAAAAAGGATGTGGGGAACTTGGACAGGGTTCAGAGGTGGGCAACAAAGATCATAAAGGGCTTTGGAAGCAAGTCATATGAAGAGAGGCTGAAGGAGGTAGGCATGTTCAGCTTGAGGAAAAGGCGCTTTAGAAGGAGCATGGTAGGAAACTTCAAATAGTTGAAGGGCTGCCATAAAGATGAGGGAAAGCACCTTTTGTCTCTTGCTGCAGTGAGGAGGACATGGATTACTGGCTTGAAGTTGCAGCAAAGTAAGTTTAGATTGGGTGTCAGGAAAAACTTCTTCACTGTTAGAATAGACTGTCTAGGGAAGTTGTGGACTCTCCATCACTGGAGATGATAAAGAAGAGGTTGGGCAGCCACTGGTTGGGACTGATCTAAGCATAGCTATACCTATGTTCAACTTCAAGTATTTCCCATGCTTCTGGCCTTTACTGGTTGCACCTGCTTTCCCTTTCGGCTACATGTGTCAGGGTGTTTTCAAACTTCCCGCAGAGGCACTGGGTGTTGGCTGCAGCCAAAGTTGGGGATTTTGAATGGAGTGTGAGAATGCTTCTACTGGAACCGCAGCCAGAGTTTCTTGGCTATAAGATCTTGCCCCTCTGCTTAGGGTCAGATGGACCACCATATTTGGAGTCAGGAAAAAATTTTACCCCATGGTCAGATTGGTACAGAGTGTGGCAGGTTTTCTCTTCCTCTAATGGGGGTTGTGGCCCTTTGCCTGCAATCTCTTGAGAATGTATTAACAATCTTTTACAGAAGCAGGGCATTGGCTACTGTGGTTCTCCTGCTTAACCTGTGGCGGGTTAGGGTATTATGTCTATGTTGTGTCAGAGTTAACAATAGTCTTACATGGAGTTTAGAATATGGATTGTAGAGGATTGTTTGGATAGGGCTGATCCCACATCAGAAAGAGGGTTGGACTAGATGACTTCTGGAGGTGTCTTCCAGCCCTACTTCTCTGATTCTATGATCTAGGGCCAGATTTTGGCCTTTTTCCTATACTGACAGTAACCCCGCCTCCCCTCCCTTGTAAAATAAGTCCATACCTTGCCCACATTGTCTTTAAAGTACTAAGAAGTTCAGAACAAAGGGAATAAAGTTAAGAACCATACTGTGCCATCCATAAAAATATTAACTGGGATTTGGCCTTGAAAATAATCCCTTTGAAATGTAGCCCCTTCCTTTAATCCCAATCAAAAGAAAGCTTGAGGCATCTTAACATCATAGGTCATTCATGTTGCTTACAAAATGGATAATGACCATTCCTCTAACAACTTGCAAACAAAAGAATCTGATTCTTCAATATGTGGACAGAAACATCACACAGACAGAGCTCCATAAAAGGTGTAAGTAGACATTTTGTATCACTTTGGAGGTTCAGGCCCTCAGACACTAGTAGGAGGAGGGAACTCTTAAATACTCACAAGGTGAAGAGCAGAGACAACAAAAGTACAAAGTGACATGGAAATCTTCTGCATCTTCAGGGTTATATATATATGTATTTTTTTAATCTTTGTTTACATATATAATATTTTATAAGAATAAAGGCAGAGACTTCAACCTTTTCCCCCTGCCCTTTCTCAAGAGCCATGGCAGCTGAAAATCTAGAGCTCCTTTTTTCATCAGCAGCACCTAATTTGTCTTCGGTCCTTTTCTGTATGAATTCCTTAGGAAAAAAAAGACTTTCATATAGATTCAAGAGGTAGAATTAACTCCAACGAGTTTAAAGAACTGCAATGTCTCCACTTTCTTGTTTGCATCCGTTGCTTTACAAAGAAATAAGTCTTATAAAAGACATCTAAAGTTGCCGCTGGGCATCTTATATTTTTCATTTAAACTTCCTTCAAGAAGCTTGGGCGGGGGTTGTTTTGGTTTGGTTCTTTTTGTTTTGTTTTCCCCTGGTAGCTGGTTTGAGGCTGTGTTCTATTTATCAGGCCAATACCAAACGTGTTCAGATATTTGGATGTTTCAGTTAAACTATTTTTTTAAACGTTACTCAAAATCTAAGTTTATTCCTCTTTGCTCTCTGCTAACAAATTATCCAGTCTTTAAGAAAATTAGATTTGTTAGAATTTCTCTGCTGACTTCAGCAATGTTAAATCTCTGATTCATTAAAAACATTTTAGAACACGTTATTATCACTGTGTATTCATTTTAGCCATTAAAAACGTGTCTGTGACTATAGATTAGGAGGATATTATTTCCCTGCATTATTGAGACATGCTCATTTCTGAGGTGAACTGCTCATACTATAACATCTACACAGTTTAGTGATTTTTCACTAAATATATCTGAATGTGATTGTTAAAGAACATTTTTTATTTCTGAGTGCTACATATGCTTACCTGCAATTACAGACCAGAACAAAAGAATAAAGTAGAGAGGTTATATTACCACATATGTACCTGAAATGTAGACTGGTAGTCAAGACACTTCCAAAATTCTGGTTTGAAATTATGTAGTTTTTAGGAAATCATTTCATCTCTAAATTTTCTATATGCCAGTGCACGTACACATGCAATTAATGTGCCTAAACCTGCTGTGCAATGAATGTGCCTGACTCTTGCTGAGAGCTCCTCAGGTGCACTAGGGGCAGCCCTGCACTGCTGTGGCGACCACACAGTGGGTGACAGGCCCAGAAGCATGCCAGCTCAGATCCCTTCTCCACAGGAGCCCTAGAACCTGGAAAGGTTGGTGACAGGCTGAGCCAGGCTCTGCCTTTATACCAGGTACTTCAGGGGAACAGGGCCCAGATAGCCCAACTGGGTACAGGATCAGCTGCGCAGCCCTGGGACAGCTGCATGGTCTTTGCTGTCTTGCACCCCAGTGCTTCCCCCTTGGCTGCAGGACATGCACCAAGGGGAGCTCCGTGCCCCACTGCCAATGCAATTGCAGCTCCTGGGGTAAATCTTAGCTCCCGGGGGAAGGAAGGATGGGTACAGTATGGGTGCCAAGGGCCCTGCCTCCCCAGCTGGTGGCTCAGACCTGCATACGCTCCTCCCAGGAGCACTGGCTGCAGCTGATTCTGAGCTCCATATGACTGGGAGCTGCCCCCAGACTCAGGGATAGTTCTCCCACCCCCTGGAGCATGGGGTTTAACCAGGAAGCATTTATAGCCCGCTGCTGCCTGGGCTGGCCGGGAGCAATTTTTATTCTGGTCAGCATCTACACATGCAGTATGGCATATTAGTTTAATGCACTGTTTTCTAGTACCTTATCTATTGGTACTAGCAAATGGTGCATTAAACTAATCTAATGTAGACAGTGATGCTTTATTGTGCATTAGATTAATCTATCAAGATGGAACTTACAAACTCTCCCCTCTTTAAAAAAAAATTAAAACAAAAACCAAAGAAACCTTCTGAGACTTACAAATCTTAAACATCATATGGTAAGACCAGGAAGGTGTTTTTGCACATTCTGTATCTAAATATTGCAAATGCTTAATGGTGAGCAGTTTTGCTAATGCCATCCCCAGCATCTTGTTATTCTTTATGCAATTAGTTGATCTTCCCTTATATTTTTAGGTTTGCTCTTATGCAATAACTCTTTTCTCCTTTATAAGAAAATTATCTTTCTAGAGTAGATGTCTAAAGTCTCTGGAGACATAAGGGTTCAAAACTATCCAGATGTTCTAGTAATATGTTTGCTCTTTTAATAAATAACATGGAAGGATTTATACTTGCTTAACTAATACTTTTCCTAAGCCTGCAATCCTTCTGATAGCAATTCTTCTGATAGCAAAATGTTCACAACTTCTGTGTAAGACAACAAGTAAAGACAGAACTGAAGCATATAAACTCATCCCTTGTTCAGGACACCATTTAAGAAATGGGCCTAAGTCCTAGTCACACTAATTAGCTTTAGTTCAACATTTAATGTGCATAATGGGCTGTCCTGAATAGTGGTGGTTTCCTCAACCAGAGTTAAAAGGACAAGGTATGCCCTCCATGGCTGCATCCAGATGAGCATTGATGTGTGGGTATGTGGTGCCGCAGGCACATCTGCAGCACCACACACCACACATGCAGGCATTCCCTGTGCTGCTACCTTGCAGCATGGGGAGTGTTTTTTGACCCCAGGAGATGTGAGAGTTAAAAAAACCCACACCAAAAAAAAGCAGGGCAGCGTACATGATGGCAGCACGCAACACCCAAAATAGGAGCCTGGCTGACCAGAGTCACAATCCAGCTGCCAGCCAGACTTCCTGCCATGGCTTCAGCACTGGGAAGCCCCCAGGACCTCAAGTAAGGCTGCTGGGGCCATCATAGTTGCTGGCCCCAGCCTCACCAACCCCACCCAAGGTAACCTACCACATACCAGAGCACACGTGGCACAGGCATTCCCTGGGGACAAGTAGCAGTGGCACAAAGTGTGCCGCTGCTACTTGTCCCCAGGGAAACAAATGTCCATGCTCATCTGGATGCTTCCCATAGGAAATATCTGAAGTTCCCAGTGAAGTATGTAACATCCATTTGTTGAGAATGTGGTTAGCGTGTGGGTTTTTTTCTGTTGTTTTGGGAACACTGGACTGTGCTCCAGGAGATGGAAGAGAATAACACTGATGCTGATAACACAAGACCTAAGAAACTGATTCCAATTTTGACTGCTTAAACTCAAAGAATGTCTGGCTTTAAATTTGTGTACCAGTGTATTAGAAAAGTATTTGTAGGAACCCTGTTGTTACTTATCACCCACACATCTTGTAAACTAATAATGGGATTTGTGTTGAATCTTCTATACACTCTTCAGCAAACTTACCCTACAGCCTCCGTGTAACCCTTTAAAGCTTAATCATGCGGCTGTCATTCCATTTCCTTCTCCAAATATTTTATTTTACTGGCAATGGGCCAAATTACTCCATGATATAACTCCTTTGAAGAGAAAGAAGTTGTATACTGAATGCATTTGGCCCAGGATGAACAAGACTGTTCATCTGGTATAATATTTTAAATAAGAACAAATGTGGTATTGTAACTTGAAATAAAAGAATGCCTCTCCCTTTCTCTTCATATGTATGTTTCTGAATGTATGTGTGCATGTGCATGTGTGTAGATGAATATGCAAGTGCCTTAGAAGTCTCATCAAATCCTGGCCAAAGATGATACTGTCTGAAGTCTTGCTAGTACAAGATTTGTTTTAGTCTTTATCTTGCTGTAGTAATTCTCTTTTTGCATTTAGTATAAAAATAGAGCAATAAAAGTAGGTTTTCATATTAAGTATTAAAAATAAAAAAGCCACAGAACTGCTTGGTTATAAGTCTAATTATTTAAAAAAAATAAAACTCCTCAAGAATTTCACATTTTTGGTATTTGATATGCACCCTACAGCAACCAAATACCTTTCAACCATATACCTGCTAGCGATCTGATTCTGCAGTGCTTACTCATGTGAACATGCCTTATTCACATGAGTAATCACATTTAGTTTTAATAGGACCATTCACATGATTAAGGCTACATAGGATTGGCCCTACACTTTTCTAATCATTGTGTCAGAATGCAAGAAAATTATGTTAGTGAGAGCTGTAATGATGGTTTAGAAGTCAATTGGACTTAAGCACAGGCAGCTGCATTTCAGTGGTGGGTGACGTGATCCAGATAGATGAACAAATACCCATTATCCACTGCAAAGCATATTGTTAGGCTTAATTAGTTAACATTGAAAAGCACTTTAAGATCCCCTGAAGAAAAGGGCTATTAAAGTGGCAAGTATTATTAATTTTTATTATAATTATAGTTATTATCTTTATTATTGTTAAATGGGATGCAATATATGAAAAGGCACAAGATTGCAACAATGTGTGTTACTAGAACGAACAGAAAAATCTATATACATGAGTTCTTATTAAACATATTTCTATTCTTCCTACTTGTACAATTTCTTCCTTTCAGTAACACTTTTGCAATATTTGATCTGGTATTAAATAACCCAAATTTTGCCACAGGGGAAGGAAAAGTGGGAAATCATCCAGTCTGGCACCTCATGACTCATTAAGATCACTTTAAAGTAACTGTATGCAATAATGTTTTTTAAAAAAATGTTCCTATTGACTCAATCAGTTTCTAAAACAGCACAACTTAAAAACCTCTTTTTTCAGCACTCGGGCACTTAATTCCAAGTTTGTTAGCAAGGTAGTCAGCCAACAATAATGTACATGTTTGTGCGGGGAGTGGGGATTCACTTCAATCACTTGACATGGAATGTTGTCCACCCACTGGACATAAAATTAATTATTGTCACAGCCTACCTGTCTTGCTCTTCCTCAACAGAAATATTAGAAAACCAGATGTATTATCTGGGAAGTTCTCCAGATCATATTTTTAAAGAATGTTTTATTTTTTAAATTGATTTTAATTATATATGAAGTATTCCCAAATCTTAGAGTAGATGTAATACTGTAATACAACTACTTAAAAGTGTGTGTGTGTGTGTGTGTGTGTGTGTGTGTGTATTCTTGTAAATGTCATTATGTGGATGCACATGGAATCTGATCTAAGTGTATGGGGTCTTCATCCCTGTCCAGTGGTCAGTTTGAAAGACTGAGAATTTAGTGCTTATATTAAATTAAAAAAAACCCTCAGGTCAAACAACAGCAGCTTTAGCTTTCAGAACTGAAGGTTCCAGGTTCCATTATTGCTGCTGGCACAAGCTGGACGAGTCATGTTGTACAGTTCTTTTACCAAACTGTAATAAAGGAAGTCTTTCTATAATAATGCCACATCTACCGCTAGATTGGTCTTTCAAAAACAACTTGCTAGCCTAGACTTACCTATATTTTGCATCTTTAGTTATTAAAAAGGATTCTAAGAGATATATGTATCTTCATACTGGAAATAACTTATCTTTATCATGCACTTATATGCACTGTGAAGTATTTGTTTTCCACAGGAATGTGGGTAAAATAACCCTTTTAAATGTTCTAATTCAGATATATAAACCGGAGCTATATGGTTTATATATTCATCTTTCATTTGCTAATCATAGAGTTATGTATGAATAAATCTACCTGTAACAGTTTATTGATGATGAATATTCATTTTTTTATATTTGTCTTATTTGCAAACATTTTAAGTGTGCAAATAAGCAAATACAGAAACATATTATTCACAAAACACATTAAGAGCACATCCAGAAGAGCACACACATGCAGTCTGCAGTGCTGCTGACCCATCTGCAGCATCACAGACCTTTCTGTGGAGCCGCAAACCACATGTACCACACATGCAGGTGTTTGCTGCACTGCTTCTCTGCAGCATGGCGAAGTTTTTTACATGAGATATCCCAGTGTCAAAAAACCCGCAGTGGAAAAAAACAGTGGTACACATGGCAGCAGTGTACATCACCCAAAACTGAAGCCTGCATGCCTGGATTGCCACTGCTGGAGCTCTGGGAGGCCCCACAAGAGTCCAGGTAAGACCACTGGGGCAGCATCCCCTACCCCACCCAGGGCAACTTGCTGTGCACCACAGCATGTGTGCACAAGCATTCCCTGGGAACAAGTAGCAGCTGCTGCTATTTGTTCCCAAGAAAGTGCATGTGCTTGATCATCTGATGCACCCCAAAAGGACTGTTCAAAATACATTAACCAACAGTAAATGACAAAAGATTCTAATTTGAAAATACAAAAAAAAAATATATATATATATAGCATTACAGGGATGATGAGAGTGTCTTCAGGATATTTAAGAATGAATATAGTTTCTTAAATCCCCGTATTCCTTTAATTCTTTATGTTTTCCAGTTGAAAAGTAGTTCCTTAAAGATGTGTAGTATATTATAACTAGTATTTTCTGCAGCACAACGAAAAGGACAGGTTATTACGAATGGTTGTATCAACACTTCCCCTGCTTTCAGAATAAGTACCTTTGTTCTGATATTGCAGGTGGTGATCTAAGTTGTGTCCAGCCTCATCAAGAGAATTAGAGTAAGCAAGGATTTTTCTAGCCCTTGTCTGACTATGTTAATGGGCACTTTTGCTCAATTCTGGTGAAAAGAAGGGACAAGGAATAGATGCATGAGGTTCCACAGGGGTTGGGTTTTCTACAATCTAGCTAATAGAGTTTGTTGGAGAGAGAGCGTGTCATACTTTAGAAAGGAGTCCTCGGTTCTCTCAACTCAACCTAACTGCTTCACCTACTGGTGGAAAGGGTTTAAACCCCATAAAATATTCCACCAAGTTTCTCTTACTGTTTGCACTGCAGGTTCTCCGACAGGTGAGTCCTCATTTCACCAGCTAGCAAGGAGGAAGGGAAAGCAGAATCACTGAGGTAGTCAGGTGCCCCAGGCATAGGAAGGGATTGTAGAAAGACCCACCTACAAGGAAAAGTCTTCTGCACTTAACCCAACTCAGCTCTTCAGTATTTGAAATTTGTCTTTCATCTTTCATAAAACTTGCAGTAATTCCAGTTGTCTGCGAACTGTAGTGGACACTCTCACTCATTGTCTCTAGAATGGTCATTGATTTATAAGGGCTTGATATGTGTGTGTGTGTGTGTGTGTGTGTGTGTGTGTGTGTGTGTGTATTACTCAGTGAAAGTAAAAATACACGCACACATATATATATATGTGTATTTGGGTGTGTATGTTACTTTTACTGACTAGGTCATTACTTCATGAATTTTTACTGAAATAAATCAGACTATATAGTAAAATCCTTCATGAATAATGATGAAGAAATCTTTGTCATTGGTAAGTCAACCCATTTGCTTATCCTTTAAATGTATTAAGACTAACCTTTACTTTTGAGTGACTGTATTTTCTTCTTTATTTTTCACCCTTGGATTAATATTTCATAATATTTTTTTTTTTGTTAACCCCTTCTTCCGCCCCCACCAAAACAGGACTTTCAAAATGTCCACTAATAAAGGTGAATCACTAATAAAGATGAATCATGTACCAAAATTTCATTAGACATAAAGAAAGGCTCAATCTTACTTCTGAGGAATCTAAAAAAATAGGCCTTTTAGCATGAAATTAAACTGTTAGTGCTTCACATGAATTAGCCCAGCTGCCTACACTAATCTAGAAAAAGCAGCCTGTAATCCAACTCGACAATAAAAGTAATCCAAGATGAGAAGACTGAACCCAATAAGTCACTAGAAATGAAAAATAATTAAAGCTAGTTGCCGCCAGTTGATGACAAAGTAATAGCTCTTCCTTCTGGCAAAAGAATCACTAAATATTAATGCCTCTATGAGAAAAATCCAGATCCACAGGTTTGGTAATCTCACTTTGCCACATTTTATGCATCCCAGTTGGGATTTTAATGAGAGTTGAGTAGCTAAATTCCCTATGTGTAATGCAGTGGTATCACTGCCTATATTTCTGGAAGGACCCTTTAAAAAAAAATGTCTGCCTAAACTTTTTTTAGCATTTTTTTTGTCCTGAGCAGAACATACATTGTTCTATAGAAAACCAACTACAGAAAGACAACCTCAATGCTGTAATTTTTAGCAAATGCAACTTTTTTGTTCTGTTTCATTGGCTGGTTAATCACTTTCCTTTTCCAGCAGCAGGGCTAATTTTGCAGCAATATGAGCCATATTGTTAGAGAAAAAAAAATTCAACTAAGACTTCTGTAATCATGACTCCTTTTACGTTCTACTCTTTCCTAAAACTGATTTTACCAGTGTATAGCTTCAATAGAAATGCAAATAAAGTTCCATCACAAATTTAACATGTGAAGTAATGCATTGTTTGAGTATGCTGCTCCAAGTTTAGTAGATGCCACAGGCCTAACTCAACACTTCAGCTATATAACAAAAGTAAATAGCTGATAGACTCCACCACAGAAGACTACAGTGATAATAGGACAAAAGCAGAAAAAGAAGAAATCATTGCTAGTGCAATGTGTTCCTTATCTCACCTGTATCAACATAAATTAAAACTTCATAAGAAAAGTCCAGCAGAAATTGCCAAATGTGATTTATTTGACTTTATGCAAATGTCATTGTTAGTCTGTATAACCGCACACAAACTTTAACTGAAACTTAAGGTTGCACTGTAACATTACCCATTACAAAATGTCCATACCAAGAACTCTTCCCAATAAAAAGCATAAAAGTTGATGTGGATACAAACTGTAATACCCTTACAGTTTGTTTATTCCCTTTAAAACATCTGCAAATGAAAATTCATACTTGATAAGAAATGACAGGGATCCAGATTTAGTCTATAATATGGAACTGGTGCATGTAGTTCTAAAACTAACTATTGAAGACAATTGTCACATTAGGCATTCAGCATCTGTTTGTCATAGCACAACTATGCTTTATCAGAGTGTAGCTCTGTAAGACATATGCCTCCTTATTCTGTACCACTGGTGTTCAACTTTTTGGTGCTGTAGGCCTGATGAGTGTCATAGACCAGTCTGTGGGCTGAATTGGCTCTGGGCTGCCTCTGCTAGATCAGAGCCACCTTGCTGCTGCTTTGCTAGCCTGGGACCCTGCACCACTGGATCATGGCTCTGCACAACTCCCAGCCAGCCTCTGTGCACACAGATCAGGCCCTAGGCCACTTCTATGTCCCTACTGTGCTAACCAGTCTGTTGGACTTCTCACAAGTCCAGCAATTTGGCAGCAGGGGAGTGGGAAAGTGGGCAAGTAGCCCTGCAACGGTGAGTGTTTGAACTAGATCCATCATAAGTTTAAACCCAGCACTCTGCCAGGCAGGTAAAAAGCAATATCAGGCAATATAAATGTCACTGTAGAAGAATTACAGAGCAGTTGTGAATGTACTATGGTGCCAGGTTGGCACTCAGGACTGTGCGTTCGTAGGGCTTGATTCTCCAAAGTTCAGCTCCCAGTTTCTCATTTATGTAATGGCTGGTTTTCCAGAACAGCTCAGTATACAACAGGTTTAATCCTAAGTGTCTAAATGGACCTGAATTATTTAAAGAATCTAAACCATTAAGCCTGAACTATAAGTGGCTTTCATGACACTAGAATGCTGTGCGAACAGAACAAGCAGTTTCCTTATCCCACTTCATAGACTCAACTTGCACGCATCTCAACTTGGGATTCCTTGGCCATCTCAGCTATTAGAGCAATTGGAAAAATGTTTCCATTTCTCATATTGTGATATTCTAACCATAAGTCTGATTCCATTTTTGCTTCTTAAAAGTATTTTTAAAAGTGCTGAGACCCTATGCATATGCTATGGCAGACTGCTGAAGAGAAAGAACAATGGAATGCTCAATCATCCTGTAGTTGCAGCTATGCAAGGCAACCCTATAAATTTTGAAAAAATAGGTATCTGAATCCTAAACTTTACACAATGGGACAATTTACTATAGAGACAATAGACACCTATTGAGTCTGATCACCTGAATTTATTTTCACTGAAAAGGAAAGCCAACCATATGAGCAGGTACTAGACTGACAAGGTCTAGTATGATTTCCTTTTCCTCAAACATTTGTCTTAACCTGAATGTTATATTTATTTGACAAAATGAAAAAAATAGGGGGGGCAGGAGGAAAAGTGTGAAATGAAGTCCATAAACATCCTCCTCTCTGATACAACAATTAAAGCCGAAGCTCCTGCAAACCTAACTTAATTTACATATCACTCATTGTCCATCTGCTGTATTTTCAGTTTCTCCTTTACCATCTGGTTAACTAATGTTGATTCTGTCAGCAATGCAAGTCAACTTTGTCTACACTTAAGGACTCAAAACAAACTGTAAAATCAAAAAAAAGATTTGCGGTTTGGATTTTTCCCCCTCAAGTCATTAAACAACCATTTCCAGTTATACCCAACTGTTTCTACTGAATCAACGTCATAAGGCAGGGATCCTGGTTTTCCATTTACTGCAGAAAAAAATCAGATTTTTCTCCTTTAATGGAGAAAAGCACAGGTTTTCCCCTTTAAAGGAGAAAAAAAATGGGAAACAAGATTTCCTCTTGCAGGCTGGCAGAGTTGCAGCCTTCAAGGGGTTGTTTGGGGCTGGGGGGAGCATGATGCAGGGGACCAGGGGTGCCACATTGTAGCATGAACTGAACTAATGCACCTGATGTTATCATAGAGTGTAATAATAGTGAACTATAACCTTGTTAGTCTTGTCCTGTAAGCAACTTGAACACTCCATTTTGTATCTTTGTACTTGACATAAGTGAATGAACTTTGCATAGGCAGACAAGGTTCCTTGGGTGAATTTGATATCTTTTATTAGACCAACCCAAATGGTTGGAGAATGGTTATTAAGCAAGCTTTCAGGTTCAAAAACCCTTCGTCAGGCTAAGGAAGCTTCAGCAGTTGGTGTGTGCTCTTCCTGGATGGAATGAAAAGTAAACAAGCATAGCCTTTATGTATGTGTGTGTGTAAAAGGGTGAATGGTGACAGAATGGCATAGAGATGGGAGAAGAAGATTCAACTGTTTATGTAAGCAACAAGGCGCCAAATGTAAGTTACCAACCACAAACTAACTAACAAGTGGCTGAAGAATCCCTTTGAAGCTCAAAGACACAAAGGAGATAACAAAAGAAGAAATTCTGTCCGGATGGGCAACAAAAACACTCCAAGGCTAAGATAAGCTGAAGACAAAAGAAGAACAACTGCAAAAAACAGAAGCTGGGTATGGAAAAACCCCAAAGCACTGAAACCAAGAATGCCAATCCCTATAAAAGAACACTTTGAAAATGCCAAGTTGGGTGAGTCTCTTTCTCTACTGCTGTTTCATTGGATCACAGATGCATCTGTTCACCCCGCTCCAGCTGTTATCTTTAAATCTGCTATCTTCAAATCATCATCATCTACTCAATAAACCCTGGTCGGCCACCCTGGGCTGATGTTGAGCAACTATTGCTGGTAACTATATCTGGTATATGTGTGGATGAAATGGTTGTTTTGTGTATGTGTATGCTTGTGTGTAATAATGTGTATGATGATTTGTGTGTGTTTGTATGAACGGTGTGCCTGAACCTCTATGTCTAACTCATGTAATCAATAAACTCAGCACCTTGCCTTATCCCCCTTTATAAAGTCTCATTCGTGATTTGAGCAATTGGCAATTTGTGTAACAACATGCATGTGTGCATGGACACATGCATGGAGCAGCCAGGCAGCAGTGGAGAGCATTTCCCACAGCTCCCTCCAGGTAAGTCTATGGGAGGGGCGAGGGAGCACAGGCAACACATCAGGAGGGCAGAGGACCACAAGCGATGGGGTGAGGAGGCACAGGTAATGCATTGAGAGGGCAGAGGAGCACAGGCAACATGTTGGGGGTTTGGGGGGCACATGCCCCCCAGATTTTTGCACTCACAGTGGGGTGTGGGGCTTCAGCCAAGCCAGCTCACAGAATGTTACATCTTTTTCAGAAACCTTAGTAGAGGACCAGATGTTTTCCATTGTATCTTTCAGGGTCTGAAAACATACCAGATCTGCTAGCCTATTAAGTCAAAGTGGGATGAGTCATAACGTAAGTGGCATCTTAGCTGAATACAAGTGCTAAAATAGCAGTGGCCAGTCAGTTCCACATAAAGTGCCCTAGTGAAGTTGGTTTAGTATGTGAATGAGTGCAACTCGCATCAGACTGACAGTAACTATGCACTGTATAAACACTTAAGAGAAAAAGCAAAGTATTAAATTTAAGATTATTAAAATTGTCAGAGAGTTTCAGATGGAGCATTTATCTTTAAGATGAGGATGAGACATTTAGGTTGGACATTAACAAAAAAAAATCTCAAAGTAAATGTAATTAGATAACTGAATAATTTTCTTGAAGGTCACCAAGGCAACATAATCAGGCATGTTTAAGCATAGATTATTAAAATACTGGAGCATAAAGACAAACCAGATGAACCAGAAGTCCCACCATAACCATCCCCTTCTATTCTATTTCAATTTAAGCATTCAACTTTGTAAAAGCCTGTTCTGCTCTCATCTACTTGCTTCTAGCTACCTTCAGATTACTTTAGTATCTATGATATTCAAACCAAACCATTCCATGCTCATGGGCAGAGGCTTAAATCACCAAGCAGCAGACAACTTACCAGTCCCAGCACATTTTGTGTCCTTCCATAAGATCCCCAGTAGGGAACCATATGATAAGAATACAATAAGACCTACAGAGTCCTGATGGTAAAGCTACAAAAACCTCCCATTTCAGGTCCTATCTTAGCAACAACATGGTTTGGTGTTTCTACATTGGATCTTCCTTCTTGTTCCTGATTAGTCTTGTTCCTGTCTTTGACCTCCCAGTCTCTATCAGCTGCTTTCCCTTGCTACAACCTTTTCTTGACCCTTGGCTTAACCCATAAACAGATGCAGCATTGTAAAAAAGGGAGGTCTGGGATCCCCAAATCAGGTAACAAACTGCTCCCTCCCCATTCTCAGCACCTCCTCCCTTTCCCTCTGTGGTCAGCAACACCTCCCTGCCCCACTCATTTCTCCTCCCTCCCCTTCTCTGCTTCCATTTCTGGTTTAGGGGAGATCTGCCTTCCAGTACTGCTGACCCTACTACTCTTGCCCCACTCCATCTGGGAATGTGAGAAACAGATGCATGGGGAGCTGGGCTCAGCTGGGGACATCAGTACAAGTGGGTGGGTTTGTCTTTCCCTGTTCCTACTCCTAC
Organism: Alligator sinensis; assembly: GCF_000455745.1. NCBI lineage: Eukaryota > Metazoa > Chordata > Crocodylia > Alligatoridae > Alligator > Alligator sinensis. Next base: position 1,399,960 of record NW_005842364.1, read on the forward strand.
TCCTCCATTGGCAAGGAAAAGCCAAGATACTGGACATGGAGGGAGAATCCACCCACCACTGCTACGTTCTGTGCAGCCTGGCTGCGGCAGGACATAGGAAAGGGACAGTGACAGCAAAATGAAAGGGAGTGGAAGTGCTGAACACAGAACAGAAGGAAGGGGAAGCCAATTTTAAGTCCACAGCTACTGATTACTTAACATGGTCCAAAAGCAGGATGCAACCACACTCTGCAACCACTCTGGATCTGCTCTTATGGCAACTGGCATCATACCTGGCTTTGACCTCTGATGCTTGGTTTTTTGGTAACACCCCGGACTCTGATCCTGGTGTTCCAGATACTGATTGTTGGCTTCCTGGCTTTACCCTTGCATCTGATTGACTTGGTAGTTCCTGGTTCATTTGACTTGGTAGCTCGTGGCTTGGCAACCACCTTCATCACAGTCATAGGCCTGACAATTACAATGAATAAATAAATGGCATAAGAGACTACATAGAAACATAAAATCAGAGAAAGTTAGAATTGGGAGGGACCTCAGGGGATCACCTAGTCCAACCCCACACTCAAAAAAGGACTATCCACAACCAGATCATTCCAGCCAAGGCTTTACCTACCGACATCTTAAAAACCTCCAAGGACGGAGATTCTACAAACTCTCTAGGTAACCTGTTCAGTGCTTCACCACCCTCCTAATGAGAAAGTTCTTCCAAATGCCTAACCTAAACGTCCTTTGCTGTAACTTGAAACCATTTCTCCTTTTTCTGTCAACTGTCACCTCTGACAACAGTCTAGCTCCATCCTCTTTGGAACCTTCAGGTAGTTGAAGGCTGCTATTAAATCCCCTCTCAATCTTCTCTTCTCCAGACTAAATAAGCTCAGCTTCCTCAGCCTCAGCTCAGAAGTCATGTGACCCAACACCCTAACTATTTTTGTTGCCCTCTGCTGGACTCTCTGAAATTGGTGTACAATCTTTCTGTAGTGGGGGGCCCAAACTGGACACAGTGTTCCAGATATGGCTTCACCAGTGCCAAATAGAGGGGAATAATCACTTTCCTTGATCTTCTGGCAATGCCCCCACTAATGCAGCCCAATATTTCATTAGCTTTCTTCACAACAAGGGCACAGTGTCGGGTCATATTCAGCTTATATTGCCCATTGTAACCCCAAGGTCTTTTTCTGAAAAGCTGCTGCTTAACCAGTTGGTCCCCAGCTTGTCCTAGTACATGGGGTTGTTCCATCCTAAGAACCTCATAAGATTTCTTTTGGTCCAATCATCCAAACTGTTGAGAGCTCTGAATCCTAGCCCTACCCTCCAGCATTTCTAGTACTTCCCACAGCTTGGTGTCATCTGCAAATTTGCTGAAGGTGCACTTCATCCCATCTTCCAGGTTGTTGATGAAAATAGTAAAGAAAACAAACCTCAGGACCGACACCTGGGGCACTCCACATAATTCCAGCTTCCAACTACATATAGAGCTATTGATTACTACCCTCTGAGCCCAATTATCCAGCCAGTTTTCAATCCACCTTACAGTCCATTCATCCAACTGATCTGTCCTTAGCTTGCTTGCAAGAATGCTGTGGGAGGCCATATCCAAAACCTTGCTAAAGTAAAGGTACATCATATCCAACTCTCTCCCACTTCCATAGAGCCATTCATCAAATCACAGAAAGCAATCAAGTTGGTCAGGGTTGACTTGCCATTGGTAAATCCATGCTGGCAGTTCCTAATCACCTTAGTCCCCTCTAGGTGCTGAGAGGAGGAACCCTTCAGTACCTGCTCCATGATTTTTCCAGGGATGGAGTTCTGTAATTCCCTGGATGCTCCTTCTTTCCTTTCTTAAAGATGGTCACTATATTTACCCTTTTCCAGTCATTCTAGAATCCTCCCAATACCTACAAGTTTTCAAAGATGATGGCCAGTGGCTCTGTAATCATCACAGATCCTGGTTTTCCATGATAAAAAATTGCAAATTCTCTGATAAAAACTCCCAAAACCCATGATTAAAATGAAAGGCCTCTCACTCCCCACCAGTATAGCCCTTCCTGTTGGGGGTAGGGTGGGCTGCTCTCTGTGGGCTCAGGCTCCTGCCCTGCTGCCCTACCCTGGGGCCTCCAGTACTGCAGGGAACAGTGGGGCCATGCAGGAAAGCTGCCTGCCACTGTGAGCTCTGTGCTGCCCTGGCAATGCATCCCTGTGCATGGCAGCAGTGAGGGGCACAACACCACACCGCTGCCCCCATGCACACAGGGGATGCATCACCAGGGTAGCGCGGAGCTCACAGCAGCAAGCATCTTTCTTGTGTGCCCTCACTGTTCCCTGCAGCACCAGGTTGAACCTGCCAGGCTGTGGAGGCCCCACAGGAGGGCAACAGTGTGGGAGCCTGAGCCCGCAGTGGGCAGCCTACCCCACCACTGTCCCACACACAGATCTGGGGGACACAGGTTCCTCCTGACCCCCCCGGAGTGCATGCAGCAGCAGAGAGCCACACGCCCAACCCCAAGACAAGCCACCTGTGCATGAGGGTTGGGGCCCTGCAGCTGTGCATTGCAGCCCTGGGCCCCAACTCCCACACACCAGCCAACTGGGCAGAGACCCCAGCCCCAGCCCTGCTCAATTCCCTCCCTCCATTCCCCTCCCCCACCACTTACCTACAGGAGCTTGTCTCCATGCTGCCTTGTGGCCATATGCATGTATGAGCATGCACATGTACATGGCACCCCCTGCCTGACCACCCTTCTTCCACTCCCTCCCAGCCCCTTGCAGGCTGGGACTCTGCCAGCCTGCAGGGAGCTCTTTGCAAAACAGCAAAATCTCCAGGTTTCTCCAGCCAAATGAGAAATCCACAGCTTCCTCCAGCAAAGGGGGGAAATCTGGGGTTTTCGCCATTTTTCCATGGGAAATGGAAAACCTGGACCCCTGGTAATCATATCGACTAATTCCATCAGCACTCTCAGGTGCACTGCATCAAGCCTCATGGACTTGTATGCATCCAGCTTTTCTGAACAGTCCTTAACCTGTTCTTTCACCACTGTTGGCTTCTCACCTGCTCCCCAAACTGTGCTTCCAGGTGCAGTAGTTTGGGACGTGGCCTTGCCTGTGAAGACTAAGGTAAAAAATACAGAATATTTCAGCCTTCTCTGCATCATCTATCACTAGGTTGTCTCCCCCATTTAGTAAATGACCCACATTTTCCCTGATGTTCCTCTTGTTGCTGACATACTTGTAGAAACCCTTCTTGTTACCCTTCATGTCTCTTTCTAGCTGCAACTCCAGTTTGACTTTTCTGATTTAATTTCTGCATGCCTCAACAATACTCCTATACTTATCCCTATTTTTTGTTCAAGTTTCCATTTCCTGTAATATTGCTTTCTGTGTTTTAGCTCACTGAAGAGTTCCTTAAGCCAAGCTGGTCTACTGCCATACTTACTAGTCTTTATGCACTTTGGGATGGTTCATTCCTATACCCTCAGTAAGGTTTCTTTAAAATACAAGCAGCTCTCCTAGACTACTTTCTCCCCTCACACTAGCTTCCCTGGGGATCCTGCCCATCAGTTCCCTGAGTGAGTTAAAGTCTGCTTTTTTGAAGTCCAGGGTCCTTACTTTTCTGCTTTTCTTCTTTCCTCACCTCAGGATCCTAACCTCAATTATTTCATGGTTCCTGCTGCCCAAGTTACCATCCATTGCTACATTCCCCACCTAGTCTTCTCTGTTTGTGAGCAGCAGGTCAAAAAAAGTATTCCCCCTAGTTGTCTGCTGCAGCACTTGCACCAGGAAATTGTCCCCAACACTCTCCAAAAACATTCTGGATTGCATATGCACTGCTGTATTGGTCTCCCAGCAGATGTCAGGGTGATTGAAGTCCCCCATGAAAACCAGGGCCTATGATCAGGAAACTTCCGCTACCTGTTTGAAAAAAGTCTCATCTATTTCCACCTCCTGGTCTGGTGGTCTATAGCAGATACCCACCACAACTAACCCAGAGACATTCAACAGCCCTATCTCCAGTTTCATACTGGAGCTCTGAGCAATCATGCAGCTCTTTTACATAAAGCACAACTCCTCCTCCTTTCCTTCCCCCCTGCCAGTCCTTCTTGAACAGTTTATACCCATCCATGACAGTACTCCAGTCATGCGAGCTATCCCACCAATTTTCTGTTATTCCATTTGTGGGGGCCGAGGGGGATCCAGGAAAGGGTTGGCTGGGTTGTGGCCACAAACCCAGCACGTACAGATGGGTACTTTCGACAGCTGGAGTAGAATTAGGCACAAACGCGTACTGGTTCAAACAAAGATGGCTTTACTTACACTGTCGAGATGTACAGCGTAGGAAGAAAGTTAACTTCAAACTTCAAACTTCAGTTACAGTTAACCGAGGAGCTCTGATTCGATGAGATATCTTTGATACGAGCATGCAGGACACGGGGGTACGTCGGGGTCGGTCGGCGACGGGGAGTCGTCAGCGGTTGATCAGTCCACCACGTTCACTCCGAGATGGGCGCGGAGTTCTCCAACTTGGGCGGAAACTGCTCCAACCTTTTATATGGCTAACGAGCCAATTACTAGTTAATTTAGAACCGGCCAATAATAATGTGTGAATTTGCATATGAGTGGCGGGAACCTTTCCACGTCGGGGTTCTCCATCGTGCCAAGAAATTCCTTCGTACAAAATCTCACCGTGCCTTGTGCTAGAAAGTTCCACTGTGCCGAAGCACTCAACCACTAAGCTCTGCTCTGACACCATTCACGTCATAATTCCTGGACTGTGCAAGGACTTCCAATTCTTCATGCTGGTTTCCCAGGCTCTGTGCATTCACGTATAGACACCGATTGCCCTGCTTTCTTAGGAGGAATGAGAAGGCCCCCACCTATTGACCCCTCCTGATTGTGCTTCCTCCAAGTCATCCACTTCCCCACTTATCTCATAGCTTTGATCTCCATCCTCCAGTGAATCTAGTTTAAAGCCCTCCTTACTAGGTTAGTGCCTGAGTGTCCTGCCTTTCCCAATTTGCAGAAACATGCCCCTGGGATCTCTGGGGTGCATATCTGGAAGTGTGGAAAGTTTGGGTTCCCTGCTTTCAGAGATGTATCCCCCACAATCTCCAAGGTGAATCTCTGGAATTGGGGAACCACAGTTTTGCATCTTGGCAAATTACTGAGGATACATCTTTGGCATAAGAGAAAGTTTTACAGGAGCTCCTGGGGCTCGAGGGACCTGATCCTGTTCAAGAAACTGTTTCTACCCTGATGCACACATATGTGGGAAACACAAGGGAATTGAAAGAAGACTGTGCACCTGTGCAGAATCCAAGCAGAATCCAGCCCAAAAAAATCCTGTTTAAATAAGTTACCTGGTCAGATTTAGTTCTTGGAATGTAAATTGAGAGTGGAATCATGTTTTAAGTCCATGTCAGTGTTTCTTGTCTCTCATTAGGATAGGACTTGCTGATGCTTGAGTATCATATCACTATTAGACACAAAAAAACCTGTTTAAATATGTTGCTAAGGAACATATTTAGATCTCTGCCTTCTATCCCTATCACCATAAAAGGTTTGCAAAAAAATCTCCTGCTCCTCCTTGAAACATCTCAATAGGAAATATCAGAAAAACACAAGGTTGTTTGATTTAAAATAGAATATCTTAATTTCCTCAAAATATTACTGAAAAATCTGCTTGCTTCAGTTGATTTCTATCCCTCAAAACACTGTCACAAGCTGAGATACTAATTACTAAGGGCAGATTCTGCCATCTCACTCATGTGAGTGAAGACTTCTTTTGTCCCTATTAAACAAGAAGTGATTCAGTGGGCGCATCTACATGTGTAATTAATGTGAAGCAATAAACTCCAATGCTTATTAGAGTTTATTGCTCCTGGGCACACCTTTTGAACATATATCTGGGACCACAGTACACTAAGCCAGGTTAGAGCAGCTCTGGCTGGTAGGAGATCCTGGGGGTCAGCCTGCCAGCCAGAGGCTGGTTTTGCATGACTCAACGTGTCATGGAGGAGCTGACTGGAGCACAAGAGTGCTCCAGTTTGGGACTAGCTGGCATTCAGCCCCCGCACTGAAGCACCCTCCTGCCCCAGCCAACCACATAAGCATCTACATGTGTAGTGCTGCAGAGTAAAAACCTCTGCAGTAGTATAGTATTTGCATTTACAAATAATACCCTGCTGCAGAGTTAATTAGTTTCCTGTGACCTAATGGGCCACACATGTAGACACAAGATGTATACTGTGGAGCGAATTAGTCTACTCCACCATAAGCAATGTGTCCAGAGTGAAAATGTTTATTAGAACCTGGCCCTCTGAGTCTATTCCTCCCACATCCCCCCAAAAAGTCCAGTTTTCCACACAGACAGCTGAAACACAAAAATCTACAGGACAAAAGCTAGTTGTTTTCTTGTTTGCTGATTCATTTCTAATGGAAAAAAGAAAGCATCACAAGATACCCAAGTCCATCAAAGAAACCATGACAAATCTAAACATGGGAAGATTTACAAGTTAAAGGAGAGCTTGAGCATATCCATATGAGTTAAGTGTGGAATGCCAATTAAGTTGGTGCCAGTAAGGTGTGTACAGCAGGCAAGATTTAGCCCACTTTTTGAAATTACTGTTAAATTGAAAAAATTGAGAACAAAGAGAAAAAAATGTAATCAAGACTATGGGAACTGAAAAAAACACATATTTATTTATCTATATAAATCCAATTGTAGGATAACAGCTGTAGATTGTAATTCAAAATGCACCTGTAAAAACACATTTGTTAAATAAAATTACTTTTTTTTTTTTTTAAGTAGAAACATCATATGAAAATGTATGGACTTCAACATTGACTCCATTAGTGAGCTCAGACAACAAGCCTCCTTACAGGAGTCTTCTATCCCTTGTGGATCCAATCTGTCTCAGGTCGAGAGAGCTAAATGCACTGGAATCCTATTTTGGAAAGACAATGGAATAATAATTTTAAACAAAAAAAGGAAATAAATATGTTGATATTTCTGCTCACTGCAGCTATGAATTTGAATCAGGACATCACCAACAGAAAGAGTTTCATCACTAGCTCAAGCACAGTATTTCTGGGGTCAATCCAGCCAGACTGAATATGCACTGGAGCTCTTTCCATTTTAGGGGACGAAAAAAATAAGAACATGGGAACTTGAAATGCCTCAGTAGCACTAAGCTGATTCATTCAGCCAGAATCACAGCTGGCATTAGCAGAGTACTGCTGTGAAGAAAAATAAAGGATAAAATAAAGGCAAAGTTTACCGTAAGCCTAAATCATGTTGAAATATGCTTTTGTAACACATGTGCCCTACTGAAAAATTACCTTTGATAGACTGGCTATAGACTGCTCAGAAAATCTCACTGAATCTTTAATTTGCCCGTGAAACCCCCAAAATATTTCATTCTGAAGTAATTATCTGTTTAAAATATCCTAATATATTTGAAGCAAAGGAATGTGTAACAGTGCTTAAAATATTCAGTATTTTCTGAGCTATTGAAAAAACAGTGCACTCTTGTCTCACCATCACAGAAAAAAAACCTTGCTTGCAGAAGATGCAGTATTTACATCTTCCTATTAAATGTTTCCAGTGAATTCAAAGGATAATTATAAATCACGTTTAGAACTCAATTAAAATGTTAAGTATACAATACAGTTTTCCTGCATTCACCAACACAAAAAAAGTTGAAGTCAGTAAGTTAAAGATATAATTTAATGTTTTGACATTTGCTTTACAGTTTTAACTATACAAGAAAACAATCTCCCTAGAAATCCCCTAAAATGAAGTTTGGATTGGTTTGTACTGCAAAGCTGCAGTGGCAGAACACCATAAGACCCTATCACTGTTCTTTCAGGGATTCCCAGTTGCAAGGCATGACAACTGTACCTCTGGATTGCTGTCATAATGAAAGAAAAATTAAATTAAATTCATCATGTGTATGGAAATTATATATGAATATAGATTGTGCAAATTAATGCAGAATTATGAAAATCAAATACCAGATGTCATGCCAGATGTAAAAGAACAGTCTTTCTGTTTAATGAGCAGAAATCACATATACCCTCGTTACAAAAATCACTGTGGCCACTATCCAACATGCAGCCCCACAAATGTACCTCCTACATCTCCATGCCTTCCCAGAGCCATTTCTCAAAATTGAATTTTCAGTTTTCCTTTTCCTTTCTACACTTTTAATCAGAAACAAAAGAATGTAAGTTTGTCTTATAGTGTACAGTACAACATGTTTTCAAAAATAGTTGATTAACAACAAGGAACTGAGGAAACTATGCCCCAATGTGTCATCAACTCAGATATTCTCATTGATACACAGTAGTTCATTGCTAGGTGATTACATTGTGAGCAATCTGAGACCTAAGGGGAATTTGTTATATTGTGGAAGTTCTAATCAGACTAAAAGTATAATGGCTGCTTGACACAAAGACATTTTAGAGTCATTCCATCATATTGGCTTTAGTTGGCTAATCTTCTCAGTCAGGTGCCAGATTATGGCATGCTTAGTAATATCTACTCAGTAGCACTCTGAAGTCACACTAGCTTTATACTGGTGAAATATAGCTCACTGGTGGAAGGGGAATCAGTATCTAGTACTCTGCTTGCATCCTGTGTAAGATTTAAATGATTGCATAGGTTTATCATTGACTTTAGTGACTAAAGCACTTTAAGGGAGAAAGGGGAGAGGATAAGTGAAGGAACACATGTTTGGGGGTAGAGTCTGCTACAATTCAGCTGCTGAAAACTGCCAAAAGATTCTAGCTGCAATGAATGGGGGAAAATTAATAGACCGGAACTCTCCCCAGGATATAAAGCAGTTAGAGCAGGGGCGAGCAATTATTTCAGCTGGAGGGCTGCAAGGGTAGCCCAGTCCCTTGACAGGCACCCTGCCCCCTGATCACTATCTTGGGATCAGAAGTCCCACCCCTGACCTTTTCCATCAGAAGTCCCTTCCCTTGGCCATGGAAGTGCTCCTTTTGGGAGGGGAGTTGGCATCTTGGAACCAGAAAAAAAACCCCAACAAAAACAAATCATATATTAAAAATCAAGCATCTACTATAACATTTTAATTTTATTTCAAAAAATATTTTGTCCTGATGTCCATGTGTTTGCATAGTGTATATAGTGGTGATTGCATATAGCTCAAAATAAAGTCTTACTCAATGTTTGGGGTGGGGAGAGGGATTTGTAGAGGTGTGTGGAGTTTGTGAAGGGCTGTGGGGGTGTGGGAGTGTGTCTCTGGTTGGGTGTGAGGTTTGTGGGAAGGCAAGAGTATGTGTGGGTGGGTGTGTGTTGGTTGTGTGCGCAGGGTGTGGGGTGGTCTCCCCCTCATGGCACACATCCCCTGCTGCCAGCAGCAGCAGCAGGCAGTGGCCCACCAGCAGCAGTTGGCTCTAACTGGGTCCCCCAGAGCTGCATGTGTTGACACAGAGACAGCCCAGCCTGGCCAGCCCAGCTCCATAACTCATGTGGGGCTTCTAGCACTCCAGTGGGGAACTACACATTGAGACATGGAGGCAGCCTGGTACAATGGCACATGACTCCCTGATAGCACGTGACTCCCCACAGCTCCCAGTCCATATGCCATCAGGCTGGGTGGATTCTGTGCTTCCACATGCAGCTCTCCACTGCAGTGCTGGAAGTCCTACATGGAGGCCTACATGGAGGCACAGAGCTGCCCTGGCCTGGCCAGATGACACATGGCTTCCACCTGCATCACCAGAAGCCCGATGTGCTAGCATGGACCCAGTCCTGACTGGTTCGAAGGCACATGCCACCAGGCCAGACTGGGCAAGATCCATGCTGCCACATGCAGCTTCTGGGATTCAGATGGAGCCGTGCACAGTCAGGGACTTCTGCCTGCCATGGGCCATGAGCCCCCTGAGGACTCGCCTCCTGCTGCTGCCACTGGAAGCGAGGCCTGTGCACCATGGGAGGGGCGTACCATGGATGGGCCACACTCATCCACAAACCCCAAACCCATCCACACACACCCCCACACTCACCCCCTTTCCTGCAGTCAGGAGCTCCTCTCTCCACTCACTCGTTGTCCAGTTGCATACCAATGTGCTCTGTGCCTCCACATGGGGCTCCCAGATGGGGTGCTGGGAGCCCCACAGAGGTGGAAGCACAGAGCCTGCCTGGGCTGATGGTGCATGACCTCTGAAAGCCTGCCTCCTGCTGGCCTTCAGAAGGGCAGCCATGGGCCAGTAATACTTATTGTTTGGAGGGGTCCCATGGGCAAGACAGAATGGCCTGGCAGGCCAGATCTGACCCATGGGCCATGTTTTGCCCATCCCTGCATTAGAGACTGCTCCTGTGCCATCTTTGATTTACTCCAAGTTTGCTATTTCCAAGTAAATAGTGGGGCAGAAGTTGTGGTAAAGTTCTACTGAGCTATGAAAGTTTTCCATTGGTATGAGGTCATTCTATAGCAAGTACCAGCACTGTAAATTAGAGCAGTTCCTAGGCTGCTATAATTAGCAACAGTCTTGAACCAGTTCAGATTTACAGAGCTGTAACCAGCTCCTTGACAATCTGTGCCTCTGCTGAGCTAATCAGAGCTTGGAAGCAAGGAAGAATCAAGCCACTGGTTTCTTCAGTATTATAGATTCTGGGTACATTGCCAAGAATCTTGATTGTGTAATTAACTCACCTCAACAGATGCCTTAATATAGTTTTGCCATGCCCTAGCTATCCCTATCACTGGTGCATAAGCTCACATAAAAATAACAGATAAATTACATTAAGATGTAGTGTTAGGACAAACTGGTCATGTTTACTTGACCCACAGGAAACATCTGCCACACAAAATTTAAATTAATAATAAGGTTCAGTTTCTTTTCTAGTAGATTGTCTTTTACTTTGAAGAAAGATTTATCATATATGTATATATGTATAACCTCTAAATCTAGTTTAGCTGTGGAGATTCACGTGTGTGTGTCTGACTCTCCATGGCTAAGCTGGTTTTACAGGTTAAGATCTATTGACATAGAAGCCAATGCACTTTGCACTTCTCATAATAAATACCTAACCCCTCCTACTAAGAAAGTCAGATTGTAGTAACATCAGAAGCAATTTATAATCTGTCCCTGGTATCCTTTGAAATCTCTTCAACAACTTCACAGTCTCTGTGGGTTACTTGTGAATGCTAAATTAAAGATGCCCACAACTACCACTAATATCTGTTCCCAATACTGTTTGTTGCCATACACAGGTGTCTGAGGTTAACTAAATGTGAGGAATGCAGATTTTGTTGCAAATGTTTTTTCTTCGCTTAGTACAAACCAATAATTTTCCTACATGATATTGATTAAATGCTTTTGATCTGTAGTCTGTCACACTC
>NW_005842364.1:1411424-1413369 GCF_000455745.1 Alligator sinensis
CTCTTTCCTCGATAATTCTACCATCCTCCTCACCTGCACGAGCATTTTTTTAAAACTTTGGTTCTGCTTCCTCAATCCATGTATTCAAGCTTCTTCTAAAACTGGTTACTCCCCATGTACCATTTGCAAAGGCTGACACTCCCTCTGCATAGCTAAACTACATGCAAGGGCACATTATATACAGGACTTAAAATATTAAGCAGCCTGGATGATGTTTCCAGTATCTTCAGTGGGGCCAGAGTTTTACTCCTTGTATAGCCAGAACTGGAGGCATAACAGTGGAAATTCTATGTAACTTCAAAGAGACAAGTTGTGTGTTGCATTGTAGCCACTTTGTCTATTCAGATTCGGTCCAAAATTGATTAACTGAAAATTCCTATGGTATGGGGAATGACTCAAGGACATAAGGCCAACAGAGCTCCAGTATCCATGAGCCAGTGTGCAACTGAATTTCTCCAGTTGTACAAACCCTTAATGTGAGTATATTTTATCCAGCTGTTACCAAGTTACTATAAGTTGTGGTTCTGGTCAAAGAAAGTTAAAAATGGTCTTAGACCTAGGCAACATGGTATTCCAGAAATAGAGTGACAAGGGGACAGATGCAGTCCAAGAGGAAGACAAATCCCTGGCTGAAGCTGGAGAGATACAAAACTGATTTTAGACAATGAGAAGGAAGAAGACTGGTTCACTTCTGTTAAAATACAAACATCACAGAAATTTCATCCACAAACTGAAAAGCAGAGATATGAAAAAATCATTGCAAGCATATCCTTCCACAAAAGTATTCAAGACAATTCACTTCTTTCTTTTCCTATATTTCCATAAATTACGTAATGGACACTGTTAAAAATGGATTAATTTAATTCTGAGCACTTACTCTGAACTTACTAGTATGTTTCCCCTTTCATTCCATAGCTCTTTGATTTTACCTTTTTTTAGGGGCAATTTCTAAACTATTTGACAGTTTAATATTATCTTTGCTTAACTATCAACCAGATCTTTCCTTCTGTTAGTTGCTTAGATAGGAATGGCAAGTCCAGTACTGTTGGAACCAGATATGCTAGCTGAAACACATTTTAAAACTGCAAATCACAGAAGTCAGCGCTCTCAACACATAATTTTCCTAACACTTTGTTCTTGCATGCTAATTATAAAGTGCTCCCATGGCCCCCTTCTTTGTATCTGATTATTATTGTTGTTATTATTGCTATTATTAATATTATTATTATTGAAGAGGTTTACTGCTACAAGGACAAAATGCAAATCATAATAAATTACAAACAACAGGCAGCACTCTGTCACATATCATGAAATAAATTATCACAACCACTAAAGGGAATCTAGGGAAATAAAACATTTAAAAGAATGTTACAGCAAATTTCAATTCCAGACCTTAAGAAGCTTATTTATTAGAAGATGTGAAGAAAGACATTAAACTGCAGAAATCTGTTAGCGTTAATAAGAGAAAAATGTGCCTGAATGAAACCTTCCATTAGAAATGTTTTCATAACTGTTAGGACTTGTTTTTTCAACTGACATGGGGGAGGGGAAAAGAAACATAAAGAAAATGAGTGTAGGTTGTAGCTGTGTTGGTCTAAGGACACAGGCAGACAAGGTTCCTTTGGTGAATCTGATATCCTTTATTAGACCAACCCAAATAGTTGGAGGATAGTTATTAAGCAAGCTTTCAGGTTCAAAAACCCTTCGTTAAGCTAAGGAAGTTTCAGCAGTTGGTGTGTGCTCTTCCTGGATGGAATGAAAAGTAAAGAAGCCAGAGGCTGGGCTGGGGAGTCAGTTGTCAGGCAGTTGTCAGGCAGATTATAATGTGTCATAAATCCAATGTCTATATTTAGTCCTTGATTTTTAGTATCCAGGAGGTTGATGACGTGGAGTTCATAGGCTCATCTCTGGGAAGTGTTGTGTAAGTTTCCTTTGAGGATCAGGA
>NW_005842364.1:1414825-1416957 GCF_000455745.1 Alligator sinensis
ATCTTAGAGATTCTATGGCCTTTTTCTCTGGTAGAGAGAGGTTGTTATGGTGGCATGTGTTGCTGATTATTTCATTGTTCATTCTTTCCCTGCAGCAGTCAAGGTTAGGGTTTCATCCACTGTGAGGTGTCCAATCTGATTTTTTGGGGGATTGTTGGCTTTGATCTTTTTCTGAATGTTGTCAGAGGATGAGTTGTTGTTGGGAGTGGGTTCAGTTTGGTCATGGAAATATTCTTTGAGGAGCAGGCATCGGAAGAATTCTTCTAGTTCTCCACATTGAAGTATTTTATTAGGGTATTTTTCTGGACAGAAATTTAGGCCTTTAGAAAGGACAGATTTTTCAGTTTTGGTAAGCTTGTGTGTGGAGAGATTGAGAATATTTGTGGGTTGGTTGCTGCTTTCAGTTTCATCAAGTCTGAGGTTGGAATGTTGTAAGGTGCTGGTGTTGTTCCTCTGATGGTTGTTTTGTGGCTGGGGAGCTTGTTCTTGGAATAATTCGTTCCATTTCTTCTTTTTATGTAGGATGAATGCTGTGGAAAGTTTTTTGTAGTCTCTTTGTATTCATTGTATATTTTCAGGGAAAATGCATGGATTTCTGTCTAAGTTGTTATAGTATGTGGTGATTTCCTTCCTGAGTTGGTCTCTTTTGGAGTAGAGTAGGTGAAGTAGATGATTTCTAATTTTCTCTGAAGCTCTTCTGTATAGCTGTGAAGCATATTTGGAGTTGTGTGTAGTAGTCAGGGGATTGTAGATGTTTAGTCCAAGGAACCTTGTCTGCCTATGTCCTTAGACCAACACGGCTACAACCTACACCCCTGCAACATGGAAGATATTGAATTCAGCCATCTGAAATGGAAACTGTACAACATGAAAAAGAAAGAAGCCAAACTCAACAGCAACATATATTTTAGAAGCCTTTGCAAGAAACACAACTTCATTCCCCAAGGACCAAACATTTACAATGTAGCGAAAAGGAACATATTTATCTTGGGTTTAATAATTAATTATCTCCAAAATAGCATATTTTCAAAATGGTGAGTGGGCTAAACTGTATGTTTATACTTAACTACAAAGCAGTCAAGAGAGGTGGCTACATACATTGAACCTGTGTTTGAACTTGCTAGTAAGAAGTTTGTGTGGGTCAAAACAGTATGTCTGGACCCATCAGTAAGAATTTGAAAAATCACATCAAAAGCAAAGGATGATAGATAGACCATGTTTCAGGTTACTGTGTAGGGGCTGTGCTGTGCAGATTATTACCAAATAGCACTTGAGGCCAAATTATAAATTATTTGTGTGCATTAGTGGACACATGCTCACATGAGCAGAGTCATCAGTATGTGTTAACATGCATGACTGAGAGGCTCACAGTATGGTCTTTAAGATCCACCTGACCTTGGCAGTTGTTCCACATATTTACCACACAAGCAAGTGATCCCTGAGTGGCAATTTTAAACTAAGAATTTTTTATTTAGTTCTTAAACAGAGACATTCCTCTCCATTGATTGTAACTACTTACCAAACCAGTATAAGTCTATGAATGGTTCATGGACCTTTGTTCTGAAGAGTACATTTACACAATACCGGTTACCATTGTCTAACCCTAACTCCATTGGGCTATACAGAGATATGCAATTTCAACAATATCGAAAGATACTAATATGAACTGTTAGAACAGTCATGTCTGATACAAAGATCACCAAACCACTCCAAAGTTAACCCTCTTTCATTCAGGGTCAAAAGTTATGCTGACTTATCTAACTTGTATTGCTATGGGCAGTTTGGCCCAAGATAAATATGATCATGCAGGAGCTCTTTACTGCACAGTTACTCTAGTAGAGATGATGAATGGTATTTCAGAAAGTATTGTATGTTAATCATGGGTAAATGTTTGGTTTGGGGACTGCAATTGTTTGAGCTAGATAGCTGATTCAAATACCTGATTTATATGAAGAAGAGCAGTTCCAACATGAAAGACCAAGGCAGAAGGCAGAGCAGGGTGGCACCTTAGAGACTAACTCATTCACAGAAGCATGAGCTTTCAAGGCTACCGTCTACTTCATCAAATTCTCTGAATGGACTTGCAGAGAGCAGGTGTACTAAATAGAAAGGAATGAAGTCATTTTAATACA
>NW_005842364.1:1416988-1465354 GCF_000455745.1 Alligator sinensis
AGGAAGGAAAGGAGAGAAGAGAAAGAGGATTGAGGTGATTATTAGGGATAAACAAAACAGTTAACCCGTGGAGGGATATACAGTTTATAAAACTAAGTCCAGGTTATGGGATAAGAATCCAGTCTCATGGAGACAGTACATAACACCATCCAGTCTGTGTATGATTTCTTGTTCTGCAACACAGAGCAGGATGTGTACCAATGGCTTAAAGTTCCAAATAAAGTTTAGATTGGACATAAAGAAAACTTTTTTCACTTAGAACAGTGGAATAGACTGCCTAGGGAAATTGTGAAATATTCATTATTGGAGGTGTTCAAGAAGAGGTTAGATCAGCATTGGTCAGGGATGATCAAGGAGCTATACCTATGTTCTGCTATGGACATTTCATAGAATCATAGAAAATTAGTGTGGGAAGGGACCTCATGAGATCATCTAGTCCAACCCCCTGCTCAAAGCAGGAAAATCCCCAGCTAGATTATCCTAGATATGGCTTTGTTTAGCTGGGTCTTAAAAACCTCCAAGGATGGAGATTCTACAACCTCTCTGGGTACCTGTTCCAGTGCTTTTACTATCCTCCTGACAAGAACATTCTTCCAAATATCTAACTTAAACTTCCTTTGTTGTAACCTGAGCCCATTGCTCCTTGTTCTGTCATCTGCCACCACTTACAACAGTCTAGCTCCATCCTCTCTGGAACAACCCTTCAGGTCACTGAAGGCTGCTAATAAATCCCACCACAGTTTTCTCTTCTCCAGACTAAATAAATCCATTTTTACTCAGAAGGCATGTGCCCCAACCTCATAATCTTTATCAAAACCCTCTAATGGACTCTCTCCAATTCATCTACATCCTTTCTGTAGTGGGGCACCCAAACAGGATACAGTACTCCAGATGTGGCCTCACAAGTGCCAAATAGAGGGGAAGAATCACTTCCCTTGATCTGCGGGCAACACTCCTACTAATGCAGCCCAGTGAGCTGTTAGCCTTCTTCGCAACAAGGGCACACCATTCAGTTTATTGTCCACTGTAACCCCCAGGTCCTTCTCTGAAGACCTGTTGCTTAGCCAGTTGGTCCCCCACCTATACTGGTGCATGGGATTGTTCTCTCCTAAATTGAGGACTTTGTACTTCTCCTTGTTGAACCTCATGAGATTTATTTTGGTCCAGTCCTCCAACTTGTTAGGGTCTCTCTGAATCCTAGCCCTACCTTCCAGTGTATCTACTACTTCCCCCAGCTTGGAGTCATCTGTAAACTTAGATAGATTCATAGAGTTGGAAAGGATCTCAGTGGGCCATCTAGTCCGACTCCCTGCCCCTGGCAGGCAAGAAAAGAGTCACCAACCCTGGGGTCATGTGATCCCAGCCAGATGCCTGTCCAGTCTCCTCTTGAAGAGCCCCAAGGATGGGGCAAACAGCACCTCCCTTGGGAGCCCATTCCAGATTCTGGCAACCCTGACTGTGAAGAACTTTCTCCTAATGTACAGCCTAAACCTTCTCTCTAGTAGCTTATGGCCAGTATTCCTTGTCATTCCAGGGGATGCCCTGGTGAACAGATCATCGCCTACTTCATGTTGCTCTACCCTTATGAATTTGTATGCTGCCACAAGGTTCCCTCTCAGCCTTCTCTTGGAGAGGCTGAAGAGGTTAAGTTCCCTTAGCCTTTCCTCATAGGGCCTTCCCTGCAGTCCTCTAATCAGTCCAGTGGTTCTTCTTTGGACCCTCTCCAGGTTGTCTGCATCCCACTTGAACTGCAGCATCCAGAACTGGATACAGTACTCCAGCTGTGGTCTGACCAGTGCCACATGGAGGGGGAGAATCACTTCTCTGGAACTCTTTGTGAAGCACCTACAGATGCACAACAAGGTGCAATTGGCTCTGCCAACTGCTTCATCACATTGGTGACTCATGTTCATCCTGGAGTCAACAGTGACTCCAAGATCTTTTTCTGCATCAGTGGAGCTGAGAAGGTCACCCCACAGCCGGTAGGTATGATGGCAGTTCTTCCTCCCTAGATGCAGCACCTTGCACTTGTCCTTATTGAATTGCATCCTGTTGCTCTCCGCCCACTTCTCCAGCCTGTCTAAATTGGCCTGGATCTGGTTCCTCCACTCCAGGGTGTTAGCTGGACCCCATAATTTTGCATCATCCGCGAATTTGGACAGCGTGCTTCCCACCCCTTCATCCAGATCACTGATGAAGATGTTGAACAGCACCGGCCCCAGAACTGAGCCGAGGGACTCCATTGCCTACATATTTCCAGGTTGACACCGACCCAACTTGCTGAGAGTGCACTCCATCCCATCTTCAAAGTCATTGATTTCCCATAGCTCTGGGCTTTGCTAGTTGATACATGGAGCCAGGAAGGAGTATGTTTTCCTTTCTTCCTGCTGCATGTGCCATGGAGGTTGTATAGGATGCTTTGGATAGGGATGATCTTGCCTTATGCAGCCCTACTTTTCTATGATTCAATGCATTCATAAGGTAAAAGAACCAAATCATTCACTTGTTAAATCAGCATTGATCCATTGACTTCAGTTTAACAATACTGATTTACGTCAGCTGAAGATCTTTCCCAGTCTTATAAGTCAATGGAAGCTGTCATTTTAATGCGGACATTCTAGAACTTTGTATAACTGGGTTGCAAAAAAATCTTTCCTCTTTGACCTCAATTAAGGTATCTGTCAATAGCTGAGCTCCCTGTTTGTGAAGGATTTGAGTGCTTGGAATTTAAGAGTAATAAAAGGAGCTTTGCTTTAAACTTAAAGAGGAAGTCTGAAATTTAAATACAACAGATAACTTGCTCCCCTGAGTTTTCAACATCCAGTCCTCTTAGAAATGTTTAAAAAGTGGTCAGTCTTCTTCTGAGTGCTTTAACTCCAAAGTTGTCTGTACATCAAAATTAGATATAAGAGAAGAAGGAAAAGAAGAAATGGTTCTTCTAAAGAAAAAATGTATTCTTTTGGGAAAAATACTTTAAGCAAACTAAGGAAATTAATAAAAATAGAATTGAAAACAATTGGAAAGACATTATTTTTTCTCTCTTAGTAAATCAAACTCCTACCTATTAAGAAGAAACATAGAAACTGTTAAAACAGATCAGACCAGTGTTCCATTTACTCCAATATTCCATCTCATATCAGGATTAGTATTGCATGATTTAGAACAGAGGTTCCCAAACTTTTTCTTATTCACAGATTCAATGAAGTTTAGTGCTGCAAGGTACCTCATGAGATCATCAGCTCCAGCCACCCTGCTCTGGGCCTTATATCCAATCTGAAACCTTCTTCTAGGAGTTTATGACCATTGCTCCTGATTTTCCCTGGGGCACTTTGCTGAATAGTTGTTTACCTAGCCTCTGATGCTCACCCCTGATATATTTGTAAGCTGCCACCAAATCCTGCCAAAATCTTCTTTTCTCTAGGCTGAACAGTCCCATATATGTCAGCCTTTCCTCAAATGGCTTGCTCTTCAGGCCTCTAATCATATGAGTGGCTAGTCCCTGGACTCTGTCAAGCTTCTCCACATCCTCCTTGAAGTGTGGCACCTATAACTGGACACGATACTTCAACTGAGGCCTCTATTGTGTACCCCCTTCCAGATTTACCAGCTGCCTGCATATCCCTACCAGTGTATGTTTGATATTTTAACCCCTTAAATACAAAATGTATTATAATGAAAATTAAATCCACCATTACACAATTTCTCCCACATACACCCCAGAGATGTCTTGCCTACCCCAGGGGTACACATACCACAGTTTGGGAACCCTGGCTTTAAAACACAAGTATACTCTAAGTGGAAAGTTTGTTTTCTTGACCCAAGTCAATGATGAACAGGTCTTTATCCTCCAGTGATTGAGTTACTTTGGAACTGTCATGTGTATGAATAGCTCCAGTAGTTCCTTCTAGTGAGCATGGCTTGTTCCTTTTACGAATTCAGGCATTCTACTATCCATTCACCTAACTTTGTTACTTCCCTCTGAATTTTCTCAGGTCTCACTAAAACTTACTAACCGTAGTAATGAATATTCAGCTACAAATGTTGCCTTTTATTTCCTGGTTACGTATTTACATATAATCACCAGTCCTTATGCAATACACATAAGCACCTATGAGTTTTTTGACATGCTAAAATTTATTCCTAATTTGCTTTTCTGTTTCTTAATCTCCTGTTTAGTATATAAATCCTTTATCTCTCCTTCTGAACAATGTAATTATCTTAAGTTTCTTATGAAGAATTAACTCAAAGATATATGGAAAAATCAACTTGCACGCTACTTTAAAAAAGACCCATAATGGTCTGATAATCTTAAGATCATCCCTAGGGAACATGTTCGGTAAACACACACAGAGAAACTACATTTTCTACTCTTTAAAATGAGGAATTCATAGTAAAAGACTTTGTCTGTTCTATACTTCCACTAGCTTTTCAGCCAATTCATTTATTACCTTGT
Organism: Alligator sinensis; assembly: GCF_000455745.1. NCBI lineage: Eukaryota > Metazoa > Chordata > Crocodylia > Alligatoridae > Alligator > Alligator sinensis. The sequence continues at coordinate 1,421,442 of NW_005842364.1, forward strand.
CCCAAATTCCTGGATATAGTCAATTTGGGAAACACATCAATTAGCTTTCTATAAAGCATTTTTCCTCTCCAGTTGTTCTCTTCATTCCCTTCTATTCAATGGATCATCCTCTTCCATTAAGTGAAATTTATAGTTATTTTTGCTCTTCCTTTATCACCTTCGTATCTTTTTTTGCCTTACATTTTACTGGGCTTGGCTTATATTTCCTTCTATTGTCTTCATGTTTCTGAATAATACCTATTAATATCTTGAACCAATACTGCTTTATCCTCCTTATCTTTATACTCCCCTTTTTGATGGCTTTGGTGACTGACATGACTGGTCTAGCTTTTCTCAGTCTAAAATAAAAAAACAGCTAGAATTCTTAGAATAATTTTGTTCAGTTTCTTCACTTTTTAAAATCCCTTCACGTCACATTGCTAGATGTTGACCTCCTCCTTCCCCCAATGAACTTAATTATATTTTATCATCCTCCACTTTCACAACCCCAAAATTCAGGAATTCCACAGGTATCCAAAGACCCTGACAGGTCTTAAGTTGAAGGCGCAGTGTGATTTGGGATCTGATGCACAATCCCAACAGTTGAGCTTCCCAGCACACACGACTAGCAGGAGGCGTGACTGTAAAGACAGAGCATCAGATCCCACTGCACCGTGTTGCTAGTGCAGGGAGAGCCCAAGATCATGATCCCAGGTTCCCCCTGCACTGTCAAGCATCAAGTTTAGCTTCTTGTGTTGCCCAAGCTATGAGCACCCGTTAGCTGAAGGACACTCCCAGCCATGGCAGTGAGTGAGAACCAAGGGCTTCATTGACTCCCAGAGCTGGAAACTCCAATCTGCCAATTGAAGCTCCTAGCTAAGCAATTGCATGGACCAAAGGCACCACCATCTCCTGTGACTTGGAGTCCTAGTCACCTGATCAGAACTCCTGCTTAGGAGGTGCTCCCAGCCTTTGGAGCGCACTGGAACCTTGAAGGACTCCAATGTGTTCTGGAAGCTGCAAGCACTGGCCACGCATTCAGTTAAAGATGTGATAGGAACCAACCACAAAGTTTTTATACACATTCCTCATTTTAACATGCCATTAATTGATTGAGCATATTGTCAGGTCGCTATTTAAGATGTGATTAACCAGTTACTCCACCTCTTAAGTGTAATGCCTGTCAGGGGGGTTATATTTTAGGTGGTTGCTCATACATAATTTGTCTATCTGCAATATTTACTGTTTCTATCTTGTCCCCAGTAAAGAACCAAAGCCCTACTGTATAAAGCCAATAAACATGAACTGCTAAACCTTGCTGTAGGGGTTTGGCTCAACTTTGTTTCTCATTTAGAAGACCAAGTATATTGGGAGCCAGAATAAATGAACAATAAGAATTTTACAAGGATTCAAGAAATTATTAATTCCTACTACGCACAGGTGTAGACACACACAATTTTATTCTTCCCTTAATGTACTGAAATATGGATATGATGTAGAGATGTTGCCTGTGCACTGAAATATGACCCATTTCTTCTGCAAAAGTCATGCTTACTTTGCATGGGCTTTAGGAGATAACATACATTACACTTTTTACTAGTCCCTTGAAACACAGCAGTGTTCATTTGAGGGCTTGACTTGGCTTGGCTTTCTAGCTAGCCCAATATGACCAAGATTTGTGTTTGCTCACAAAGAAGCCGGAGTCTCCTCTGAGTACTCACAAGTAGTGGGTATCTTGCACTTCTCCTTGCATGAAGGAAAGGGATGCCTAGTTGTTCATTCTTCCAATCCCAAATAGGCAAAAATGGGCAGAAATATTTTGTTATTTCCATCTCCAGCCATTCTCCCATCAATCCTCCTTTCACCTTGGAGCATTCATTACTCTTTTTAGTATTTTATTTCTCAGTATGTTTTTAGTCTGAAATCAACAAAGTGGAGTTAGGACATGCTATCCAGCTGGTCCTTGACTAACACATAGTTTACCTTCAGCAACTCATTTTTAGGAAAGGATTAAATGTCCAAAATGGCCAATGATAAGTACTTATAATTTATTTCATATTTAGCTTTATTTGGTATCTACATATTTCTATTCTACAGAAATAGAACAGTAGATTATCCTCCCTGTATATCACAGCTCATTAAATTTCACCCAATAAACCAAAAGATTTAACTTTTGGCATGCAGATGTGATAACTAGGAAGTGGATTCTCTATACCAGTTTAAAGCATACCCTGACCAGTGCCTCATCTCTAGCTCTGGCAAACTGGTGATGTATCACAGAAGGATTAGGGGAAGAAAAAAAACCCCACCAAAACCCTCCTTCCCTCCTGTGCCTTCCAAATAGATTTGCATTACTTGAGCATCAGGGGAAAAAATTCCCTCCTGACCTCTGCAGGCAATCAGCCAAAGTCTCAAAGCATGAGATTTGACTTGATTATGGTCATTATCTTCATGCAGAGCTATAAGCTTTATAAGCATGTTGAGGACAACACAGGCAATACTGCTATCCCCATGGTCCTTGGCAAATGAGGATGAAAAGGGAAATACAGACACAAAAATTTACCAAATTCTAAGGTCAGAGGGGACTACTATAATGTCTTCCCTGCTCATTCTCTTCCCACTTGTACAAAGCCCATGCAATTTCTCCAAGAGATTTTTTATTCTAGATAACATTCTAATGTTCCATGGAATTTTGTTTTCATTACAAAAGGGACAGTGCTCCAGACTATTTTTCTACTGATCCATTAAGGGAATACTTGAGAGCCAATTTGAAAATAGCAGGGGTCGAGCTACATTAACAAAGATCAACCCCATCCAATTATTATTAGTTTTTTGTACTGCAGCCTAACAAGAAGTGCATTGAGCTTAGATACTATTTTATAACTTAATAATACAAGAAATAACAAGGTTGCGTTATTGCTTCTCAAAAGGGAGCACTTTAAAATGTGACCAAACTACTAATTCTGCTATAACCTTCCAAAGTGCCTTGAGGGCCATTTATTAAAAATAAAAAATAAATTGCTTCTGCCACTGTATAAATCCCTAATATTCAAGGTCTTGAGGGCGGCATTTTGAAAGGGAAATATTTAAATGCATTAAAAGCAAAATTTGCTTAGTACGAGTCTTTGGATTTTCATTTAGTTACAACAGAGCTACATGTGCTCATCTCAAATTATGATAATATGCCCACAGTTGAAGTCCAAACTGGAGATCATAAAACATAATGTCTATACTACATTGCAACACAATACACAGATATGTTCCATTTTGAAATGGCTTTGTTTATTACAACTAGTGATAATCCAAATTGCCAAAGGAAAAGGAAGGACACACTTTATGGAAAAGCTCCATAATTTAATTCCATGCTTTATCCTAAAACATCATATAATAAGAAATACTTTGGAATTGTTTAAATTATAAATCAAATTAGAATCTTTTATTGAAATCTGAATTCCTAGCACACTCGTTTATATCCTTCTTACTATTGAACAGTGTCATCATTTGTTAACACTGACACTATGAAAGTGTTGCAGACAATGGGCCAGATTCTGCTTTGTTTTATATTGGTATAATTCCAGAGAAACTCCATTAAAATTGATTGAGTTATGCCACTTCTACACAAACAAGAACAAGAGCTGAATTTGTTCTTATAAATGAATTTAGTATTAAAGCAACACTAAAGTGAACAGCCACAAAATATGTACTGTTTAAACAACAAACAGGCAACATGACAAGTATTGTAGAAGTGCCTATAAATAAACAAGAACAGTGTAATTTAGATATTAAACATGAATATTCTTCTCAGCCATACAGATTATGGTACTCAGAGTGTTCAGCTACACTACATATTAGAAATGTTGTGGTTACTAAATTATTTGTACATGGGCTGATTCAGGATTATGATGTGGTCACATCCTCTTCAGCTGTGTGGTACACAGGTTCAGTGAGGACCGCACACTATGCATGCACCATACTGCCAAAAGGGCTTCAACCCCTCACTGTGGTCCCACATGCCAGAAGCTCTCCAGTATGTCAGCACAGCTCCTGATGGAAGCTGTGTATGTGCCATGAGCTCTATGAAATCACTGGTTGATCAGCACAGGTTCTGTGCAGAGCCCCTGCTTTCAAGCAGCTCTGGAACGTGGCTTTACTTTCCCCTCCCTCATCTTCACTCCTTGCCTCCACCCCCTCCTCACCAGCCCAAATTAACCAGCTGGTGAAGGAAGAGAGGGGACAAGAGGTGATGGTGACATTCATCCCCTGCTTTTGCAGTTCTGGATGGAGAAAGAAGAGGAAAAGTGAAGAGCAGCAAGATCCTCAGCTGCCTGGAAGCAGGGACTCCAGGTAGACCCTGTCCTGACCAGCTAGTTAGTTCAGAGACCTCCCAGCACATATAGAGCTCCCAGCAGAACTTCTGCTGACATGCCAGTGACCTCTAAGAGCTCACTGTGCATGCTGTGTACAGCCAATGGAGAGTGCAACAGTACTGTCACAGCTCCTTTGAATCCATTCTTGTATTTGTATGATACTCTCCATTGTGCTGGGTGCTCTACATACATTAGAGCCTATGACTGCCCTATCATCCAAGAGATGAGACCTCCCCCCGCCTTTACCCTCAGATGAGAAAATAGGTTATGCTGAGATCAAGGAACTTCATCAGGGCCACACACAAACCTGAGGCATCCTGGAAAGAAGACCCAGCTCTCCCACATCCAGAAAAGGTGACCTAACTACAAGACTATCTTTCCTCTAATACTACATGTTTTCTCCATTCCCTATTTGTAAGCTAAAATGAGTCTGTTGCTACTACACAGAATTCGCCGCTACTCTTAAAATCTTCCTCAAACACGGGAAAACCTGACAGCCACACTTACAAATCCAGATGGACCTTTACAGAACAGCCCCTTCTTCTGTGTAGAAGTTGCTTCTACAGTTTGCAAACTGAGTACTACTAAATCCAGTATCCCAAAAGACCAGTATTTAAGACAAAATATTGATACTGAAATTAGGGGAATGTAGCTTTATTTACTGAAGCTTTCTGTGCTTAAAGCAGGCTTTACTCTTTCCCAGCTTTTCTTCCCTTGCCACTTGATCCTACAGTGAAAATATTATGCTGGATTTTTGACATAATTTTCAGGACTGCAATGCCACATATAAGATTATTATGACTTGACTGAAGGATCAAGCAGAAAATAAGCTGTGAGGTTAGGCTGTGAGCTGTGCTGGTAGATTAAAGCACAAATCTTCAACAGCAGCAAATAGAACACAGGCATTACTGACCAAGGACAGTTCTTTTACTATAAATGTTCTCATGCAAGCCAGCTTCACTGTGAAAGTTCATTTTATTGTCTCTGACAGAACTAGAAATATCCTATGAAACTCTGCACACAGAACTGGAAATATCCTAGGCAATAAGGCCCTGCCAGTGAGCACTTATTTAATATAAAGGAGCAAAAGTTAAAGTAAGAACTGACCATAGGATGGAAGATGCATACATTTAACTATTAGTGCTATTTATACCTGATGGATTTGGTGTCCATTTGTTCCTAGTACCTCTGAAGCAAGTACTGAAAGAGATGCATAACTGATTGTTTGGGTCAGATAGCTCATAGAAGACTAGTTTTGATCTCAGTCTCTACTCCCTCAATAATCACCTGCTAGGGTATTATTCTATGATTCCATAGAATTTATTTTAGTCTCCCTTTTCCTCCTCCCAAGAAAGCAAAACATTTTGGTTAGAAAGGAAAAAAAATTCTGCAAGATATATGTAAAACTTAAGGGTACTCTGAGCCTCATTGAGGTTAAGCCTGCAAAGTATGCAAGCCCTTTTATCCTGATGTACGAGCCAGTGATAAATATGGCTGTGGAGCATATATACCATTCAAGGGTGCTTCAACTGCTCAGGGGTAGTTTGAACAGGCCCACCCACTTCCTTTTATCACTTTGAAATCACTAGGACCTCTGCCTTGTCTTCTCTCCCTCTTCCTGCCATGTCTTGATGTTAAATTATTTTTTGGGAGTGTGGATGGTATCTAGGGCGATCACCATACTGATAAGGGTTGGTCTTTTGCAGGGCTCCACCATCCCTACACTCTGCCCCTTTCCTCTTGGGTGATGAGTCATCCTTCTCCTCTGACAATGAGTGTGGGTCACCAGCTCTAGGCTTCTCCCCAACCCAGCTTGGTTGCTGACTTCACAATGGGTTGGTGACTGTATCATCAGGATGGGTCTCTCTATCTTGAGTATTCCAGTCTAACTTGAGTTAATCTTCCTCCTCTCTGGGATTAGTGGATCCTGGGTGATGAGGTCTGCACCTGCCATTCTTGGCAGTTCCCAATCAGGCAATTCACTAGAACTCAAGTGTACCTCTTATAACTTAATTAACTATAACTCAGGTGTCCAGGGGATCTAACTTCCTCCCCTGCTCTCTCTCCTAGCTGGGCAGCACTAATACTAAACAAAAGGAAAACAGGTCCTCATTCCTTTTGTCGGTATTACTTTTAGGGAAAAGTCCAAACCTGATGACTATTTATTCAGTCCCTCTGGGCAAATCTCTCCTTTGCCTGGATGATTTAGGGACCCACGAGGTTAACCCCACCTTTGGCATCCACTCATGCCCTCTCTTCTGATGGGCTTAATAAACTTTCATGGGGAACTCTTTCTCCCACTGTCCCCATCCTTCCGACCGATGGGTCCACCCACAAGTACCCCACTGCCCGGGATTACTTATCTTGTGCTGTGGATCAGGTCGGTCACTCACCCATGGTTTCAATATCCCCAAGCGTTTGGCTGGCTGAGTCTCTGTTGCGGTAGAATCCTCCTCCCAGTTCTGCTGCAATATTCCCTTTCCCCCTGGGCACCAAATGTCAAATCTCTCTTGGCATTCTCCCTTTAAACCTCCTGGGCTTCTTCTGGGCCAATCAGCACTGGCCCCCAAGGCATGTGTTCCCCAGCCCTCATGTGTGGCCCCAGTTTTCCCTCCAGAGATTCTTTTGGCATGCCAGGGAAACTCAGACTGTCCAGGCCTCACTGGGTGGGTTCTCCTCCCCCAGTGATCTTCCCTGACATGCTAGACAGTGTGGCCTGTCCAGCCCCTGCTGGGTGAGTCCGTGTCTCCCCCCCACCTCCCCCCGCCGAGCTTTCCTGGTATTCTGGGGAAGTGCAGCTTATCTAGGTTGTGCCGGATAACCCTCCCACCCCCTGGCATCCTTCTCCAGTGTGCCAGGCAGTGTGGCTTGCCTGGACCCTGCCCGGTAAGTTTTCCCCAGGGACTTGTTGCTGGTGGGCTGGGAAGGCATGGCTCGTCTGGGCCCCACAAGGGGAGTTTCCCCCGACACAGCCCCTCCTTTAGGGGTCTAGCAGGGGCTGTGTCCCAGCTCCTGCTACAGGTAGCAAAACATTGACAGAACCATAACACCCATTCCAAAACTTACAAAGCACACCAGTCAGCTCAAATCTGACAGGAAAAAGAGCTAAACACAGGAGGCAACCGGCACTGCTGCCCTGAACCCTCACATTGCCAAGTACAGAGCAAAAATGTAGTTGGAGTTTCCAACTGCCCCTAAACAAAAAGCACACAGTCCCACCTCTAGTAGTTACATTTGCATACATACATGATTATTACCATATGATCTTTTGAGGCCTTCTCTCTCAGCATATAAAAGAGACAGTTTTCAGTGATAAGCTGAGCATTCTGGCCAAGTAGAATGGAAGCTGCAGCTGGGGTAAGGGCAGCAGGCAGAAAAAGGCACAGGGCAGGCACAACATCTAATTAGCAGTGGGAGATGACAGACAAGCAGACAGGCAAAGCATAAAATTATATTTCAGACATGATAATGCTTATCCACGAGGTCCCATCATAAAGAGCTGTTGGGTTGGCATGACTATAGCCCCAAAATAGCAGTTGAAGAGTACCTCCGGAAGTAGGTAAATGCAGTGGGTAGATGGAGTGACCCAAGAGAGGTATTAAGCAGCAAATGGCACAAAAGCCTGGCAGACCTTCAAGGAACAGTGTTAAAATAGCCAGGGACAGTAATTTAGGCAAAGCCACCATGTTGAGAGGCAGCTGAGGTAATAGAAATTAACAATCCATGTTGTCAATTTTACATTTGGGAGGCATGCAGATTCTATGCTGATGTTGCCAATTGAAGCTGGCTAAGCACTTTCAAAATATTTTGACACAAAAAGGGGAATATTAGCACTACAGCCAGCACAAAAAAATACAAAGCCCTAGACAGATAGAAAGCTGGCTTGATCATCAGGTTCACAGGATAGTAATCAATGGCTCTATGTCTGGTTGGAAGCTGGTCTCAAGTGGTGTGCCCCAGGAGCTGTTTTTGTTTGATATCTTCATCACTGACTTCTAGCAAGTTTGCAAATGACACCAAGCTGGGGTGGATGAATAGTAGATATGCTGGAGAGTAGGGCTAGGATTAAGAGAGACCTTGACAAATTGGAGGATTGGAACAAAAGAAATCTCATGAGGTTCAATAAAGAGAAGTACAAAGTCCTGAGCTTAGGAGAGAACAACCAGCAGCAGCTCTTCAGAAAAAGACCTGGGGTTTACAGTGGACAATATGCTGAATATGAGCTACAGTGTTCCTTGTTGCAAAGAAGGCTAACAGCATACTAGGTTGCATTAGTAGAAGCATTAACAGCAGATTAAGGGAAGTAATTCCCTTCTATTTGACACTGTTGAGGCTACATCTGGAGGACTGTGTGCATGTTTGGGCCCCCCACTACAGAAAGGACATGGAAAAATTGGAGAAAGATCAACAGAGGACAATGAAAATGGGTAGAAGGCTGAAGCATGTGACTTCTGAGGAAAGGCTGAGGGAACTAGGCTTATTTAGTCTGAAGAAAAGAAGACTGAGGGGGGATGTAATAGCAGGCTTCAAGTACCTGAATAGTGGCTCCAAAGAGGATGTTTGTTCTCCGTGGTGGCAGACAACAGAATGAGGAAAAAAGTCTCAATTTGCAGCAAGCTTAGATATAAGGAAGAACTTTCTCACTAGGAAGGTAATAAAGCACCGGAACAGGTTGCCCAGAGAGATTTGGGAATCTCTATTCTTGGAGGTTTTTAAGACCTGGCTAGGCAAAGCCTTGTCTAGTTGGGGATGGTCCTGCTTTAAGCAGCGGCTTGGACTAGATGAACTCCTGAGGAGCCTTCCAACCCTTATATTCTATTATTCTATAGATCAACAGCCACTAACATTGATCCATATCCTCTGCTCCATATCCCTTCCCCTCCATAATGTGCGCGCGCGCACACACACACACACACACACACGCGCGCACACACACACACACACGTTCACTATAGTTTGCTTATTTTGAGGACACTCTGTGAGAAATGGCAAACTGCTTTCTTTTGAAACCCAAGTAAAGCAGAACCCCAAATAAAGTAGATGGAGGGTTTTTCTGCTTGAACACAGTAACATGGATAGTAGGGGTATGCAAAGTGGGCCCTAATCAATTAGGATTCAGATTCAGCCCAAATCAGGGACAGTGATTTGATTAATTTATTCAGATCACTGTCCCTGATTCGATTTGTCCGAATCCAAATCTGAAGATTTGATGCTGATTAGGAGAATCAGCGAGTTAGCCATAGACACAACTTTAAAAGTTTTTTCTACATACCTCGAGGTACCAGCATGGCTTGTGAACACTGTGATGCTGGGGCACATATGGTGTCCCGCAGGAGTGTGGGAGGGCCCTCCATGTGCTCAGTGGTGAGCCCAGAAGCGGACCAGAAGTACTTCCAGTCTACTTCTGGGTCCACCAGGGAGTGCCACAGCTTCCATTTAAAGCTGTGTCTATGTCCCAATCTCCGAATCTTTCCAAATCTCTCCTAATCAATTCAGAGGGTTCCAATTTGATTAACAGGGATTAAAGGGTCCTCTGATTTGATTTGGATTTGGAGATTCGGCCACCCGATTGGGCCGAGTCTCCACTGACTCAGATCAGGGACAGAAGCTTCATGCAACCCTGACGCATAGTAAACAGAAATAAAATATTTAAGTTTCTAATGGGGGGGATAAAACTGAGAAAAAATTAATCTTAAGTCACTACTTTAAAACACAGTAAACTGCTAAATATATAAATTCTTTCTTTGCTTTGTAATTAGTTTGCCTTCCTCTAAACAGTAGGTCTAAGGACCATATAGGTACTGAAATGAGTTCTACTATCTTTTCCATTATTACTACCACCTCTTACCTGAAATATTAGGCCCAAAACCTGCAGTGGTCTTGATGTGGAGCCCCTTGCAGTTGTGAAGTAATAGTCCTCCTCACTGAATCTCCAGGAGTGGTTTCAGTCATGCTTACAAAACTGGAGCTACAGTGGCCCCTGATCTCCAACTGAGGTTTCTCAGAGGAGGAAAGTAATTCACACTTTTCTCTTGCTTCTTAAAATCACTCTAAAGACACATGCACAGGCATATTTATCCTATGGAAAATAGCACTGGTAAGAGCCAGGCTGTGCTTTTATGGTTAGTGCTAAGTAAGAAACGCAACAGCAGCTATCTGCCCTCAAGGTTTATTGTGCTTCAGAAGGACCTGTCCTGGATACAGGTCCTCCTCTGCAAACTTAGTGTTATACAAAAGCAAGGAAATGGTCAATTCTATTCTACTTCTTAGCCACAAGGTAGACTACCTATGCCTTAGTTTGTGACAGTACCAACATGCATGCTATCCCTCCTTTCCCCCAGAAAACCCAATATGGTAAAGAGAAGAAGACATTATACCCAAAAACAATATGATTACAGACAATTGGCAATTATATGGATTGTAAATAGCAATATGCTGATGACTCAAATTTATTCTGGGGCAATAAGAAAAAAATGTGATATCTCACAAGAACTCTTTTGAATCTTATTCTGCTAGACTATCCCTATTTTAGCAATTGTACTTCCAGGGAACAATTTCCTCCCTTTCTCATCAACATAAAGAGAACACCAGTCATAAATCTGTGAAAAATCACGATAGTAGTCCTTTCTATACAGAACCTGAAGAGCAGACCTCATAAAAAGCCACACAGATGTACCTGACAGGGTTATAGGAAATCGGTGCACTATTCCTCCACTTTCAGAAGCCAATGTGTCTTAATCTGCAAATCAAACTAAGTCAATGGACACATTATCTTCCCCTAAACTGGACTAGAAGACATAATTTCACTTACAGTTCTGTTTGGGACAGGTTAAACCTCCTTGACTTAAATAAATTTAACATTGCTTATAATAATGCTGAATCTGACCCTCAGACTTTCCAATTCACTTGGATAATGAGAAAATTGATAAATAGGGTAACACCTATATCTAAATCAGAAACTAATGACTTACTCCAGGGCTAACTAATTTTGGTGTGGCCAGGGGCTGCAGGCAGCACCAGCACACATGTTCTAGGCTGCACACTGTATGGGCAACACACTGTAGGTTCCATTCACCACACAGGCTGTGCACAGTGCCCTCACCCCCAAGAATGTAATACATGGCATCCCTACTGCACAGCCTGCACTGACAATGCATGGCCTCCCCTGCCCTGCACAGGTGGCATGCAGTTCCCCATGTGGCGGTGGGAAAGGCAGACACTAGGGCCTATGATCCTCATGTTAAGCACTTAAGAGCTGCCATTTGCACAGCCCTAGGTTAGTCCATACTAGAGCAAGGACCAGATTTTGTATCCTGACTTAAATAGAAATAAAAAAGTTCTGTGTTCCAAGCAACACCACTGCTATTACAATGCTTGTGGCAGTCAGTTTTACACAACAGTTCATGAAAGCAGGTTGAAAAATTATGATGCTTAAGAGCTCCTTTTTTAACGAAAATATAGCCATAAATATCTCAGTTGGATGAACTCAAGGAAAAAATGGTATATTTGCAGAGAAAACCCTTTGTTCTAGACTTTCTGTATTGACAGTCAGAAATGAAAATGTCAGGCAGTATGAGCTATGAAAAAGAGAGTGTTTTTGAAACAGAAGATGGGTATACATTGTCTTTTGATTTCTTCCAATTAACCTCATATCAAGATACTTGATCTCAAGCTTCAATATATTAAATGGAGATTTATGTTGTAATAGGATACAATAAGATGGCAGTAGTACACAAATATATTTTATATTGGTAGAAACCAACCTGGGATGACTTCTGTGTCAAATCAGCTGGATAAAACATTTTGACATTACATGTACTAATAAATTGGGTAGCAAGGCACTCATGTTCTATGTTTCTTTGTTGAGTGAACTGTTGTTCCACATTGAATCTTTGCATGCAGTGTGAAGGACCCTGACACAATCATTCATCTGATCCCTCAAAAAATAGTTCAAAGATTTTTTTGAATTATATTATCCCATTTTTGCTAAATCTTTCCCAGCATCAAGTAACATAGCTAAAGAAAGGGATTCCAGCTGATTTTTAACATAAAAAATGACAAAGTTTCAGCCTACCAGCAGGAAGCAAAGAAATTATGCACTCTTCCCTAAAACTAACTTGATTAAAGTCAATGATCTCAGATAAAATTATGATAACCAAGCTCCTAGATTCTTAGCAATAATTCTTGAAAAGAGATTTTTTTTCTTTTTTTTTCCTTCTCTGAACAAGCAGTTTTTTGTGGGGAGGTAAGAATAAGATAAACCCCTATAGGATCTTAATATGAAGTAGAAACAAGATTTTTCTCATATTTTATTGATTTTATACAATACAGAAATCGGAAATATATATATGAACTATTTGTATATATGTTACAATAAGTAATAAAGGAAAAGTAAAGAAAAAAAGGAAATGGAAAGAAGGAAGAATAGAAAAAAGTGAACTGCATAAGGACTAATAGTTTAATTTCCAAAAATAATCAAAGAATTCCTTTAAAATTGCATTATTATTTTCAAAGCTGTTAAGTCTGCTAAACATAACTCTCTCTATAGATGGCAACTTTATGGCCACGTCCAGACAAGTATGGCTGTGCGGTATGTGGTGCCACAGGCACATATGGGATGCAACACACCACATAATCAGGTATTCTCCATGCAACATGATAGCGGGGGGGATGGGGCAGCGGAGGGGGGCTTTATTTGGCCCTGGGAGATCCCAGGGTCAAAAAACACACACACAAAAAGTGGAGCAGTGCACTTGGGGGCAGCATGTGCTGCAGCGTGCACTGCCAGCCAGGTTTCAAGCAGCAGAATCACCGAGGCTGCAGCCCAGGGAGGCCCCCAGTACCCTAGGTATGACTGCTGGGGCCAGCCAAGTGCTGGCTCCAGCCCTGCATACCCTACCCAGGGTAACCTGCCACATGCCAGACAGTGCGCGGCACAGACATTCCCCGGAGACAAGTAGCAGCAGTACAAGGTGTGCCACTGCTTCTTGTCCCTAGGGAAACAAACGTCCGTGCTCATGTGGACGTGGCCTATAGTCCCACCTTATTATGCCAGATACCAACCCTTGGAGATGACCGATTCTTCCAGTGCAGTAGTATAACCCTGCATGTCACCAATAAGGCCAGCTGTGAAAGTCCAATCTGGGAAGGCTTCAGTTTGAAATCCTTAGGTATATACCCAAGAACATACATATTTGCCAGAGAAATCAGAGCTGGGCTCAAAGCCACATTAACTCTAGTTATGACTTCTTTCCTAAAAGATTTTATAATAGGATGTGACCAAAACTTATGACCAAGCATTGACTGCAATGTATCACATCTCCAACATGTATCTACTGGCAGGATATTTAATTTTTGAAGTTTAGAGTAATCCAGTGCAAATGGAAACTGATTTCTTTTGTTATAAGATAAAGTCTAAGATGGATGTTTGAATATCATGAATTACTGGTTTCCACTTGGATTGTGTCATCTGGATACCTTGATCTTCATTTCACTTCCCTCGGAAATAATGTGTATCAGGATTCTTATGTGCCATGACATTCATAGAGTGATGTCACAGGATGGGGAAGAGAAGCAGATTTAAACGCAAAGAATAATGTGTGTGGAAGATTTGCTATACCTAAAACCTCAGGTCCAAACTGATATTTTGATATTTGATGTAATGACATATATTGCTATTCAACTATTTTAGGAAAGTCAAATTTAGCACACAACTCGGAAAAGGATTTAATGTGATCTGCTACAAGAAAGCTGTTCTACATGTACAGAGCAGCAGGGCACTTCGGGTGCCTGCCACTTTAAGAGGTCAGGCAGCCTATGAAGCCACTGGCTTGTGAAGGCCAGGGCTAATTGGGCAGGCAGATGACCCAAGGCACAGCTATAAATTTAGGCCTGCAAGAAGCTTGGAACCTGCTCAGAGAACACCACCTCAGCTGGATGGCTGTAGTCCAGAAGGCCAGCTTGGAGATAACCATGGATTTGGGTTTTCCATTTGCTGCAAAAAACCTGGATTATCCCCTTTAATGGAGAAAAATGTGGATTTTCTCTTATTAAGGAGAAAAATGTGAGAAATGGCAGGTTTCCTTTTGCAGGCTGGCCAAGTTCCAGCCTGCAAGGGGATGCTTGGGACTGCCGGGATAGGGAGGAGGGTGATCAAAGCAGGGTGTGCCACATACATATGCATGCACACATATGCACATGGCAGCCAGACAGTGGTGGAGAGAAGCTACTTGAGTTTTTTTAATTAACTTCAATAGGACTTGTTCAAATCTGTGTGGTAATGTTTTGGCTAGGATTTTGGTCTCTACAGTCACTAAGTAAATTGACCTATAGTTAGAACAGTCCATAGAATCCTTGCCTGGTTTTGGAATTACAGAAATAAGTTCAAATAAAATGGTTGGCAGTTTACTTTTGTTAGTACTATCATTATATACATAACAATAACAATATATCTTTTTTTTTTTACATAAACTCCATAGGAAATCCATCATTCCCCGGAGACTTTTTATTGTTTATGTCCTTTAAGGCCATCTAATGACAAAGGAGCCTCTAAAATGTCTTTCTCCATCTCTCAGGGCTATAGGTTGTAGCTGTGTTGATCTAAGGACATAGGCAGACAAGCTTCTTTGGGTAAATGCAATATCTTTTATTAGACCAACTCAAATAGTTAGAAAAATTCTCCTTTGCAAGCTTTTCGGTACAAGTACCCTTTGTCAGGCTGAGGAAGGGTACTTGTAGCCAAAATCTTGCAAAGAAGAATTTTTCCAACTATTTGAGTTGGTCTGTCCACTTCCTGGATGGAATAATAAAGAAGCCAGAGCCTGGAATGCATGAAAGAAAGCCAGTCAGTGACAATGTAAATCGGAGGTAGACACTGGCTGCTTTATTATTCCATCCAGGAAGAGCACAGACCAACTGCAGATGCTTCCTCAGCCTGATGAAGGGTACTTGTACCCAAAATCTTGCAAAGAAGAATTTTTCCAACTATTTGAGTTGGTCTAATAAAATATATCAGATTTACCCAAAGAACCGTGTCTGCCTTTCTCCATCTCTGAAATTTGTTGCAGGGGTATAAAGTACAGGAATCTATTTCCTCACTAATACCATTCAGATTCTCCACATAGAAATTAGAATAGAACTGACTGAACAGTTGGTTGATTTGTCTGTCACATGCATATTCCCAAGAGTCTCTTACAGCTGATTTTTTTAAACGGAATTACTCTTAAGTCTATAAGCTAGGACCCTTCCTGCATGTACCCCTAGTTTCTAATAATCTTAGCAAACTTATCTATCTATCTATCTATCTCTGGCATATAAATACACACACACACACACACACACTCACGCACACTAACATACATGCATACATATACATATATAGCATTTTTACATACATATATACACATAAACACACATGCACACATACACATATATATAGATATAGATATATATAATGTTTTACAATAATTTATTCCATTCATATCTCATATTGGTGAGAATTAATAGTTTACCAGGCAAAGGAATAATAACATAAACCTCATCTAAAGAGCTAATTTTTCTTTTTAAAGTATCTATTTCTGTTTTTTTTTTCTCAGAAGCATATGATACTATATGCCCTTGTAAAAAGACTTTAGTAGTTTCCCATAATATTGAAGTAGAGGAAGCAGTAGGTTAATTGAACTCCATAAATTTTTTGAACTCTTCTAGTTGAATGTTCATAAATTTGAAGCATTCATTTAGGGAGGTGCTGAGTCATCAATAATTACTTAAAGCTGATCTATCTGCAAGGAAAAGCTGAAGGTCCATCTCAGCATGACCCAAAGGACCTATGCAGCCAATAGAGGCATTGACAACATTTGCTTTGAAAAATTAAAAAGAAATGCATTCTAGAATATCAATTCTATTCTGTCAATGACAGGATCCAAACATTTATTCCAATCTCCAAAATATAAGGGCATTTCCTAAGTTCAGAGAGCTTTACAAAAAAGAATGATAATGTTGGATTGGTGGCATTGGGACTATAGATATATCCCAAAAATGAATCCATCATTTTAACATTGATAAGAATAAATTTACCTTCTGGATCATCAACTATGTGAATTCAATGGGGAGCACAATTTTGTTTTATGCACTAAATAGATACTCCATTTTACTTTCTTGTACAGAAGGAGATCACAAACTTTACCCAACCATGCTGTAATTTTTGAGATTCCTCTATTGACAGAAGAATTTCTTGGAGCCTTCTGTCTCTTAAGAAAATATAATATTTTCTTTTTAATAGGGCTGTTAAGGCCTCTCACATTCCAAGATACACACTTAATAGGATTGCCCATTTTCAGTGACTTTATCATGTGTTTAACTTGGAATATAGCTGGCAATTTGCCAGTTTCCTTAAATCAAATGTGCAACAAGTATCTGTATAATGCCATAGTTTATAATATCAACATTCTTCCATATATTATAGCTTATACATATACTCCCAAGTACACACTTGTAAAAGGTCATGAGGGGGAAGAGGAAACAAAAAGACATGAGAGAAGCATGTCCCTACATATAAAGTAGGGGTGTGCGAAGTGGGCCCTATTCAATTCGGATTCGGCCTGAATCAGGGACAGTGATTCAATTCATTGATTCGGATCACTGTCCCTGATTCAATTCAGCCACATCCAGATTTGAAGATTTGATGCGGATTCAGAGATTCAGCGATTCGAACACAGATAGACCTTTAAAAGTTTTTTCTACATACCTTGAGGTAGTAGACACGGCTTGTGAACACTGCGATGCTGGGGTGCATGAAGTGTCCCACAGGAATCTGCAGGGAGCCCTCCACATGCTCAGTGGTGAACCCGGAAGTGGATCAGAAGTACTTCTGTTCCATTTCTGGATCGGCTGGGGAGTGTGTGGGTAGAGAGGGCCCGCATCCCTCCCCCCCCCACCCCCCGGCTCAGTGATCAGCTACAGGGATGCCACAGGTGCCCCTGCCAGACCCAGAGGCACCAGTCACCGAGCCGGGAAGATACAGGGGGGGGCAGCACACTTCCCGGGGAACCCAGAAGTGGACCAGAAGTGTTTCTGGTCCATTTCCGGGTCTGCTGCCAAGCATGCTGGGGAGCCCCCTGCGCTTCTGTGGGACACTCCATGTACCCCAGCATCACAGCACGCATGAGCCCCTGCTACTTAGAGGTATGTAGAAAAAACATTTAAAGCTTTCTCTATGTCCAAATCTCCAAAGCTTTCCGAATCTCTCCAAATCTATTTGGAGAGTTCCAATTGGATTTGGAGAGATAAAAGCGTCCGCTGATTCAATTTGGATTTGGAGATTTAGTCACTGAATCAGGCCGAATGTTCACCGAACTGAATCAGGGACCAAAGCTTCACATAGCCCTAATATAAAGTACAAGAAATACTAACAGCCAATTTACTATATGACATACTATATCTGCCAGAAAAGTTTGGGCAGATATAATCCAAAGCTGTCTGTGACAATAAAGACAGAGACATTACCAAAAATCATATGAATGCCACTCATTGATTAACAGTTGTGGCAGGCTTGCCAGCAGCAGCCCGGCACACCAACTTTAGAAAAGTTTGAAATGATTGGTGGGGTATTCCCCTTCCCCCACCAATCAGGTCAAGTCAGGGGAGAGGATTGCCCCACCCCTACTCTGGGGCAAAGTGAAGAGCTGGACCTGAGAGGAGAGCAACACCCTGCTTGGTCCATTTCCAATCTGGGGGCATGGCCCCTGAAGGGAACAAAAAGGCAGGCCCAGCACACAGGCAGCTGTGCCAAGGGACAGAGAAAAGGGCAAAGAAGAGCTGGCAGAGCTGGCCGGTGGGTTGGAGCTGTTGCCTTGGAAGAGCCCAAAGCCTCCTCATCAGGTAGGGAGCAGCAAAGCGGCCATGTCCCCTAGCCCCGCCATGAGGGAGTGCAGTGAGTGGTACATGTGTCAGTGCACAGAGGGCCCCAGAGGGACCAAGAGCCTGGGAGCTGCATGAGGTGGCTTGGGTCTCCAACCCCTGGAACAAGGCCAGGCAGTCAGTGCACAGGCCAGTGCATGGAGGGTCCAAAAGGAACTGAGACCCTGGGAGCTGCACGAGGTGGCTCGGGTCTCCAACCCTTGGCACAAGGCCAGACACATGGTGCACAAGTTGGTGCAGAGAGGGTCCAGGAGTGAACTCAGATTCCAGAGCTGTTCAAAGCAGCTTGGGTCTCTAGTCCCTAGCACAGGGCTTGGGACATGGTGCACAGGCAGTGTATGGAGGGTCTGGGACCGGATCGAAACCCCAGCACCGCACAAGATGTCTTGGGACTCCAACCCCTGGCATAAGGCAGGGCCACCAGAGTATGGAGCAGTGTGCAAGACCCCAAGCAAGCTGGAGGCCAGGAGAGCCCAAATCAACTGAGGGCCCCCTGCTGAGGAAGGAGGCACCTCACCTGGGACGACAAGATTAGCCTCACCGGATCTCAGGAGAGTTGCGAGTTACAGGGGAAGGGGATTCCCACAGGGGAGGAGGGATCTTCCCCCCACTCCGTTATTTGGGATAATCATCTGGAGGGGAAGCCCCCAAGGAGAAGGGCTCCCCAGGTTTATTCGAGGCTATCTTCATGGGCTAACCAAGCTGGATTGCAGAGGGCCTGAAAAGCACTGAGGATCACTTTTCCCCTTCTCTTAACTTTGGGGTCCTATTATTGCTCCAGGATAACCCGGGTTATGCTTCTGGTTTTCTTGAGAATCTAACCTTGTGCATCCATTGCCCTGCATCTTATATTTTGTGAATCCTGTGCCTTATATTTTGTGAACTTGTGCCTCAAGCTTTGTAGATTCATATTTCATTAGAGTATAAGATTGCATGATGTTTATGGAGACCTTTGCTTCCCAGATCCCTCACCTGCATCCAGAGTATTTGCATAGAGATGTATATATATATTGCACATAGTTCCCATGTCTTTTATATATATGTTCCATTTTAACTCTTCTTATATATTAATACTTTTTATATAGTTAAGTCTTAAGATATGTCCTAGCTTTACTCTATAGGGGAGGAAAGAAACTGTGTGAAGTAGGCAGTTTCACCCCACAGTGCAGCTGCCCTGTTAACATTCCCTTCAATTGGAAAGGGGACTACATAGTTGGGTACTACCCGGGCTACACAGTGTCTAACAATTTTATAAAAAAACATATTTTTTGTTATAACTTGGATAATTCCATCAGTTTGCCCTCTTTAGATGGTATCATGTAATAAAGGCTTATACTTCCTTAGGATCTCATGAAGTACCTCAACTCCTTACATCTGGTTTGTAGTTTTTCTGGTTTAAACAGAGCCTGTTTTCATCTTCCTCACAGGGAAGATCAGGAAACAGAATTATATGAATGTCAGGTTCAGCCTATGTCAGCCTAGTTCTCTGGCTGCTTTGAGCATTCTTTCTCTAATGGTATACTGCAGGAACTAGGTTATGAGGGCCCTAGGTTTTCTTCTAATTCAGGCTTCCTCCAGTAAGACAAAGCCCACAGGTTTATCTCCAAATCAGTGTTTGAGGGGAGTTTTAAAATGCTGACAAGTAGTTATTTCACAAACTCACTGGAATGACCTTTTTGACCTCCTCCCATACTCTAGCAATATGGATGTTGTGTCTCCTAGGTCTGCCTTCCATGTCCAGTATTTTGTCTCTCAGAGCCTGCAGCTCCTTGCTTTAAGAGCCCATCTGCCTGACCACTTCCACAGCCCAATCCTCACAGGCAGAAACTGTCCTCCATTCCCTGAGCCGGTTCACCTGGGCATCCAACAATGCCTGAACATAATCCTGGGTCTCACTGTATTTTAAATTCTTGATATCTCTCTAGCCATGCCCTGCATCAAAGAAGCTAAGTCCTCTATCTTCTTCTCAGATCTTCTCTCACAGGCCTTCATCACTGAAGTCAAGGGGCTCCTTAATCTTCAAGGTTTTTGATGGCCTCTAACAATGGAGGGGAATGGGAGTTTTTGCCAGGCATAAAAGGGATCTGTAGTAGTCCCAAATAAAATTTTATAAGGTTTTGAAGAACTTTAGCAATTAAAAGTAGAATAAGATGTCACAAAATATCAGGAGGCTGCTTCAGTTCATTGCTCCTCCTGGCTCCCCAGAAACAAGAATTTTTACAAGCCTGACACAAGAAAGGTTAACAAAATATGTACTCTATTTTTCACTATGTTCTTGATTTATTTAAAAAAAGACAAATATTGATTTAATTATTCTGTCTCATTCCTTTGCAGGTCTATAATAAGTACCTTTTTCTACTCTGTGTAAAATCAACAGAAATGCCATCTCGCAGTTAAACTAGAATTAGTGCATATGTACTATAATTTATGCACATACATCAGTATAAGAACACGAATTTATCTATGTGAACATCTTATATAATATCAGTATCCACACAATCAGATTCATTTGTAAAGAAAATTATTTCATTTTTGGACATCTACAACAAATATTATAAAAGCAAAACAATATTTCTGTGGCAAAACTTTTTTTCCTACTAAAAAGGCATGATTCAATCATAGGTATTTCATCTGCAAAATCCAAGATAAATTTCAAAATGCCATATTTCAAGGTGATCTTTAGTTTTAATTTTCCCAAGTTCCTTTTTTAAAATTAAATAAACCTACCACCTCCATAGAGGAAACAAATTATTTTGTTCTACCCCAAAATTGCAGAAGCAAACACTTTTTTTGGAGGACGTAAAAATTAAAAGCCAGTAAACCAATGGCGGGGGGGCCGTCAGTTATTTGGGAGTGGACTGTCAATTATTTATACAGCTTTAATCATTGCACCATGTAATTATCTTAATACAGGTAGAATTCAGAACTTTTATAGCAACGTTTTCCAATTTGTGAATTCATGTTCTGAGTACCTTGCCTATTTTTTCCCCCAGAAGCTTCCTCTGGAAGAAACTGAAGGGACCAGCATCAACTTGTAGTAGACAGAAACCAAGAACTCCAAACTGCAAACAGCAGGGATGTAAACAGCTGTACAGTCTTGCACTGAGGCAATGGTCTAAGTTAAAGCAATGACTGAGCACTCTAATGACTTAGTTCAGGTAAGTGGGATCAAGTGTGAGACTAGGATGATATCCTGACTAAATAGATGCATGGTGGTATTGTGTCATAAGGTGACAGCAGCTCAGAGGAAGACAGGTTCAGTGGTTATGCAGGAGTGCTTGTGGCTTAACGGGCTTTGATAGCCAGGCTCCTCTATGTGTTTAATTTGCAAAGACTTAGGATCTGGAAGAATTTCACATTCCTCTTTTGCACAAAATCATGGTGCTGCTGTTGAAGTATCAGATGCCTACAGTGGTATGAGTTTGTTGCCATAAGGGAGACAGAAGTAGCACCTGTTGTCTTGCTTGCAGCCCTCCTTGTACTGAAAATTTCCTCTGCTCTTTAAATGATAAGTTTAGAAAGAATTTCATGGATCATCTAGTTTAATTCTGTATTCACAGAGGCGGTCTCCTATTCCATCCTAGATGTATTTATTCAGCCTCTTATAGAAAAACTTCAATGAAGAAAATTCCATATTTTCTTTTGTTCCCTGGCATTTAATCTTAATGGGTGCTGGCAGACATAAAAACCAAACAAAACCAAAAAACCCCCCAAACCCAGCACTTTATTTTAAACTCAGCATGTTCCTGCGCCAAGCCCCACATATGCCCAGAAGAGGCAGCTTGTTACTTCAACTCAGCTCACCTGATATCAGTAAAAGTTGGGTGCTTTAGTGGGGCTTTTTTGGCACTTTTATCTAATAGCTGATTGAATCAGCTATTAGCTAAAAGCACCAAAAAGCCCCGCTGAAGTGCCCAAACTTTACAGATGTTGCAGAGCCAGGTTGAAGTAACATGTTGATTCTTCTGCTAAAGTGTGGGGTTTTGTTTATTTGCCTTTTTTTTTAATGTCTGCAAGCAGACAATCTGCTTTACTGACACTTAAACCCATTGCTTCATGTCATACCTTCTGCAGAAAAAGAGAACACTTACTTTTCATCTTCTTTATGGCTGCCTTTCAAATACTTGAAAACTGCAGTCATTTATTTCCTTTTCTCCAAACTAAATAACTTAGTTCCTTTAACCTACCCTTATACAGCTTTATCTCCAAAAATACAAAACTTTTATGGCTCGCAGTATGGGGCATGATGCCACTGTCCTGAGATTAACAGTTTTATGGTGTTTTAGGATACAGACAAGCAATCACCATGCCAGGTGCATCTACACATGCAACTAATGTGCATGAATAAACTGCAGGGCAAATTGCTCTGCAGTAAACTACACCTGGTCATAACATCTATATGTGCACCTGGGTCAAGAGCAGATTGAGCTGGGGAGAGGCAGTTTAGGCCAGGGATGCTCATGCCCTGCTTTGCCCCACTTCAGCAGCTGGGAGGAGCTCCAGACTCTGGCTGCAGCTCCCCAGGTGCCAGCCCCAGGCTGGCAAAGAACCTTGGGGTCAGTCCTACACTGGCAGGGGCCATGAGAATCAGGCCTGGGCTCCAGGTAGCTCCATCAGATGGCAGAGTAGCTGCTCATACCATGAGGCTCCTGCAGCTAGCTGCCAAGCCATGTAGTTTAGCACCAGGCAGCAGTCTGGCCCCCTGATGACTTGGGTGACCAGGCACAATTTAAACCCACATCAAAATCTGTGTGTGTTTAAGCACACTAATTTAATGTGCTGTCAAATAGTACTTGTGTCTGACAGGACTATCCTATCATGAAGTAAATTAGTCTACTCCAGCCTAATAGCAGCACATGTGTACACAGTGATGCTTTACTGCAGAGCAAATTAGTCCACTCCACAGTAAAGTGAACATGTAGACATGCCCACTCTATATAAGATTAAGCAGCTTACTTTAAGCCTCCTAAACCATCCTGGGAGTGGCGTGTGCAGCAGTTTGCCACTTCTGGGAGTGGCACAAAGAGCATGAAGTTGATAACTCGGGGTGGGAAAAGTAGAGGGGGAAGGAGGAGGATGCCCAGTCAGGGAGATTCTCGGGGATAAATATAGCCCTGTCAGGGTCAGGAGTTGGGGTAGGAATATCACAGCCCAGGCCAGGGTGAGCAGTTGGATTTTCCCAGCACCCAGGGATGCACCGTGAATGCATGCAAGCATTTACTTGACCAGTTTAATCCCTTTCTAGGGTTATTTAATCCTTTCTGTGGTGAACTAATTTAGATCAGAAGATCCATGTTTTCAGCTGAATTAACTCTCTGAAAACCTGAATGGGTGCATCTATACATGCTATTAATACACTGAAAGCTTACTGTGCAGTAGTACTGTTCAGTAAACTTTCCCTAAGAGCATGTCTACACATGCTCCTGTCAGAAGCAAATTTGCTCCCAAAAGGAGCAGTTCAGTGTAGGGCAACTCCTGCCCTGCTCTGCTCCCATACAGCATTCACGGGGGGCTCTAGGCTCAATCAGGTGTCAGCCCCAGGCTGCCAGGGGCCACTGCAGTAAGGCCCGGCCTCTGGAGGGGCAGGGGCAGATGTCCCATCACCAGGGCTGTCTCCCACCCTGTGCCCCTATCCCAGGCAGCTACCTGCTGCCCAACTCCCACTCTGAGATCAGAGCCAGGGCTGAGACACTGTTGCCTTCCTTGGCAACAGGCAGCTGCTGGGCCCTGGCTCCAGGATCAAAGCTAGGCCCCAGCAATGACCTGCTGCCAGGGCAGGGGACAATGTCCCAGCCCTGGCTCCAAGATTGGACCAGGGCCCTGGCAGCAGGCAGCTGCTAGGGCAGGAGATGATGTCATAGCCCTAGCCCTTTTTGGCTAATCAGAGCTGGGACTTACAAGCAAGCAGCTGCCCAGTGGAGGGTATAAAGTTTACTCTAGGCCATTGGGTTCTAGGGATGGGGTACTCACTCAAACCTCCTTGCCCCTGAGGTCTCTCTTTGAGTCAGCATTCAGAAGAGACCGGTAGGGTGAAAAACAGCTTTGTCTTTATTAGGAAGCAGGATTTAATAACACACATACACTCGCAGCTTGCAGGGAGAACAACAACACTGACCAAACCACACCCACAGGGCATCAGGAGGAAAGACAGGACCATACCACTGCTGGCCCCTTAGAAGTACATTCCATATACCGCAGAGGGTACAGTTCTCTCCGCCTCTGATGCCTGGACTAACCAGGAGCAATTTGCTTCCAGTCATGTGTCTACATGAGACACTGACTGCGCAGTCATTAAATAAGTGTGTCATTAAACAAGCATAAAACAAGTGTATAAACAAGTACTAAATGACTGCACAGTAACTGGAGCATTTCATCTAGATGCAGCTCCTGTGACTAATCTACTATGCAGTAGCTGCTGCAGACAGTTACATATAGATAGTTTACTGCACAGTAGATTATTCTACTTCACAGTAAACATCTCATGTAGATGCACCCAATGGTTATGTCCAGACGAGCATGGCTGTGTAGTATGTGGTGCTGCAGACATGTCTGTGGTGCCATATACTGAACAGTCAGATATCTTCTGTGCTGCAAGGGAGTGTTGCCCATGCATGTACTGCTCTGCTTTTTTCCCCTGAATATCCAGTAAGCGTCCTGTGTAGGTGCCCTCTGCATTATCACAGATCCTCCAAATGAAGAGGGAGAGTGTCCCCTGTGAAATTTAAGCATCACAGTGGTAAAGGAAATATAAACACTTCAAAATGAAAAGTAACAGATTTCACAAAATTTTGATGATCGTAACTAGTGGCTATGCATATAGTTATTTTTGCATTTTGTTTTGATTACTGGTAAAAATAGTGGTAGAATTTTGAGGCCACTTTAAAAATGATAAAAAATATACCAATTAAGTCATTTTGTATTACTTCATAATTACTTAAAGGATCTACACAGTATTTTAGCTCCAAAATAGCATTCCTGTAGAATGTAAGGTTGTAACAACCAAATGTATCCATCAAAACAATATTCAGGGTGCTTTCATGGCTCATCCTTACAGTAAGAATCTGTTAGATTATTTCTCATGATACGAAAATCACAGATTATCTTATTTACCTCACATCACCAATGGGTCAGGTACATATCTTTGACCATACCAAATCATGCTGTATATGTCCCAAGATTAAATATTATGTTTATGTTCCAGCAAATTACTGAAAGTAATAACAAATATGTATGAGAGTGAAAGAAGAAAGCCAACCTCTAACAAAGAGATCATCAGGGAGGGGAGAGAATTCTGCCAACTACTATCATATCTTTAAAAGAGAACTTTTGATACATGTTAATACAAGGACAGTAATTAGCATATTAATTTATTTATTGAGAAAAGTCTAAATAACAGAAGCTTCAAGAGTTACTCAGAAATCTCTGTCCACTGTTATATTTCTGACAAGATGGTTATATTACATAGAGAGAAGGTCCGTGTACCTGCATTACAGTATGTTATTTGAAAGAGAAAGTCCATGAACCAGATTTATTCTATAGGTGTTCACACTTAGACTTTTTCAGAGTGGGAGTAGGTTATTTGGGAAAAAAAAGTTTTAGAAAGGAGGTGTATCCTTTCTGTGACATGCTTAGTGCCACAGGAAATACCCAAGTATTACTATCAGAAAATAGGAATGGATGGGTCAAAGGATTTACTGCTCCATTCCTTCAGTTCCCTGAAACAGACTTGGTGACCAATATAGTTAAGACAGTGTGGTCACCAAGTCTGCTTCAGTCACTGTATTGGAAGTATTCCTGTCAAATATTTTAGTTGCTACAGCTAGGCAATGAAGATTTCTTCCATTTTTCTCCCATGAAACTCTGTAATACATAATCATTACTGGCTGAAGTATTGGGAAAAGCAAAAAAACTAATAGGAAGAGGTCAATACTTGTTCTTAAGTCGGGAAAACCATATTTAGCCTTTTCAACATTCCAATGTTTCTTTATAAAATAGGGAATATAAAGGATTCAGGCTTAAGACTTTTTTTTCAATCAGTACTTGCAATTCTCTGTTGTTCCATTTCAAAGACATTAGACATCTATCTTGGATCCAGACACGGGCGACTGGTGCCTCCTAGCTCTTGGGGGACACCAGTGGCTGATTGCTGACTGAGGGGGGTGTTCCCCAGAAGCCAATCACCAACCCCAGAAGCACCCTTGGCAAACTGAAAATGTTGCCGGCGCCCCCAACTCCCAGGCTGACAAGGGCCAATTTCGGGGGGGGGGGGGGGGGGGGGGGGGAGGCACATGCCCTTCCTGTGCCCCCTCTATGCATTGCCTATGGATCCAGACATGCAGACATGTGTGGTTTGTGGTGCTGTGAACCACAAACTTCATGAGTTACACATTAATCAGTTCTTGGTGCTGCTAATTTGCTACTGGGATTTCATGGTAGCAAAGGAAAAAACCTGGAAAAAAAGCAGTGCAAACCATGCCAAAGCGGCAAGTCCCAGGACAAATGCAGAAATAGGGGAGCAGTCAGCCCAGAGCTGCATGCTCTCCCACCTCTGCATGCTGTGTGGCCTCTGTGCTAAGACACCCTATGCCTCAAGACTGGGCATCAGGCAGCCATCGGCTGGCTTCTCCCATGTCTCCACATACCTCAGCATGGGGGCTCCACTGCACAGTCCCTGCACTGAGGCAGACTGTGCTCCAGTGTGCATGCAAAGACATGCACAGACAGGAGAGTAGCCAGGCCAAGGCTGCCTGCTCTCCTGTTTCAAGGCATACTGCACCCCAGCTAGCTGCTCCATGGCTTGCTGAAGCACAGTGTGCCTCAATGTGGGGGCTTTGCAGTGGAGCCCCCACACTGAGGCAAACTGAGACAGGGGAGCTGCCAGCCCAAACCTGCCAGGTAGAGAGCGGTTGGCTGGGGCACACGGTGCCTCAGCATATGGGCTCTGCAGCACACAGAGATCAGGGAGCAGGCAGGCTCCCGCATCTCCATGTGCTGGTCCCTGGCTAGCTGGGGCACAGGGTGTGATGCCATCAGCTGCCATAACCTGTGCCCCAGCCAGCACCCCCTCCCTGCAGCATGTAAAGCAGTGTGACAATGTGTCCCACTTGAAAGCACAGTAGCAGGGGTGTGCACTGGGGCACAAAGTAGCAGTACAAATTTGTGCTGCTACTATTTGTGCTGCTGTAAAGGCATCCCTGTTTGTGTAGATCTGGCCCTAAAGATACTGATAGGTGCCTACTAGGATTTCCAAAAGCACAGTGGTCCACTGAAACAAAGCACTTAAAAAATCATCCTTTTTTCTTCTTCTGCAAAATCCCAAAATAGGAAAGCTTTATAAATTTAATTTCATTAATGACGGTCAAATAGTAACAGTATCTAGCTAGGTACTTGTATCATCAGCTGAGATCTCATAGTTGTTTCATACTGTAAGTAAAGGAAATATTATACTTTAATATTTGGAAATCATGCAGTATCTATTGGTCATCAAAAAGTGATTTGTTTTTGCCTTATTACTGACTTAATAGGAGGTGAATCTCAGTGAACTACAAATTGGTATTTTCATTTTATGCATACTTAGTGAAAGTTTCCCTACATAGTATACATATGTTTGTGGATAGTTTTACAATTTTACTTAACTTGTTTTCATCTATTTAGAAAGAAAAGATAGGGTTCCCAGTATCTTTAGGCAATATGTCCATTTTCATCTGAGCTACTTATTACATTTGAAGTTTGTGATAGCAAACATTACTTGCTGTGGAGATTATTAACATGCTCCAAACAGACAATGATGAATTCAAGGGAAGAAAAAGCAGTGGGAAGAGAAATCTTATTGAATATTTATCCTGTAAAATGCCTTCAATAATAAAGAACTAACTGAGGGAAAGAAGGGAATCACAGAGAAAAAAAAAAGCTGTGGGATCTATTCTTGTGTTCTTTGTCGATTTTTCTCGTGGCCCTCCCTCCAGGAAGTCTCTTCAGTCTTAGACCCTTTTGAATAGAGGTTTATAGTCACAAGCTGCCTGTTAAATGCCATAAAGAGAATTACTTTTCAGAACTGGAAGAACTAAAATAATCATGATCTTCAGGCATAACAGGAAGATGCATATCTTGTAAGTGCTGCTAATGTACAGTAAGCTAATACTTCTGCACATTAGTATATTAGCATGGTTTTCACCATGGTGCGCAGTCCAATTAGTCTACTATGCATTTAGTGTCTCATGTAGACATGCCCTTGATGTAGGTAATGGAGGAGCACAAAAGGTATAATATAGTTAACTTCATCTTCACTTTTCTCCAACTAATACCCTTTTTCACTCTCAACACAATCTAAAGCTACTTCAGGATTATCTTAAAGCCATCGTTATCTCCAAATATTGTTTTGATAACCAAAACACAACAGCCTTGATAACTGCACAAAGCCTAATGTAGAACCAGCAACTCTAGCTCTATAAAAGCTGGTGAGCCTCCTCTTATTAGGGAATTTACAGGTAAAGAATGATACCTACTGCTCTAGCTGCTGTTCACTGTCAAGCCAATACAACAGCTGGGAACTGTCAACAAAAATCTGTCCATAAAATATAAATAATGTTGTTGTTTTTTTGTTGGGGTTTTTGTTGTTGTTGTTCTAATCTAAATTTGTATTCTTGGTAAAAATAGTTGACTTGATAGAACAACTCTTAAGGAAAATCATCTTTGTATAAGGAACTTTCCTTTACCTGGTAAACTCCCTCTACTAAATACTGTCCCTTGGCTGGGACTTCTCTCCAGAGTCATCCAGGAAAATTTTAGATCATAGCCATTCTCATTATTTGACTTCAAAGTTTCTCTCTTACCAAAGACTTTTCTGTGCATAGTGTCTGCAGCACTTGCTACACAAACAGAAAATATCTGATTGATAAGGTTTGACTTATTAATTGTGCATAGGGACCAATTATAGTATATTAGATTGTATCTTTATCCCTGTAGATGTTAAGACTAGAATCACAGCCAGTCATATATTATGACAGGTATTCTTCAGGGCTTGAGGTAGGCATTTGGAAGTTGCTGAAATAAAATATAAATAGGTAGATACACGTATCATCATGCAGGAATTCCTGAAACCTGAATCAGGCTTTATTAGTGCTCAATAACAGTGAACAAAACTCTTGCTACAAAATGAAATGAAGGCTAGAAGGACAAAATAGAATGCAGAAGAAGTGCCATGAAAATGGTTATAATGGCACACATGGGATTTCATCCCCCTAAGTTCCACAGTGGAAATGTGATACATATTCAGAAATGTATCATAAACAAGGTAAAAAGGTGTAAGTCTACACTATAAGTAAAAGGCATAATTTTAAGGCAAGTTTATTGGCTACTTACACCCCAATCAATCTGTTAAACCTTTATACATTATATAAAAATTCAACCTTAATTCAAAACATGGCCTAAAGTCGCAGAGCACTAAGCCGTGCCTGCTCCTTTAAAGGCAGAAGCAGCTTAGCCAGAGAGCCCTGCTAGGCAGAGCTCCACAGCTGCAGGTTGCTGCATCAGCAGGCTAATAAGGAAATTAGCCAGCACCTGCATGCAGTCAGCAGACCAGAAGGAGGCAGGGCCCTGGACACACACAAGCCCCAGGGCTGGGGCTGGCAGGGGTTATTTCTTTGGCAGTTACCAGAGGAAGGAGCTCTGGCAGGAAAGAGTTTGGTTTTCTGGTCTGCTGCCTGTAGGACTCACATGGTTCCCAGAGCAAAAATGTACCCTGGACCGAGTGTCATGCTATACTGGGGAAGAGGTTTGACTTCTTAAAGGGGCAGAGCATAATTCCATCATTATTGTTATATTATAGCCCAAAGGCTGATGTTTGCATTATCATTTGCACCAGTAGTTTGAGATGAGGCTATTAGGGGAGGTGGAGGCCTCATTAGTGCCCAGAGGGGGGCACATGATTGTGTAGAGCCCAAGCACTAGAGGGACGCAGCTACTAGGGCCAGACAGCCAGGCACCAGCAGGGTTCAGCTACACAGGGCCAAGGGCCCAGTGTTAGAGGGTGCAGCAGACAAGGGCCAGGGGCCTGATGATGAGAGGAGATTGATTAGAGCTTGTGCCTTAAAGCTGAGCTTGACACAGCAGGTCTATTCTAGGAGGCCTAGCTACATTAAAGGGTTAGAGGCCAACTAGGCTGAGACCCCAACAGAGGAAACAATACTCATATAAAACCCATGAGGTATGGGGTGTAGTAAAGGTTTTGGAGTCATGCATTTAGCCCAGAAGGCTTAGGGCCTCTTCTGAGGTGCCAGCTTGGAATGGGACCTGGCAAGGGGTCCAAGGACTTGCAGGGTCTTGTAGGGTTCAACAGGGCCATAGCTACACAGAAACTCACGGGCAGCCTCCCTACTTATTATTTTTACCAGCAAGATGTGGCAGGTGAGATTAGAAGGTGCCCTCAGGGAGGAGCTGGCATGGTCACGGAGCCCTAGCGGCATCACGGTCATCCCTGGGGACCCACCGTGACACCTAACATGAGTTTCTAGCTCTGGATATATAGACTCTTAAGATACTTAGGAAGTGGATACTCATAATAATAGAATCATTCCCAAATGGCATTGACTGAGAACTGGCACACAATTGCATTGAGTGCTGCAGACCCAACACCAAAAGGTGGGAGCACCCAGTCCAGCATGCCTTGCATGGTGTAGGGGGATGGGAGCATGCTTGAACCTATGCTTTCAGAGGTGCCAGGTAGTAGGAGAGTTTTCACTTTCCTGCTTTCCCTTCTCTTCTAATACACAAGTGCCAAGACTGCTCCAAGGCAGTGGAATTCCAGCACATCAGAGCAGATTCGATAACCTCCTATGTCTCATGCATCAGCATCCCTATGCTTAAAAATGGTGACAGGGGCACTTGAACTAAAGTTTTTAAAACGAGTTTTAGTTCAAACATTCCCACTGCCATTTTAAGTGTGGAGATGCTGATACAGGAGATGTGAAAGTGCTTTCATTACAGTGGTTCTCGGAGACATTCTAATTAAAGCATTGCCCCTCACATACCTGAAGCACATGTAAAAGTGCCTGAATTCACTAAAGTTTAATAGCTTGCAATTGATGGAACCCTGCAGTGCATCTGCCTGACTTGGGGTGCCCCAGAAAGGAGGAATGCTTGAACCCATACTCCTTGTCTCCCAGGTGCTGGAAGGTCATGCAGTTAAACAGGGAGTGAGGGCACAGATGGCATTTAGAAAGATACCTTCTATTGACAAAAAGTGCCAAACAAAAGGAAAAAAAAAGGGGGGGGGGGCCAACATCCATTTTTCCTCTCATCTAATTTTACTGAAATTACCAATATCTCCAAAAATAGCTTATAATTTCTGGGAAGTCTTAAAACAAAAAAAAGAGAAACAGAAAAAGACTATTCCCTAATGTCTAGAGCAATGGTTATCAACCATTCTAGACTCAAGGCATGCTTTCTTAGACTCAAGTGTTTTCTTTCCAAGAGTGATGCAAGTTCCATTTTTAGGAAAACATTTTGAAAATTGCATTGCTTTCCCCCTCCCTTCAGGAATCAAGTCTCAAAGAACATGTGTTAATACAGTTTTAGGAATGTATTTGGTATTTTGAACAACTTGTTTTACAAGGCAAAAAGAAAGCTCTTTCATCATCCCCCAGTAATGATGGAAACCTCCGTGGAATCACTTTCTTGATTACTATATGCTTTGAAGTGATTTTAAGTCTCTTAAGAAAAGCAGAGGCTTCAACTTTGTTGTTTTTATCTGTAATGTAATAATTGATCTTTTAAAGGAAAATGGCATTAGTAAATATAAACAATCTTTTTCTCTTTTGAAAACTCATAGTTAACCAAAGTAGATGATCACATTTGTCTTCGCAGTTTTTATACCTTTTATATTCTTATGAATATACCAATTCTCTTTTTATTTTGTTGGCGTGATTGTGAAAGAGCCATTAGAGGTCAGTTCTGATGGTGTAAGCAGAGAGCTGGCCTGAGGTATGGTGTTCTCTTCCTCAGAAGACACTATCATCTGTTCTTTTCAGAAGGAAAGGAAATGCTGACATTTTGTAAACAAAAAATCTACCAACCAAGCTGACAGCACACACAGTGTTCTTTACTCAGAAACCCTTAAAACCCATTATCTGATGAACATTTATGAAAAAAAACATTATTACAACACAGTGATGTTATTTTACCATTTTACTCTGAATATTTGCATATGGCAAAGACAGGGAGGGTTTGTACACAGTGTGAAGCTGACATGTTGGCATCACTAAAGAGATGTGGACTAGTCTCTTTTGAAAGGTCATTCTCCAAAGGAAATTATTTTTCCCTGTTATCTCAAATGCAATTGTTTAGTTTTCAAACTTTCAGAAGACATTCCGATTTCAATGTAATCACAATAGTGCATTCCATTAACTATAAAAAAAAAGATTAAGAATGACCTTTTATAAGGCAAAAGCCATAATGGGACTGGCAGTTTTATGTATTTCTTTTCAATTATATATAAAAATGCAGTTATGTCCCCATTTTCAGTTTACATATCCATACAAAACAGGCATTTGAGTACACTTTGTTACTACTAGAAAAGTTAAAGTATTTCAATAAGAAAATTCACAAATAAAGCTTTACTTAAACACAAAAAATAAGTTGAAGGTGGTATTGAAGAAAAAATACACTTTTTTCTTTAACCAGTATATTTTGAGGCTAATTGCTAGCATATCAAGCCATCTTTCATCATAATATTCTGCTACTGTTAGCTGCCAGAAAATGAGTCACATTCAAGCAGGAAATAGCCAATGCAGACTAACAAGTAGCAAAGAAAAATACTAATAATGTCCCATTAAAGGAATTGGCCTACAAGAAGTTCTTAAGACACTTACCTCTGCTTCTGATTTCTGCAACTTTCATTATGTTCACATTCAGCATATTTAGAATGAAGTGATTAACATCCTTAGCTTTAAAACCCAGGTTACCTGGGTATTTAGCCCTCACTGAGCTAGTTGCGAACAGATATGCTGCTAATGGTATCCAGACTAGGAAATTTAAATATATCTACAAAGCTGCAATCACTGCAGCATAAATATAGACACAGAGTTCATTAAAAAAAAATCTCAAATTAATCGTGTTGGCCTCAGAGATACCAGAGATCTCAAATGCTTTCTAGTCCCTTTCTTCCTGTTCAGCATGCTGGTGGCAGGAACTCAGTACAGTAATTAACAGACTGTTGTAAGTAGTAGAACAGACACACATGAATTAAGAAACCATGGAACACTGCAACACTTAAATGCTATAATTCAGAGTATTCAATATTTTACCAAGGCATATATTTCAGATAGCATACTCAGCTGCTTCTTCCTACATAGGCATAGGATAGGGTAGGATGCCTTTCTCTTTACACTCAAGCTGCTTTGGCTGCAAGCTCCAGTCTATCCCTGAAGGGTAGCACATTTTTCAGCAAACAGTCCTACTGAAGCAGCACACTGAGAAGAGCGGCTCTGGGCATATAAATACCTATGCACCAGTGACAGTGTACTGAATGGGCACATCCACACAAGTGTGCCCATGCACTTTGCAACACCTCAAAGGCTTTTGAGCTGCTGCAAAATGTACGTACATGTTTTGGTTCTTCACACTGCATATTTGCAGCTCAGAGACGAATTTAGATACCAGGTAATCCTAGTACAATCCTAGTACATGTATATATTAAAAAAATTGGAATAAAAAGTGATGAAGAGCCTGTGGCAGAAGTGTGCTCTGCCAGAAACCAGAGCCTGGCTTGCCAGAGCCATGCTTTGGCTGCTGACCAGACTCTGCCCAACAGGATCACCACTGCTGCAGCCCCAAGAGGCCCAAAGGACCTCAAGGCTGCTGGGGCCAGCCCAGGTACTGGCCCCAGCCTCCCCTACCCCACCTGAGGTACTTTGCCTCATGCTGGAGCACATGTGTAGGGGCTGTCTGCAGAGACAAGTAGCAGCAGCACAAATATGTGCCACTGCTAGTTGTCCCTGTGAAAACAAACATGTGAGCTCATCTGGATGCATCCAATGGGACCTTAATACATCAAAGAGGTGTCATTTCTATTCTAATATGTCTTAAATTCTTGAGCTTTCTTAGTACCTTGTTACACATTACACTTTGGGTTGCTCAGAATTTGACTGCTGTTAGTGATAGATGGAGTTTGGAGCAACCGTACGTGCAAACAGCAAGGGCCTGGAGAACTGAAAGAGAAGAATCTTCCCCTCCATCCCATTCCAGGCTTCCTTATGTATTCCCCACAGGGATCCCCCTGCTCCTCCCTCCTCTGGGACTCCCTCCTACCCCTCAAAGTTTCTCCCTGTGTGCTTGCAGCTCACCTACACCCTCTGTGTATTCCAGCTTACTTGTGGATGTCCACCACGCCCAGAGAGTGGCAGCAAAGGTGGTGGGGGCTGGGCAGGCAAATTCCCCTGCACTGCTTGGTCCCCCAAGACAATGCCAGCAGCCAAAAGTAAGCTGATGGTGGGAGACAGGGGTGAACAGGGATCTGAGGTGCTGGGCAGGGGTAGTGGGCCTGATCCAGGGAGGCAGCCATGGACAGTGAGCCAATCCAGGCTGATGAACCCCACTACTTCCCTCCTGCCCTGATCCCTGATTATCTTCCCCCTTCCCTCATAGGGTTCCCCTTGCTCCTCCCCACCCTCAGGGATTCCCCTCTGTCTCCTGCCACCAGCTTATTTTTGGATGCCAGGATATCCCAGGCAAGCAGGCAGGGAAGGGGAATCTGCCTGCCCAGCCTCTGCCAGTGCTACTGCAACTACCAGGCTGCCACTCTTCTCCAGGCTGAGCCTAGCTCAGAGAGAAGCAGCTGCAATGGCACTGGTGGGGTCTGGACAGATGGGTTCCCTCTTCCCTTCCTGATTCTCTGAGATAGCTCAGCAGTCAAAAGCAAACTGGGGGACAAGGTTGTGGATTACTGGGGATCTAGGATGATGGTGGGGCAGGGGATGGTGGAGACAGCAATCCTTCTGGGCTAGTGGAGGACAAGGGCTGGAGGTAGTGGGCCCAATTTGGGCAAGCAGGGGAGGGGAGGGTGGATGAGGTTTTTATATTAAAGTGCAGCCTACAACAGTTACACATTAATGTAAAATGAGCTGGGTTATATGGATCAGATATAAACCTGCCCTGGAGTGGTGTAGCTTTAAGTCATCTAAAGGGTGCTTAAAATTAGTGTCATATGTTAATGTGTGGACAATCCAGAGTTTAAGAGCTCCAGGAACTCTCTGAAATTAACATGGAACAAGAACCTTATCCAAACAACACTTTCTCCTTTTAGTTTATGCCTTGTTGTGGAAGCTAGTATTGGCTAGCTCATTTTCTTTGCTGCTTCTGCAGTTAACGTTCCCAGCAACATATATGACCTTCAGGGTAGCTCAGTGTAGAATCATATGTCTAGCAGTTCCCCAGAGATTGGGTGTGACATGTTTCAGGAGTCATTTCTATAAAACCCATGTCAAGTTTGAGCAGAACTGTAGTATTCTGGTTGTATCAAAGAAAAGGATGTACTTGGCCTCTAGGAAAGAGGTGGTTTATTACTGTGAGAGAGAGAGATAAACCTACAAGGACCAAGGTGTGGGTGTTTGGTATACAGTTTCTTATGGTATGATTTTTCTCCTCTCCTTCATCCTCTTTTCTCTGCTTACAGCATAGGTGTTCTCCAGGGAGCAAAAGAGTCTGGGCCAGTGCATCCCACACAGGTCAGCAATGTTCGTGTTCCTCCCAAAGGGTCAGAAGCATCTCATCTGCACCAAGTGTAAGCTGGTGTCTGCCCTAAAGGAGAAAATCCAAAGGTTGAAGCACCAATCCATGCTGCATTGCATGAATCTCATCTCACTGACTGTATGCTGCATCAAGGAACAGGAAGATTACTTGGACAAGAGGTATGAGAGATTAGTATTGAAGAAGCCAAAGGGCAATGAAGAGAAGTGGCAGCATATGACTGCTAGAAGGAGAGCCCCAGAATGGAAGAGGGGTGGACTGAATTCAGCAACCACTTTCAAGTACTCTGTAGTGGAACTGTTGAGGAAAAGGAAAAGGCAAAGGAGAGTTTACCTGTAGGCATGAGGCAGAGGATCCAGCAGCCTAGGGAGCAGGCAGTGCAAGGCCCCAAGGACAAGGGCTCTAGGATCACTGCCCCAAAAAGGAAGAAAAATGTGGTGGTTGATGATTCCCTTCCACAGGGGACAGAGGCACCAATTTGTCATCCAGATTTGGTGTGCCTGGAAGTGTGCTGCCTGTCTGGACCCCAAATGTAGAACATCACAAAGATGTTTTCT
Organism: Alligator sinensis; assembly: GCF_000455745.1. Taxonomy (NCBI): domain Eukaryota; kingdom Metazoa; phylum Chordata; order Crocodylia; family Alligatoridae; genus Alligator; species Alligator sinensis. Next base: position 1,458,004 of record NW_005842364.1, read on the forward strand.
TGATACTGATTGCCATGCCAAACTTGATGCATTTGTTCATGAGGACCTGCAATTAATCAGGTAAGTTAGAGACAAATGCAGCATCATCTGCAAAAAACCTGATCCCGAGCAGTGAACTGGGTGACAAGTCTTTTGTTCTGAAATCATCTGATGTTGAACAAGCTGCCATCCATCCTCGATTCAATTAGTATGTCAGATTGATCATTTCCAAAAGCACACTTAAGAAGGATAAAGAAGAAGATGCCAAAGCTGGTAGGTGCTAAAACACAGCCTTGCTTCATGCTAGTATCAATGCTAAACTTAGATGATGTTTCATTTTCATACCAGGTGGTTGCCTTTTTTCCTTCATGGAACTCCTTGAACAGGGAGAGCACCTTTTGTGGACAGCGAGTTTTCCTGCTAACCATGTCAAAGGCCTTCTGTAGTTTGAAGACTACTACATAGAGAGATACATGTTGTTCATGACATTTTCTTGCAACAAATGCAGTGTGAAGGACATGTCAGTTGTGAAGAATCCAGCTCTGAACCCACACTGGCTCTCAGGATAGACCCTCTCAACAAAGATGTGAGTCTTTTCAGTAGGACCCTTTCAAGCACCTTACCAATCACATTGAACAAAAATATCACTCAGCAGTTGTTTCAGTCTTCTCTGTCACCTTTATTTTTGTATAGAGTTTTGTATAGAATTATCTTTGCATCCTTCAGATCCTGGAGTATATGGCTTTCTTCCCAACAGGCACAGAGAAGTGCATGGATGTTCCTTGAATGCTTTGCTCTCCTGCCTTTACGAGTTCTGGAGGTATCTGATCGTTGCCTGCTGCTTTCCCAGGTGCAATCTTTTTGATAGCTTTCTCTGCATCTTAGAGAGTTGGTGTTTGGTTCAGCTCCTGCATTGTTGGAATCTTGGGAATGGCAGCTAAGGCAGTATCACAGATAATGGCATCCTTTGAGTAGAGTTCTTTGAATGTTCAGTCTATCAGTCAAGTTGTTCTTGGATGTCAGTCAGGATGGTACTATTTTTTGCTTTCATTTTGCAGACTTTTCACAAGTTGGAAAAAGTGCCTCTTTAATCCCATCATAGGTACAATGACGATCACACCTTTCAAAGCAGATCTGAATCTTTTTGCACTGATCTTGCCAATACTTCTGGGCACATTCTCTGATGGCTTTCTGGACTGCAGCCGTAGCCTCCTTGAACTTGAGATTTCTGAAATTGGTTGTTGAAATAGAGTTAGGCATGCTTCCTTTTTCTTTTCTATGAGTGGGAACAGCACATGTTCAGATGCTGCAAACCAGTCAGGTTATTTTTTCTTTGTTGTTCCAAATACATCTTGGTAGTAGCCAGTGCCTTGTTCTTGAAATTTTACCACAAGGTGTCAGAATCAAGGGAATCAAGTTGATCATTTTCAAAAGCATACTCAAGTGCACATTGAAACTTTACACAAGTATTAGAGTCCTTCATGTTAGTGATGTTGAGGTGAGATTTACCTTGTGGCTTCACATGATGGATCATTTTAGGGTATAATTGGAGCTCGGCACTGACAAGAGAATGGTAAGTGTCACAATCAGCACTATGCATTCATTGAGCATGCAGTATATTGCAAATGTTTCTGCAATGCATCAGGATGAGGTCAGCCCATCTGATGCCAGTGTCCTGAGTGAGAGGTGCTTGCACGTAACCTTATTGTGGCTGCTGCCAGCAAAATAAGTATTTGAGAATGTCAGCTCAGAAGACAGACAGAGCTCAAGGACATGCTGGCCATTTTCACTAAGACTACCTATGCCACGTAGGCCAATGATGTATCCCCAGTGCACCCAGTCCTTACCTACATGGGCACTGAAATCACTGAGAACAGTGAGACTGTTCCTTGAGGGGACATTCTTGATGATTTTTTCGAGTTGGGAATAGAGATCATCTTTTTGATGTTTGGAGTAGTTAAGTGTTTGTCCGTATATGGACAGAAGAGTCATGGATCCCAAGTATGTGTTCACATCCAGCAGCATGATCTTTCTCATCGATAGATACCAGAGGGGTACATGCACTGAGGACAGATTACTTAACAGCAAATCTGACACTCCCTGGTTCACTCCAGCATATCCTTGGTTCATTGTCAGGTTTCCCAAATGGGCAATAGTGGTAGTTTACTTCATCTAGTGATCCAGTTTCTGAAAGTATCATCTCACTGAGGTCTGCAGTATTGACATGCAGATGATGTAGTTCTCTGTCAAATACAGCTGTTTTCAAAAGTTCATGGTCTTTCAGTTCAATCCTGGTTAACATAGTGTGAATGTTCCAACAAGCAATGGTTAGTTTAGAGCCAGGAAAAAGGAAGTTGGAAGGAAGATTTTTTTAGCTTGCCTTTTCTAAGGCCTTCTTCAGATTGGGGAAAGCAAGCCACCCCTAAATAGGGCTGCTTGGACATCTGAGCCAGTGCTGAATGCCTGGGTCCTTCCCCACCAGGATGAGTGATCATCAAGCACTGACCTTTGATGCATACACCTAGACTAGAGGTGCAGTGATACATCATTCTGATATTGGATCTGTATCGATATAAAGAAAATTGTTTATATCGTGTATCAGCCCTAAATGCCCATGCTGTGTACAGCTGCAGTGCAGCATGCAGGCAGCAAGGAGCAGAGCCAGTAGTATGGAGAGCTGCCTCCAGCTAGTAAGTCCAGTGTGGTGGAAGGGAAGGAGGGAGGGAAGAGGTGTGGGGGGCATATCAATGCTCCCTGTGATGAGGGAGGGGGCAGAGGCAGGTGCTGCCCAGCCGGGGCAGTGATGGGGGTGTGGGATAGAGGCATGGCTCATGACAGGGGTGGCTCCCACCTCTGCTTGCATCCCAGGAGGATGGGCTGGCTGGAGCCAGCACTGTGCGGGGCTCTTCTTGGTGAGGGCTGGGATTGGAGAAGGCAACAGCGGCACTAGAAGGAGTCTGCAGCCACCCCAAATTTCACTGCAGCTTCACTCCCAGCCCAGCACCACGTAACTGCCAGTGCCACGCCAGCTCTTCCTGGAGCTTGGGTAGAGGAAGAGCACTGAGCCAGGGCTGTGCCAGGCAGCTGGCAGTCCTGGGCTGGGAGCAGAGCTGTGGCAAAATTTGGGGTGGTTGCAGCCTCCTCCCAGCACCACTGAAGCCCACTCTGAACCCATCCCCAACTGAGAAAAGTCCTGCATGGCACTGCAGCTGCACCCTGCCCTTCCCTTTGCAGATCGGGGGGCACAACCCCTCCCCACCCCCAGGGTGCAAGCAGCAGTGGGAGATGCCCACCCCCATGAGCTGTGCCTCCACCTCGTGCCCCTGCCCCATCTGGGCAGTGCCTGCCCTGTCCCTCCCTCACTGTAGGGGGTGTTGATCTGCCCCCACCACACACACACACTCCTTCCTTCCTCCCTCCCCTTCCATCACAAACAGACTTACCAGCTGGAGGCAGCTGTATTGGCTAATACTGATCTGATATCCAATATGCCTTCTCAAATATTGGCTATTGGTATTGGCCCCCAAAATCTCTATTGGTGCACCTGTAGCCTAGACAGAAAAAAGAAGGAAGGGGTTGCCATGGGACCTCACCTTCTATCTTGGCACAGACTATACAACTTCAATGGCAAGACAAAGGTCAAGATGATGATTGGTACAGGCCTGTCACAGCTTCTAGCTGAAACACCACTCTGAGTTGAAGGAAGTGCCCACCTTATTGTATCTGCAACTGCATCTTTTCTGAATGGCTGGGGTCCCAGTAGTATGGGTATGATTGGCCAACAGGATTCTGGCTCAACTTTTTTTTCTGGAGACATTTCCTTCATGTAGTGGGTTTCACTACCCCACCCTTAGGTGCTCCTCCACCTAAAACCATTGGGGCTTCCCAAGGGGAGATAGGTTTGCTCACCAGCACCTGTCAGTCTCTGTTGCATTACTGGCTGCACTGTCCATGCATCATCCAGTGGCAAATCCCAGATAGGGACCAGCCAGACACAGACCCTTTGCACTACCAGTGTAAGAATTCACTTAGTGGCAGAAAGCTTAGAAGTTAACTTGTATGCTGCATGGCAGTGAGTCATCCTATGTATATATTGATTAAATGAGATAGCAGATGAGAGATAGTTTTTCAGGGACAGCAAAGAACATAGCACACTGGTGCACAACTGGTCACAACTTGTGAATAAACCATTAGGATGCATAAATAGTAAGCCCCCAGGATGGATATATTTAGTTACTCTTGGGAGAGCCACTGGTGTCCCAGGAGAAGTCAAAACTGTACAGATGTTCAGAAATTGTGTCCCCCCACTCTCCCCAAAAAGTAAAAATGGCTGCTCCAGGAGAAAAATAAACTGGGAACAACCAGGGTTAAATCAAACCTGAAGGAACTGCTCCTGGAAGAGCAAATGTCTATACATATTGGCTTCTCTCAGAAGAGAATATAGCCCTCCAGGATCACTGTCCCCCACCCCTTTCCCCACAGGAGACAGCATTTCATTCACTGGACTCTCTTGCTCCAGCCAGGGAGTAGAATATATCCTCTTCACAAGCACCACATTGTGCTGCAGCAGGACGCAAGCTGACCCTAAGCAGTCTTTTTCATCCAATCAGGGGTGCCCTGTTCCTGGTTGTCATCTTTTTCTAGGCAGACTGAGGGATCTTACAGAGCATGCTGAGATGTGTGAACAGAGACCTCCTGGTTGTGCAGCATCAATACTGCAATCTCTCCACTATTCAGGGCACTGGCATGCAAATTTCTATACATGCAGCTCTAGATAAGTTTTTTTCTACTAGAATAAACCAGGGAGAATTCTCCAAGATTACCTGAGGGCACATATATATGTGATGCACGTTTGTTTGGGCATGCGGAGCAGAATCAATTAATCGAGTCTGCTGCAAGTCTGCTGGAGTGTGCTAATTAGCATGCTCCAACAGCCTCCACATCACATGTATTCAGTGTCCCTGAATTTTAAAATGGTGGCAGGGGAACTTTAACTAAAGCTCATTGAATGAGCTTTAAATAAAGTGCCCCCATAGCCATTATGAAGCACAGACCACTAAATACACATAACACTGTGGGTACTTTACTAAGAGCGGGTTTCAGAGCCACTCTAATTAAAGTGCCTCTTCCCTCAGCCCTAGAGCATGTGTGTAGACACCCTGAATGTGTATATGAAGCCTAAGCTAGGAAATAGGCAGGCTGAGAATCATTCCCTCAAGTAACAAGCAAGCTGCAGCACAGTAGAAAAAGTGACCACTACATAGAAAAAGAAATGTAGAGAGCAGATGATCTTTTTGTGAACTCATTTTGGTTTGATGTCACACACTGGCAGGTTTGAAGGTTGTGCTATCTCTGTACGGATAAATATTTGGGTTCCAGTCATCTTCTGCTCCATTATATAAAGCATGTCAGAAAGTACTCAATTTGAAAGAGTTTACTGGTAACTGGAGAAGTAGATAACTTTAAATTTAGAACCTCTTATTTCAACTTCAGTTTAAGAGGATTAACTAGAATCTGATGATGGTTTAGGATACCAATCCCAAACACAATTAGACTTTGTATTTCTTACATGTACTTCAACATCTGAAGACCCATTTTATTTAATTACTAATACATTTGTAATTGATGACTTATCTACATTCAAATAGCCATCTGTTTTAACTAAAATAGCATTAATACAGTAAAGCATAACTGTTCCAGTATAGCTGTACAACTATTCCTTTCCACTGGCATTAGCACATCCATACTAGCAATCATGCCAGTGTAAGTTTTTCCTCCAACCCCCGCCCCCCAAACACACACGCCTCTCTAGCTCCCTTTTTCCTCTATAAAACTATAGTAAGAAAGAGAACAGTAAAAGATTGTTCTCAGACAAAACCTTATTCTGAACACATACCAATTAGAACATTAGTCTTAGGTCAAAACAAAACCAGTACAAAGTGCTACAGACACCATTGCAATGAAAGATGTGTTTCATTTACAACACCACAGCATTTCCTACAGAACTTCCATCAGAAAATTCAGATGAAGACCTTAAGTATTTCTCAGAAGCAAATCTACTTCATTAAAATTGTCGAGGAAAAATTGAAATGGAGCTTTGTTTTGATTTGTTATATGTGACTGGAAACATTTCATAAGTTTGAAACAAAACATTTCAGAATGTTTATTATATATCTTTACTGTGGCATTATCTTGTTCTGAAACTCTATTTCATCCCAAAAACTCAGCATTTTTAACAAGATTGGAATTCAACTACACAGCTAGCTCTACCATAATATTTCAAAGATTTAGAATTAGATGCTATTTAAATTAACATATTTCTCCTTGAAAAAAGATTCAACTATCCAGTCCTTCTCATTTAATGTAGTTATTTAAGTATGTGCAAAATAGATATTTCATAGGATAAAAAGGAGTAAAGAATAAAGGAACTGATTTGCGGCAAAATTCAGGAAACACTGGGTGCATCTAGATGAGATGCTTTACTGCACAGTAGCATAGTTTACGGCACAGTAAGTATGTCCATCTACACAGGCACATGCTTATTGTGCAGTAAAAATTGCTATTCATGAGTGAATTTGCTACCTGCAAATGCAAGCAACAGATTTACTTGTGAATAGTTACTGCACAGTAACATGTGTAGACACCAAGCAGGACCAAATTTGTTCCCGGTCAGCCCTGCCACTAGGGGGCCAGCCTCAGGCTAGCCTCAGGCTTCCATGGCTGCGAGCCTCTCCTGCCCCAAGACTGGGCTGCCTCTATGCCTGCCCCAGCCCCAGGCCCTTGAAAACAAAAGCCTAAAGACAAAGTGAGCCTTGGAGCACTTGCAGACATCCTGAGGCCATGCCAGGCCACTATGTCCCCCTGCACAGGCCCCAGGGCAGCTGTGCCAGTCTTCCTGCACCCCAGCCTGGTACCTCAGTGTTATGAGGCTGCCAGGCCCATGCTGTCCAAGCCTGCAGGCTGCTGCAGGTCCCTGCCAGGAATCTCAGCAACCAGATCCAGCTGCAGGCAGCTCCTGGCCACTGGGGCCAGATACAACTAACCTCAGGCAACCCCCAGCAGCCTGCCTGGAGCCTGCAGGTGCTGCAGGGCATCATCCTGTGCTGTGTCCCAGCACTGGGTGCTACAGGCAGATGCTGAGACCCAGCAGCATAGAGATAGCCATGTGGAGGCCCAGAGAGCAGGCACGAAAGCCCCGATAGTATCATCATCATCCACACCACACCCCACCACCCAGGACTCCAACTGGTTGTAGGAGGAGACTCGTGACTTCATGGCACTGTAGGGTGAGGTGGAGGTACAGCAGCAGTTTGTGTGGGGCAGGCACTCCAATGCCCACATGTATATGGGGCTGTCAAGCGAGATGCAGAAG
>NW_005842364.1:1465385-1472406 GCF_000455745.1 Alligator sinensis
AGCATGGAAGTGCCGCATATATGTCAAGAGCTTGCAGGAACAGTGTGTCACCACCACTGACCACAATCATCAGCTGGGGAGTGCTTACACGTCTATGCCCTTTATGCAGCAGCTGATAGAAATCCTTGCACCCTGGGACCCAGGCCACAGACATGCTGTGTACTGCAGCACGGGAAGGTTGTCTGAGCCTCTGCTCCAGTCTGGCACCCACAGTGATATGTCAGCAGGGGAAGGCCCCTTGAGGCACCAGAAGCCCATCCTGCCGAGCTCCCCACCCCTGGCCTAAACCAGCAGCTTGGGGAGCCTAGGCCAGCACCTGCCCCAACAGTTCCACAGGCTTAGCCCCAGCCACAAGGCGTGGCTGGCCATGTCACCACTGGCCACCAGCAATGTCAACTCCTCCCTGGGGGTGGCCCTTGCTGGGTGCCCACATGTCACAGGCTGGTCTCCAGGAGGAAAGGAGGAGGAGTGGGGTCTGGAGCCATGGCAGAGGTGCTGCCAGGAGTCTGGCTTATCCTGCCCTGGGAACATGTTGGAAAAGGCAGGCTGCCTGCAGCTGGCACCCAATGACCCATCAGCCCCTGGGAAGTGAGCGGGGATGGGGGACTTGGCTGGCAGTGACCTAGGCCCAGGCCTGCCCACCAGACTTACCATGGTCCCTGGGCAATTGTGTACATCCAACTGTCAATCTGGGGCTGGGCAGTACATGGCCCCAGGTACAGAGCATCTTATCTCAGAAATGTTGTAAACACTCACAAGCAGCTTTTTTCTCATGGCTCTGCAGGCCCTGCACCTGCAAGCAGGGGAGAGGCCACAGTTGGCAGCTGGGATGCAGTCTCAGGTTCACTGCTGCCCATGCCTGGAGCCCTGCGGATTCACCAACTCCACAAAAGGAGGACCCAGGACAGCAAACTCCTCCTGGACCAGCTGGTGATGGTATCAGAGGAATGTCTGGTGGATGCGAGGGCCTGGCAGGTGGAGAACATTGCCCATGAGGACATATAGGACTAGGCAGATTAAGAATTCCAGGTGCAGCTCCTGGCCCTGGAGCACAAGGATATGGAAGCCCTGCAGGAGCAGAATGCACTTGTGGCCAGGGCAGTGGAGGCCATGGAGGGTGACCACTGAGTGCCAGACACCATCCTGGCCCTGGCAGTTGCCTTTCTGCCACCTATTGCCCTGATCATACTTCCACCTGGCCCCTGGCAGCCACCTGCCATCTAACAGCAGACCCCCTCATGTGCCTGTGCAGAAGTCTAGTGCCACCTCCATGGTCCTGGAGCCCCTGCCTCAGCACCTGCTCTGGGTTCCCTGCTACTCAGCCTTCCTTGCCCAGGCCCAGGCCCAGGCCTCCCATTTGCCCCAGCTTCATGCAGACATGAAACCAGAGCTGCCTGCAGTGGAGCCAGGACCACATGCCAGTCCTGCTGGCCCTGGACACTGGCTACCAGAGGGAGAGCTGCCTACACCTGGGGTCCAGTGGCTGTCATTGCCGCTGGGTGAGCTTCCCACTCCCCAGGCTTACCAAAGTATGAACACCCACAGGGAGTAATGCTGGCAACAGTCAGAGGCCAGGGTCCTGGCCATCCCTTAGGATCCACTACCCCATGCCACCCATCCCTGGAGAGCACCCATACAAGCCACCCCATTGTAAATAGTTTGCATGAGGAAGAGTGTGTTTTATTGTTGGTGGGTGGTGGCGGGGCTCTGTTGTTGGAATGGGAGGAGGGAGGGGGGTGTCTATTTGTTGGGGAGGGAGGGAGAAGGGAGTCTGTTTGATGAGAGGGGAATAAAAGCTGTTGTTCTGTGAGCATGGTGCTGGGGGTAGGGAGTGGTCTGTGAGCAGTTGCTCAGGCGGGCTACAGTGGGGAGTGCAGGAGGAGGTGGCTGGCCAGCACCTCTTGTACCCGGTGCCCTGACCCCCACTGATGGGTGTACAGAACACCTGGGGCCTCAGCAGAGGGGGCCCACCACTGTTGCTACTACCACCACTGGTGCTCCCACTGCCAGGTGTCCTGTCTTGTGCCTGCTATGCCTCCTCCACCCAGACATCATGGAACAGCTCCCCCTAGGCCTCACAGATGTTATTCAGCATGCAGGCTGTGACAGTGACCCATGGGATGATGTCTTTGGTGAACTCAAGGTGGGTGGTGAGAGTACACCAGCATCCCTTGAGGTGGCCAAAGACACACTCCACCAGGGCACAGGTCCAGCCCAGGCAATGGTTAAAGTGGTCCTGGAAGGGGTCCAGATGGCTGGTGTAGGGCTGAATAATCAAGTGCAGCAGCAGGTAGACAGTGTCCCCAATGAGGAGAGGCAGGACCACCAAGGCACCCAGCTGCAGGTCCATCACCCCCCAGCACAAAGCAGTCCCTCTAGACCAGAGATGGCAGGGAAGAGTTGCTAAACATGCAGGTATTATGAGCACTGCCCACCCAGCTGGCACTCACATTGGTGAAAGCAGTGCAGTGGTCAACGATGGCCTGTAGCCCAACAGAGTGAAAGCCCCTCCAGCTGTAGTAGGGGTGGTCACACTGGGGTAGGCAGGTGATGGTGATGTGTATCCCATCCCAAATGCACTGGGGGAATGCCAGGGCATGGAATCCCACCCCCACCGTCAGGGGGTCATGCATCCAGAACATGTCCTGGAGTGTGTCACACACCTCCAGGATAGCCTCCTTAGCAATGGCCATGCCCATGCCAAAGCGATGTCCCACATAACAGAGGCTGGAAGGTGTGGCCAGCTTTAGGAGGGTGAGGGCTGGCCTGGTGTCTGCAGGGAGGAGATATCACGTGACGGTGTCCTGCCACTTCAGGTGCAGGCAGAGCTGCTCCAGAAGGTCCAGGAAGGTGGCATGGGTCATCCTGAATGCCTCCAAGCCACTGGTCATTGTCCTATGCATGACAGACAACATACAGTCACCATCCTGGCAGGTCTGGTGGGCCCAGATGCAGTGGGGCTGGAGGCCCAGGAGGGTGTGGCAGCCCCAGCAGTGGCATCTATCACCCTGCCATCAGCATCCCTGCCAGGGTCCAGCCAGCAGGACATGGTCTAGGCAACAGCTGCATGGCGGCTCTGGCACAGTATGGCTAGGCATGCAGTCACTGCATGTGGGATAGCCAGTAGAGGCCATGGGCCAGCTAGTGGTCAACACAGCAGGCCAGCAGGGCCAAGATGGTGTCCAGCAGGAGCCCAAGGCACTGGGCCTTAGTGGTACAGGAGCTGGAGCAGCAATAGTGCAAGGAGGCAGAAGCAGTGACAAGACAGCTGCTGCATGCTGCCCTTGCACTGTGCCTGCTGCTTCTGGCCGGGAAAGTGGTTGGCCAGGGAGCAAGGAGTGGGCCTGGCTTTTCAAGGAGGCTGCCAGCTGCTGGTAGCTGTGACTGGAGCCTCAAGCTCCCCCTGATGGAAGCAGTTTGCTACTAGGAGCAGCAAACTGCTCTCACGTCCCTGCATGTGTAGACGTCTGCCCGGGAGCATTTACTTGCAAGTAGTTTACTTGCAAGTAAACTGACACCGAATCAAATCCTAATTTACCTCAATGTGCCTATGTGGCACTTACATAGCTGCAGAAGCAGTTTTTGGCACTTACAAATAAAACAAAAACTGTGATACAGTTACTCTACACTTCCATTCTTATCATGCTTAGAAAGCTTTATTGTAGACATACAGGCTCCAGGGCAGAACAGAAAAATTTGCAAACATGCATAACTTAGGGTAAGTATCAAAGCTTTTGTGTCAAAACAGAAAATTGCTAGTGAAGTTTAGGTTTGCCCTACCGCTCCTACTTTTGTGTAATATCTTAAGGGCTTCAGACACTTACTGAGGGAGTGGAAGACTTAGGTTCTAGGACTCCTTGCTCTAAAAAGTGCTATAACCAGCAGGCTATAGGTTTGGCATGACTCAAAACAAGTTTCCAGCCCTCCTCAAGATGCTGGCCCACTTGGCAGCCTGGAGCAAAGATATGTAGGATGTGTAAAACTTATTCTGCCCTGGAAGGGTATGAAGCATGTGTTCAAAGCTTTCTGTGTAAGATGCTTAAAGCATGCATTTTCCTCTCCCCAGACAGATGCCCTAATCACCAGGTTTAGGGGCAAAAGGTATTCTCATCCCCATATCTCCCTCTGCTTTACTTCTATCCTGTACTGTACCTGGATGATCCTTTCCCACTAGCTGAAATAGAATCCAAACAGCACATTAAGTGTTAACTGGGTGCATCTACATGAGATCTACACATGCAGTTGCTTACTGCACAGTAAACCTCGCTAATTGTGTGCTCACAATGCCACAGTAAATGTCACTACTTGCCAATGCAAGTAGAATATTTACTTGTGATTGATTACTAACTGCGCAGTAGTGCTCATGTAGACGCCCAACTGCAAGCAAATTTGCTCCCAGTTAGCCAGCCACCAGGGGGTGGGAAATTGCTCCCTGCCCCTGGAAGCTGCCTGCTGCTGTGGTGGGCTCTGCCACTGAAGCCCAGGCAGCGACTATGCCCCTGCTTCGGCAGTGGGGACCTCCAAGCCCTCCCATTTGTCCCCTGGTGGTGGCAATGGCCCACTGCAGTGCCCCAGGAATTGAGAGCAGTTTGCTGCCATTCGCAGCAAATCTGCTCCCGCTTCCCTAAACATGTAGATGCCTACCAGGGAGTGTTTACTCCCAAGTAAACTGCTCCTGGATCTAATGCACGTGTACATACATCTACTATCACATTTATTCAGCTGAGTAAGTGCCACTTAAGTGAGTAAAACTAAAGTAAGATGTAGTCCATATATGTCTGACCAAACACAGAAGCTTTCCCTAGGTGAAGACTAAATGATACTAGAATATATTGGTTAGTTCATTCATCTTTAAATCTTGGTTTAGGGGAGGCCTTAAACATTTACAGGGAGTTTTTCAAAGGCTTAAAGAAAGAAATCACTTTCTGAATTTCTTCAGATGGAAAACCAATTCTTTTAATTTTGCCAAATCTGAAAAGCAAATGAGGTAACATTAACAAATGAATTACAAAAGAGTCAGTGAACATAATAAAATTATGGTAGGCCATGAGAATAAACCAGCATTCAAACAAATAAAAACAGAAATATAATTTGGTTGAGAGCGTGCAATCATTTTGCCAGAATGTGCATTCTAATTGAAGACATTAATTTATTAGAAATAAACATTCATAAACAAGGCTGAGTTCCCTAAAGTAGATCAAAATAAAAACAACCTTTATAAGCCAATTACTATTGAAGAAATATTGCTAGCCATAAAGTTCCTTCCTGGAAATAAGGTGCCAGAGCCTGACAGCTTTTCTATTGATTTTTATTAAAACAAAAAATTAAAGGTTTGCTCTGCCCCCCTCTAGCAATCACTGTTAGGTAGATTTTATTCTGAGGATGTTTCCTAGAAGCTATGCTTTCTGCTTCTATTGATAGGCAATGAGAAATATAGTTCCTACAGTCCAATATCCTTGATTAAAACAAATATCAGCATTCTGGCTAAAATAAAGCATTTCACTGGGGAACTCTTTTCTAGCTTTGATTAAATAAAAATAACAATTGCCTCATTTAAAAAGGGAGGGGGGTGGGGGGAGGAAGAAAGAGAGTATGCCCTGATAGTATTGGATATTGGATGGACATTAAACATGATCCAATCTGGACCCTGTAAAAGAGTCCCCTGGCAGCTGCAGTCTAAAACCCTACAGATTGATGGAAGGATTATGGACAGCCAAAACATTAAAACTGAGCACTCAGCTCTTCTTTCTCCATGCCAGGGCCAAGAGGCTTTAATATACTATAAAGAAATACCAACAAGCCTTCAAACCCACCAACAAATGTAGAAAGCCATAAGTAGTAGGTAAGCCTGGGTGCAGTAGGTAAAGAGGGAGGTGATAGGGGAAGATCAGAATTAGAGCCCAATCATAATGTAACATCTTACTTTTCATACAAAAAATGTGTACAGCAAACTATTTTACTGTCTACGGATTCCTGGTGCCACCTTTCGTCACCAGAGTATACTCATTGAACCAGGCAACTGACCTCATGAGACAACATGAGCCAAAGCTGGCAAGAATTCATGTCATTACAAATGGTTTCCCTTTGATATTTCTCAGAAAAGTCTCTCCAGTTCTCAGCTGCCCACTTGCTTAAGATGACTGATAGATATGGCATTCTTTGCACTACAATCCATTATAATGTCATGCCCTTTATTGAATACCAAATCCCTAAATTTTGCAAGTTATCCTCACAGTCCTCATCCACACACTAACAGGATAGATCCCTATTTCTTGGGAGACTTAGGGTAGATGGGGGAAACAAAAACAACTTCGGACTGTATTGAACACTGAGCTACATGGAAGGGATTTAAATATTGTGTAACAGCACTAATATCAAGATAAAATTAGTTGGTTGTATCCAAAAGGATTCATGCTATATTAGGGCAATTTTAGCAGTTTCCTCTCTCCTCTACTGTATTTGACCAGAACTTTAGCTGATGTAAAATTGATTAACACAGATGACCCTGAGCTTTTATCTCATATAGGAAAAGAAAAACATTATTGTTAATAAAAACTTGAGATTCTTGGATTTTTTTTTTCTTCCTGAATTCTGATATCACAAGACTGTTAAATGAAAGATTGGAGAAAATAGATTAGTGCCATTACACTATGAGCATCTGACAACACTAAGTATTTGTCTCCACAGGGGAGATGGGTACACAAGATTCATGGCATAAGCCTCTCAATTCCTGATTCGCAGGCACAGCAGCTGATTCACTGAACAATCTGAATCTATGCATTATTAGTCTTACTCACACGACCAGACCAATTCATTTTAATTCAACATATGAGTAATTTTCCTTAACTAAGAAGCTGAGTGTTAGTGGCTGTAATGTAAGGGTGAACTGCAGCATCCTTTCCAACACCTTTTACGTACAATCATAAAGTTATCACATTATTTTCTATATCTGATCATAGTCCAAGGATGAGGTATTGGGGACTTGTAGGGAGGAGGGATGTGTAGCTTGTGGCAGGGATGC
>NW_005842364.1:1472416-1482006 GCF_000455745.1 Alligator sinensis
TGCATTATGTCAAAATGGTTCAGAGGACTGAATATTTAATTATATCAAATAATATTACTTTAGTAACACCATGAATACTGTTTCTCACGTAAGTAAAGTTATATGCCAAATTAAAATTAATAAGTTTAATGATAAATAAAAAATAAAATATATGTAAATTCACAATATATATTTTCTCTGTATATAAAGAACAGTTTTCCTATCAGATCATTCAAACGTTAAACCATCACACAAACTACCTTGTTATCTAAACACTACTGAGAAACAGAAGATAAAATGTATTTTTATTAATATAAATACTTAATTAACAAGTTTTATGAATGCTTGGAAGAGCCCTTGTGAAACTCGCATCTCATTAAATTAGTGTGATTTTAGCACATTCATCGCTTTGCAAGACAGGGCCTAAGTGAAGGTGATTTTTTCAGGCTAGATTTTAACAAAAGTACAATTTTTGAAGAAATCATATCATAAATTACAACACCTCTAGAATTGTTGTAGTTTTGATTTAAGTTCAATTCTTTATTAAAGAGACCTAAAAACACAAAATGCAAAGAAAAAAAATTAATATTAAGGAAGCATTGTGTTAGAGAAATAGCATATAGGGATATACTGCTTTTACATAATTTGTAGTTACTTACATTGCAATGTTCTGCTCTTACTAGCTTTAAAGTAGCTTTTCCTATAGAGATGGAAGACTCATAGCATTCCAGGTTAAATAACACTAAATGGTTTACAGGACAATCTTGTTATAACTTGGACCACTCATTTTTAATATTGCCAGTGGAGGAATGTTGAGCACTGCTAGGTATTTTCGATCTGCTGTTTTTGTAGAATTTAAAGAAAACTGAGCTAGATGAAGATCTTTCAAATTTATTTTTATGTTCTTTGGGGGAGGGGCGGTTCTCCTGTGGTTCCCCCATTTTCCTTTCAGTAGTGTTCAGTAACTGCATATTTTTAGTAATTACTTGTTTACGAAGGGATTTTCTAAAACTCTACTTTAGCCTAAGGATGACCCAAGGCAAATCTAACTGATTATGTCTTATTTGCTGAAAGACCTTGGCAGGAAAGTCATATAAACTACAACTACAAAACAAAAGCAGCAGTGTTAAGTCTGTAGGAAAGGCAAAGGTCCTCAATATATCATTTGAAGGAAGACAGGTATTTCAGGCCCCTGAGACTGGACACCAAATAGGTGGTGCCGCCCTTGACCTCCTTCTCTACCCTACTAAGGTGAGAACCCTCCTACCCCATACTTTTTATGTGTGTGTTTTGTTTTTGTTACCTGGGAGATGCCCTAGCTTTTTCATTTGATTTTGTTTGTATATGAAAGTACAGTTGCGTACACACCAGTGAAAATCTTCATAAAAAAGGTGCCAACACAAAAGTCCTCAGATTTAAACTCTAATCTTTGGCTCCTATCAATATTTGTGAATGGTTTAGGTTGTATTGTTGTTGTAAGAAAGTTAAAGCTGTCAGACAAATTGCCAAACAAGAATTATCAATTTCTGCTAATCACAGTTTTTCATTGAGGTTTATGTTACAATGTCCTTGGTAGTAAACATAGTGTGTCAAGAAAAGGATTCAAGAATATACAACTAAGGAACAACCTCTGAGACTGATGTAGCCATTAAAAGTTCATTTGGTTTCAGCATCTCCTTAACTCTGTAATGAGGATTCATACAGATACACTGTTTGCTGTATCAATCCAATGTTTTCATTCCAATCCAATATTGATGTTACCTGGTTGTTTTATTAAACCAGTATCAATTTGAAAATTGTACAGTTTTGTTTTAAATGTGCTTAGTTTTAGTGGTATACTGGATTGATATTATTTTAGAGCATTAAAAGAATTCTACTGAGTCAGATTTATTTCACAAGCAAGGCGAGGCAGAACCATCACAAACCTGAAAGTATATCAGCTAGTCAGACTTAAAGTTCAGATTAGTTTTCCTAAAAAATAATACCTATAAACACTGAGGTTGAAATAATAAGTATACAAAAAGGTGTTACCATTTTGAGAAATTTCATAAATCTTGACTAAAAAGTGCACAAAAAGGTGACAATTTCCATTCCTGGTTTTAACTTATTATGGACAATAACACTTTCAACTGGGTATATCTACATGTGCAATTAATGCACCTGAATATACTGAGGAGTAAATCCAAGTGCAGTAAACTACTCCTGGGCATTTGTCTATTTGCATGCTCAGGAGAGAAGCAAATTGAGCCTGATGGAAGCAGTTTAGTCCAGGGTTTCTCCTGCCCGGCTTGGTTACATTGCAGCAGCTAGGGGGAGCTCCAGGTTCCAGCCACAGGTGTCAGGGTTCCAGCACTGGTCTTCAAAAAGCTGTCCTGCTCCTTGGCCATTTGTAGATGACACTTCAAAGAGGGTTTAAAGCAGGTTAAATGCCTTTTGCACTGCTGTAATGGCACTGCTGTTTGGACATTTGGCTGCATATTGCACATTAATTTCAGCTGCTGTAGCACATTCGGTGATGTAATGTGCCTTAAATAACTTCGGGACACAGCAAATCACTTTGGGGTGCTGCAAAGTAAAACAACTCTGAGGAGTTTTAGTTTCCTAACCTGCAGACATGGAGGGAATCACCAGGCTCCATGCATCTCAGGGGTTGTGCAGGCAAACCATGCAGGTAGTCAGGCAGCAGCCCAGGAAGGCAGCGGAAAAAAAGTGGCAAGCCTGATCTTTTTTTTTTTTTTCCCAGAGCCTTCCTGGCTGCCTGAGCTGCGTTGGGGCCCAGTGCTTCCCTCCATGGCTGTGGTGCCCCCTGGGACTGCCCGAGCCAGGTGCCTGCGAAGCACCAGCCCCGCCCTGCAGCTCAGGGGCTGCTCTGCCCACCAGCAGCTCTTTAAAAGGAGACTGGATGAACACCTTGCTGGGGTTGTTTGACCCCAGCATTCTTTCCTGCCATGGCAGGGGGTTGGACTTGATGATCTGCTCAGGTCCCTTCCGACCCTACCAACTATGAAACTAGAAATTGAAGTGCTATTTTTAAAAAAACATTGCTTCAATTTAGGGAGAATTAAACCCCCATGTCGTCTACAAATGCTCCTTGTATCCTGGCCACGGGCTTCTCTGGCCCTGAGCAATCTGAAGCCTGCTGGCACAGTCCTTCAAGATGCTGTCCTCGGATTCTGTACCCAACACGCCCTGAGCCCCTTGCCTTCCCCCTCCCCCTGGCAACAATGACCAGTACTATAGGATTTTTCTCGCAAATGCACTAGCTGCACTCCATACCCATGCTGACCACCACTTGGCACTAGTGGGCCTTGACCCTGTCTGCCCCACCTTGCCACATGACCCTGCACCTGAGCCCATGGCCCAGGCTGTGCCCTGTTGCTCCTGGGCCATCAGCTACCAGCCTTTAAGCCACTTCTTAGACCATGGTAGGAATGTTGATGATACCCACATGGACACCACTGCAGCTGCTATCCACAAACTCCAGGGGTTCCAGCCCACTGCTTCTGGGCCCACTCCACCAGAAAGGACTAGTGACATCATGTCATCCTGCACACCTCTGATGACAACCAATGGCTGGACTCACTCTGGATCACCCAGCCCACGTTCCAGGAGCTAGCTTACCTTGCACTTGGAGCAACAGCCCACCAGTATGTACCCACCCCTCCCTGCAGAGACCCACATGGCCATCACCCTCATGAAGCTTGCCATGCACACCAGCCTGTGCTATAATATCACCTACCTGTTTGGGGTGGACAAGGTGACCACTGGGGATGCTGCTTTTGAGGTCCATGCTTCCCTCCAGGACATGCTGGCCGACACCACGGTCCAGGTGGCCAACTCACTGGAGGTGGTGGCTGCTTCTGAGCATTTGGCTTCCCTCAGTGCATCAGGACCCCTAACAAGACACACAGCCCTATCATGTTCCTGCCCCAGGAAAACTACTCCTGCTACAGCCAGCAGGACTCCCACTCCATTGTGCTGTAAGCTGTGGTGTACCAATGGAGGGCTTTCAACAACATCTGCACTAGATGGACTGGTTGCACCCATAACAACCAGACTTTCCAGAACTCCACCCTGCCAGCCTGGTGGAGAGCAGTCACTTCATGCTAGAAGTCCTGGACCTGCAGCTTGGTGATGTGACCATCCTGCCTCTCTTCATCAGGGACCCCACATACCTGCTACTGCCATGGCACATGCTGCCATGTCTCATGCACTCACCAGCCCCATCAACCCATAATGGGCACAATAAAACTGGTGCCTGGTACAGAGCTGCATGCTGGTCAAGTGTGCCTTCAGCTGTCTCAAGGGATGCTTGTGAACTCTCACCACCCACCTTGAGTTCACTGAGGCCAACATCCCCTGGGTCATTGCCACAGCCTGCCTGCTGCACAATATCAGCAAGGCCCAGGGAGAGCTCTTCACTGGGGCACTATGCCTGGTAGGCAGGTTGTGGTAGACAGGGGCCCCAGGGATCAGGCTCAGGGTCTAAGAGGCAGCATTAGGCAGCTGAGGAGCTGCCTGTGCCATGCAGATGCAGAAGATTCTAAGCCACATGACTCATCAGCAAGCAGAAGGCTGGCTCCCTGCTAGCATGGCTGACGAGGTACAATTTGTGCCTCCATTACCATCTACACATGTGTTTGAGTGCAGTAATGTAAAGTGCTGTTGGATAATACTTGTATCTGACAGGATTACCCAATGGTGCTTTATATAAATCTAATGTGCACTGATTTTCATGCATATGTAGATGGTGACATTTTACTGCATTAAATTAGTCTAAAGCACATGTGTAGATGCTCCCACTTTATTATTAATGTGTACTTTTAAAAGCATAGAGTACTCAAAACTGTTTATAAAAAGATGACATATGCATAGCATGTATTGATTGAGTCCTGTAACTCTCTAGTAAACACTACATAACAACTACAAAGTTTTTAAGTTAAGGCTTGGAGTCGATGGGGATACACTCGTTATGTGAAGTTAATCATCTTTTTAAATATATGTAAGAGCAGGACTTTAAATTTTTAAAACTAATTTTATACATAAGGAGAAAGAATGATAATACACTGGACTGAAACACTGCAAGTAAAAGGAAATTATACATTCTGCCCTTTGGGAGGACTATCCATAGTTTTTACTTCCATTTGAAAATAATAAAGTTTTAATATTAAATTTTTGATCTTTGGAATCATCTGTATAGGCTTCAAAATTTAAATATAAGAAATAATACTTTTCATATTGAGGTATTTTTATTATCATTGACCTATTTGTCCAACCTTTAATAAAGTGTTAATGGTTCAACATGATTAGTGCCCATATATACAGACACACTTGAATTAAAGGTTACCTGTAAAAGTCTTGTTGGGACCATGGGTGTAGGTTGTAGCAGTGTTGGTCTAAGGACAGAGGCAGACAAGGTTCTTTGGGTAAATCTGATATATTTTATTAAACCAATTCAAATAGTTGGAAAAATTCTTCTAAGCAAGCTTTCAGGTTTAAATACCCTTTGTCAGGCTGAGGAAGCATCTGCAGTTGGTGTGTGCTCTTCCTGGATGGAATGAGTAGTAAAGAAGCCAGAGGCTGGAATGCATGCAAGAAAGGCATTCAGTGAAGATCTAAATTGAGGAATCAGTGGATGGGAGACAGGCTGGGGGTGGGAGGTGGGGAGGAGAAAGAATGTAGCGGGTACATAGTGGAGACCTACCTGGGGAGTCAGTTATTAGGCAGATTATAAGGTGTCATGAATCCAATGTCTGTATTTAGTTCATGATCTTTTGTATCCAGCAGGTTGATGAAGTGAAGTTCATAGGCTTGTCTGTGAAAAGTGTTTTGTAAATTCACCTTGTAACTCAAAAATACCACCAAATCATTTCCATCAGAACTAAAAGAAAAATGACAGACCTTGATACCCCACTACCTACCCCACGAACTTTTTACATGCTGCCTAAAACACACAAACAAAAGAACCCTGGAAGACCTATAATATCCAACCATGGAACCCTAACTGAGGAAATATCAGGATTCATCGAATCAATCCTAAAACTGCATGTCACCCAAAGAGCGGGTTTGTCCAAGACACTACAGACTTTCTATGAAAACTTAAAAACATAGAACACTTCCCCAACAAAACCCTCCTAGTCACTATGGATGTTGCCATCTTATATATGAACATCCCACACCAGGATGGCATCCAAACCTGCCTTACATACTACAAGAGCACGATGACAACTCAAAGTACAGAACCAAAGATATTACTGACCCTGTACAGTTCATCCTTACACACAACTTCATTTTTAATAACTAACATTTCCTCCAGACTGTGGGCACATCTATGGACACCAAAATGCCTCCGCAGTATGCCAACCTTTTTATGAGCCACCTGGAAGAAGAATTCCTCAAGGACCACATTATCAAACCCTTGCTATACTTCAGACATATCAATGACATCTTCATCATTTGGACTGAAAACCTGCAATCTCTGATTGAGTTCCACCAGAAATTCAACAGTCATCACCCTTCCATCTGAAAATCTCTGGAATACTCCAGCACCAACATCTCCTTTTTAGATACAATGATCAGTATCCAGAATGGTAAAATACAGACCACATTATACAAGAAACCCACAGACCAACATATATATCTGCACAGAACCAGCAATCACCCTAAATACATCAAGGAATCTGGAATATACAGCCAAGCTCTCAGATGTCACTGAATTTGCACTATGGAGAACACCCAGGATTGCCACCTCACAGATCTCAAAAAGGCATTCAGTCAATCTCCAGAGAGATCGATTTAGCATTTGAAAGACCCACCTGTATACCACGTGAAGAATTGCTGCAGTACAGAAGGAAAATCCCCACGAATCACACACCACTGGTTATGACATATCACCCCTCCATCAAACCTATCCTCAAACAATTGCAACTCATACTAGAAGAAGACCCAACTCTTAAAAAGATCTTCCCAGAACCACCAATCCTAGCCTTCAAACAAGTACTGAACCTCGCTAACCTTATCACCAGAAGCAAACTTCCTACAGCCCAAAACACCCCAAATGCATCCAGACCATGCCATGACAAGAAATGCAAAACCTGCCAACATATCTCCACATCCCCACAATTACTACACCCCACAGCAGAACCATCACCATTCCTGGATCTTACAGATGCACCTCCAGAAATGTAATATATCTCATCTAATGCACCAAATGCCATGATGGAAAATACATAGGAGAGACGAAACAACAACTGCTCACCAGAATGAATGAATCCTGGAAATCTATTAAAGGCAAGAATACCCAATTACCTGTGGGACACATTTCTCACAAGAAAACTGCTCTCTCTCCAGTCTCTCAGTTTTAATCCTCAAAGGGAATTCACAAAACACTTTTCACAGATGAGCCTATGAACTTCACTTCATCAACCTCCTGGATACAAAAAGTCATGGGATAAATACAGACATTGGATTTATGACACGTTATAACCTGCCTGAGATCTGACTCCCCAGGTACCTCTCCACTATGTCCCAGCTACATTGTTTCTCCTTCTCTCACCCACTATCTCCTCAGTTTACATCTTCACTGACTGCCTCTCTTGTATGTATACCAGCCTCTGGCTTCTTTACTATTCCTTCCATCCAGGAAGATCACACACCAAATGCAGATGCTTCCTCAGACTGATAAAGAGTATTTAAACCCAAAAGCTTACTTAGAAGATTTTTCCCAACTATTTGAGTTGGTCTAATAAAAGATTTACCCAAAGTACCTTATCTGTTTGGATCATGTAATAGCTAACATTATTAAACAGCATCAATCTATGAAATTCAAATAGAAGATATGATTCTGGATTGCTGGGCAAGAGCCTTACCTGATTTAAGTACCAAAGAACATACAGAAGCTAAGGATTTGGCTCAGCACCCCAGTTTCTCTCTGGTGTAATACTCTAAGCCTTGTGGAAATTACACTAGGGATAACATTTGACTACTCCTTTTGCATCCTGCATCATTCTCCACTATAGCCTCATCGATTAATCCTTTTAAAGCATGACTTCTGAGAAGAAGCTGAGAGGCCTGGGCTTATTAAGTTTGGAGAAACAAGGACTGAGCAGGGATTTAGGAGAAGCCTTCAACTACCTGAAGAGTGATTCCAAAGAAGATGGAGCTAGACGGTTCTCAGTATTGGCAGATTACACAAAAAGGAGCAACGGTCTCAAATTTCAGCAAGGGAAGTTTAAGTTAGGTATAAGAACAACTTTCTCACCAGGACAGTAGTAAAAGCACTGGAACAGGTTACCCAGAGAGGCTGTGGAATCTCCATCCTTGGCAGTTTTTAAGACCCAGCTATAAAAAGGATATAGTTAGGGATGGTCCTGCTTTGACCTGGGGGTTGAGCTAAATGTCCTTCTAAGGTCTCTTCCAACTCTAATTTTGTATGATTCTTTGATTCACAACCACCTTTATACTCTCAGGACTAAAAGAATTTTCAGGGCATTAGTTTTTTATTTGTTTTCCAAACTTTCATTCTTTTGTTGCAATTGCAATAGAAAATGGGCATATAGCTCTGATTTTTAACTGCTGTGACAAGCTGCTCCCGCCACCTGGCAAGGAAGTAATGTAGAGTCATAAGCCCTGCTCCTTACCCTGGAGGCTCAGCAAGTACTTTTGCAGTGCCTAAGCTTCTTACAGACTAGGAATGGGAAGACTGAATCCAAATCTACTTTATACAATAGAATATATAGTTCTATAGATGGAACAATGTAACATGTTTCACTGAAATGAAGTTAAGAAGCATATATAATTAGGAACCTACTTAAATTGCAGTTCTGCAATTTTTGCAGAAACCATGGAAAATGGCAATGACTGCCAAAAAAATGGCATTGACCACAATTTCCCAGAAAATCTATGAAAGAAAAACTTAATAAAAATAAAATGCTGGTTCCCCACTGAGAGCTTGCCTGGGAGGTGAAGGCACCAAGTGGTGAGGTGGCATCAACAGCTGTCCTTTCATGCCGCTCCACCTGAGGAGCAGAGCCACATAAATGGCAGTCAGCAATCAAGATGGCAGCCACCCCCTTGTCCCTCCTTTCCTGGGGGCCTGTCTGGCAATTAGTGCTGAGGGGCAGAACCACTGCAAAATTACCATGAAATCAACTCTTTGGCTGTGACCAAGCTATGAAAATTGCTTTGTCTCACCACAAATTAGATAGGTTCCTATATAAAATATATTGCAAGAGCTGATTCTTCTCTTCCAAAGTTATACAGAAAAAAATGAGAAAATGCCCCAATTTCCAGAAAATATTTTTCTATTTTTCCCCTGCTAGTCTTGTGTATGATTGGAGGAAATCACCTATTTTATGAGTCATGGCATTTTGAAAAAATTCTCCCCCTTCTCAAGTTGTTTTCTCAGTTTTCAGATTCCATGTATGTTACTTCTCTCTCTAGAGGGTGTCCAAACTTTTTGAATGTGGGGCCAGATCATAAACTTTTTATCCCCCAGTGGGCCAGCAAGCCATATTCAAAGACCTCACAGGAAGTGACATCACACCAGGAAGTGATGTCACGTGACCTTTGACATCAATGAAGTTGCAGGAAGTGACAATGAAATGGGTCTG
>NW_005842364.1:1482151-1482598 GCF_000455745.1 Alligator sinensis
GCAAATGCACTAGTGCCCCCCCGCCCCACACCCCAATCCAAACCTGCTAATATCCAGCAGTCAATTTAGATTTTGAAGAACAATCCCGGGTGTCTTTTTAGCCACTTTCATGTTATTCTGTGGAAAGAGCAGTAGCTGGCTGGAGAGAAGCCAGTGAGAGCTTACATGTGAAACAGTCTTCAAAAAACCCCCAAAGCCGACAAAACAAAAAACAACACATCAACCTACATCTCTTCAGCCCAGCTAGCAAGCCGGCTCACAAGTGAAGCTGACAGATAACCCTTTCCTCTCTGGTGTGGACCCAACCTGGCGTTGACCCCTGTCTTTGCTGGGAAGGGCTGGCTGGGGAGTCAGTCTGGCTAATACCTCCTGCCAGGGTGCTGCTAGCTGAAATGCTGGGGGGCGGCGACAAATTCTCAACACTTTGGGGAGAAGCTGGAGCGCACA
>NW_005842365.1:0-10805 GCF_000455745.1 Alligator sinensis
GAATTGTAAGTGTGGCTATTCACATACTTTTTATTGATCAGAGTCACCTTTCACAGACCCCTTAAACACAGCCTGCAGACCCCCAGGGGTCTGTGGACCACAGGTTGAAAACCACTGCTCTAGCCAATGGAACTGTATTGGCAAGCAACTTTTCCCACTGTGATACAGATATACTAACAGTACAGGGCTTGCATCACCTAAATTTCTGCTATTCAAGGAGGTTTTCCAGGGTGCAGACAGAAGTTATATTTGTTGTGATTGGCCCCCTTGGAAGCGCTCTATAGCCATGCCCTTACAGAAGTTATGACTGCAGCGAGTTTTAGAAGTGCCTGACACGCAGCCACTCCAAACTGGAGCTTGGTCCCCCAACCCCCAGACCCAACAGCAAATGTCTGCTGGGTTGGGAGGAATGCTGTAACTCATGGTGCTTCTTGCAAAATGCCATGAGTTACAGACATGTCTGTCAGGATCCTCAGTTACACCTAGAAGGTCGGGGGGTGAGGTGGGAAGAAACACTTCCGGTCACAGTACCTCCACTAGAGGACTCTGCCACCCTATCTAGAAGGCTACTTCTACCAATAGAGACAAGATTGAACTGGGAGGGGAAAAACTGAAGTTGCACCAGTAAAGAGAGGCCATTCTGGAAGAAAAAGATTGTGTGTATGTTATGTTGCATGAAAAAATTCCATAGAACAAACCTGCATTGATTTATCGATTTGCTTCATATATCACTGAATTTTAGGAACAACCAAATCCATCTACAATATAAATAATTGCTGGTATGCCTTTTGTTTCCTGTGACCAAAGTGAAACACTGACAAGAAGTCTGAGCACTCTGCTCATGCTTACAGAGGACGTATCCCTTATGCAACACTGCCATTCCATGTTTTTGTAAAGACTGGAAAGCCTTTAGTTGAAAGGAGAAAAAACTTCCAGAACTCTTAAAAAAGTATGAAGGAGACTATTTTACATACCAGGAAATAGAAAAATCATGGAGTCCCACCTGTGCTGTATCCAAAGCTGGAAATTTAATTTATTTTCTCTTACAAAAGACTTTCTCTTACAAAACACTTTCCCCCCTCTCCAGTCAGCATGGGTAAAAAAAGCCTTGTCTCAGATCTGAGTACTAATCTAGGCAAGCAGCAGCTCAGTTCCAGATTTGGCCCTGGGCAGGGGATGGGGTACACAGCTTTTGGAGAGTGTGCAGGAGGAGGGACCTGAAGCCCCACCCCCCAGCCCTTGCCCTACAGAGCCTGTGCGCCCCCTCACCTCCTGCTCATTCCTGCAGCCTGCCCTGCCACCCATTCCCCTAAGCTGACCCTTCCCCCACTTACCTTCTGCTCCAGTTCCAGTCCCTCCAGCTGCAGCCCAGCCAGCTGTGAGCAGCTGCTGCTTCTCCCTGGCTGGCAGGGCTGTTGCCAAGTACCTGGAGGAGCAGAGCTGCAGGAGAAGGTAAGAGGGAAGTGGTGGGGGCAGGAAGCGGGGGGGAGGGGGGGGAGCGCAGCAGGGGGAAGGTATGCAGGCAGGCATAGGAGTAAGAAGCAGGTGTGCGGCCCCTCACTTTCCACTGTTCCTTTCCTCACCACAGTAGTGGTGGGGGGGCAAATTTAAGATGCTCTTCTGCAGATTAGATTCTGTACATGGAAACTACTTATAACAAATTTATAATTTGCAAAGTATAGAATTTGATTGGTGGGGGGGGTCATCTTAAAATTTAACATCATCCTATATTCAGGTAAATAGAGTAAAAATCCTCAAAGAAATTCAGTGAGCAAGTACAAGCCTGGTCAAAGAATTATAGTAACTGAGCCTCCTATAATTACAAGAAACGGTTTACGAAACCATACTTGTGAAAGGGAAGACAAATTGTGTACTGTTTGTTGGGGGAAAACTGCACATAATCAAAGGAATGCAAAGATTCCTAATCAAAATTTCTTCAGAGAAGATCCTTGCTAGCTCTAATTTCTGGAGATTAGTGAAGCAGAAACAGGTTGCACTGCATTCCCTGCTTCACAACTAGAATGGAACGTTTCAGCAGCAGCACGCCTGCATCTTGCTACTTCAAGTACAGTAAACAGAAATTCTATTTTGGCCTCCTTGGAAAGATAGCCTGTAGGTGGTTGTTGGGAGTAGACAGCATGAAGATGGGTCATCAGTGCTTACTAAGTGAAGATGAGGAACATCCATTCCTACAGGGAAGAGTTTAACTGTTGATCCAGAGACCAATTTCAGAATCAACTTTCCCATTTCTACAGGTAACTTAATATACTATAATAATAGGTCTGTATTCAACAAAAGAAAAAAAAGAAACCTTGCCTTGGATATGAGGACAGAGCTGGCAGCTGTGGCTCCAGCAGCACTACAATCCTGACCCAGGGGAGACTATGTAGTGCCAGGGGTGCAAGTGGCAGGGGGGTGGAGTAAGTGGTATGGGGGCAGGTGGGTGGCGCAAGCAGCAGATCCCCAAAGATTATAATTATCCATGCATAGAATCCTGTTACTGGGGGAATCAACTTGAATGCAAAGTCATTTTGAATTTGTATAAATGCAGCATATGCCACTGCAGGGAGGTTTACACATGCAGCTGGGAGTGAGAGCTCTAATATGTTGTGCAACAGAAAATACCAAGAGAACGTTACCTCCATTTCTCTCTGCTGAGCTGCTCTGAGGAGTGGCAGGTTATGTGGTTTACAAGATTGCTGGGCCTCTTTGTGTTTGTGGAACATTTCTTGCTTGAGCACTGCTCAATAAATACAAAATTAAATTGTGCATCAAAAATAACAGGTAAGACAGTTATACTCAGCATTTCCTCCATATTCACAAAAGTTTAGCCTTTGGAAGTTAAGTCTTATACTTCAGAGAATACTATTTTCACTAAATCCACAGAATTTAGGAGCATTGCCTTTCTTGGCATGGGTTGCCTGAAGCAAAGCACAGAAGACATACTTCTGCTTTAATCTTTAACAAGACATTTGACTAGCCATCCACCAGGTCTTTATCCTTTTGGTGTTCAGAAAGAAAGTGAGCTCTTTAAAATGCTGCTAGTTACTTAGCCCACTTCCCTCTCCAGAACTGTGCAGATCAGAGACTTTTATAAGAAGAGTACTGTTCCTGAAGCACAACAGGAGTAATTCATTGAAAAGGACTGAAGAAATGGGCCTAAATTTCCTTGCTTTAAAGATATACTTAAGGACCTGTGGAAATCACAAAATCAGGCAATGCCTGCAAAATCTGTGGGGGAAACCCCTCCCCCCTACTGAAAATAAAATGCTGGCTCCCCAGAAGGAGCCAGCAGTCCTTATGGCACTATGACCTGGCCATGCAGGTGCAGGGTTACCATATGTCCAGTTTCAAAAAAGAGGACACCTGCTGGGGGTGGGGAATAAGATTGTGTGTGTGTGGGGGGTTGGTTGTGGGGGCGGTGCAAATAGTCCCGGCATGCTGGGGGGGGGGGGGGGGGGGGGGGGGCAGTGATATGCCTGTGCCCTGCCCCTGTCCCTCACTACCAAACCACAGCCCACCCCAGCCCTTCTGCTGCCCCTCCCTCCTGACCCACAGTACCTTGTCCCCCAGACCATGCTGGTGCCCCTCAGTCCCAACCTGCACCTGCTTTGTCCCTGCTGATATCCCTCAGTCCCAACCTGCAGCCCCCTGCTCTTGACCCACAGTCTCTGGCCCTCCCTGGTGTCCCTCACTCCCAAGCCACAGCCCCCCCAGTGCCCCTCACTCCTGACCCACAGCCCCCTGCTCCCCCTAGCCCTGCAGTGTCTCCCAGCTGCTCTGCCCCTGCAGGCACAGGCACTGATCCTGGTGCTGCTGGCCCAGCCACACAGCTCCCTGCTGCCCCAAAGGGACCACCCGCCCTGCTTCCCTGCTGTAGCCCCAATGCCCAGATAGCTCCCCCAGCACTGGCAGGCACCCACCCCCCTCACACACCCATCCCCTCCACACACCCCTGCCACACACACAGAGGCACTCTTCAAGCACCTCTGCCTAGGGTTCTCACCTCGGTGCTCGTTGTGCAGCTTCAGCCGCTGGTTGTAGAGGTTCTTTTCTGTCAGATGCTGAATCTCAAGCAGACCCTGAACAATCTCAAAGACTGTTCCATCAAGGAGTGCTAATGCCAGGTCACTGAGGATCGTGTAAGACAAACGCTGCTGGCAGGAGCTGAAGATAAAGCACAAGAAAAAGTAGGAGGGTAGTAGTAGCCATGGCACAAGGTAGCATTTTAAAGACAACTGTCTTTGTTATTAAGCCAATTAAATATTCTAATTGAGGAGGCAGCACAGTTTTGCAGACAGAGCAAATGAAGGGAAGAAAAGCTTAGTTCATTAGTGCTTTACAAAGCACTGGAGTCCTCAAATAAAAAATAATTATTACAATGTTAAGCATTATTACCCAATTCTTGGAGCCCTACAGGTGAGTTCTATGCACATGCACACACACACCTCTCCTCCCAAAGAAAAGTCTGTTAGCACAGCTCCTGGATCCTGCATTGTCTCATTCCTGCCAGGTAAAGAGTCAGACCTTTCATGTTCTCTACTGATATGCTATGACAGCCCCAATGTGCTCTACCTGCCCCATCATGTTTTTCTCACACTCTTGATTTCATAGATTCCATAGACATTAGGGCTGGAAGAGACCTCGTGAGATCATCGGGTCCAGCTCCCTGCCCAAAGGGCAGGCAGTCAGCAGGATTCAAATGATCCCAGCAAGATAGGCATCCAAGTGTTTCTTAAAGGAACCCAGAGTAGGTGCCGGCACCACCTCTGGGGGGAGTCTATTCCAGGCCCTGGGGACTCGGACAGTAAAGATGTTTTTCCTTATGTCCAGCCTAAAACGATCTTCCAAGAGTTTGTGAGCATTCAACCTAGTCTTCCCTTGGGGTGCCCTGGTGAACAGATGTTCTCTCAGTTCCTGATGCATACACCTTGTATACTTATAGGCTGCCATCAAGTCACCCCTGAGCCTACGCTTCTCCAGGCTGAAGAGTCCCATGTCTCTCAGCCTCTTTTCATAAGGCCTGCTCTCTTGTTCTCTAATCATTCACATGGCTCTCCTCTGGACTCTCTTGAGCTTCTCCACATCCTTTCTGAATTGGGGAACCCGGAACTGGACACAATTCCAGCTGTGGTCTCACCAAGGCTGAATAAAGTGGGAGGATGACTTCCCGGGTCTTGTTTGAGATGCATCAGAAGATGCAGGCCAAAGTATGGTTTGCTTTGCTGGCTGCAGCATCACATTGGTGGCTCATATTCATCCTGTGATCAATCATGACTCCCAAGTCTCTTTCAGATGCGGTGCTAGCTAGTGTAGCACTGCTGAGCCTATAGGTGTGGTGTGGGTTCTCTCCCCCAAGGTGGAGCACCTTGCATTTCTCGGCATTGAATGCCATCAGGTTCTAATCTGCCCACGTTGTAAGCCGTCGAGGTCAGCCTGGATTGCCAGCCTATCCTCTGGGGTGGCTGCACTTCCCCATAGTTTGGTGTTGTCAGCAAACTTAGGCAGTCTGCTTGTAAAACCCGAGTCCAGATCATTTATAAACACGTTGAAGAATACAGGTCCGAGAACGGAGCCCTGGGGGACGCCACTGACTACAGTGCATCAAGTTGATTTGGTTCCATCAACTGACACTCTCTGGGTCCGTCCAGACAAGATTTACCCGCCATGAAGCAGTGTTGGCTATTTCTCAGAATATTACCTTCTGTTAGGATGTTGGTAATAGTCTCCTTAATGATTTTTTCCAGGATCTTTCCAGGGACTGAGGTTAAGCTAACTGGCCTGTAGTTCCCTGGATCTTCCCTTCTCCCTTTCTTGAAGATAGGTACCACACTGGCCCTTTTCCAATCATTAGGCACCTTGCTCGAGTGCCACAGTTCTCGAATATCCTTGCCATAGGCTGTGCTATAATGTCAGCTAGTTCCTTTAGCACTCTTGGGTGCATTCCATCCGGGCCAGCTGATTTGTGGATGTCAAGCCTCTTAAGATGTTCCCTCACAAGATCAGTGGTAATGGTGGGCACAGGTTTGCCCTCTCCCTGGTGATCCTGCCTCTTGTCAGACAGGGTGATGCCAGTGGCCTGATGGAAGACCAATGCAAAGTAGTCATTAAGGAGATTGGCTTTTCCCGGTTATCAGCTGTCCCACTTGGTTTAGTAAGGGTATAATGTTACCCTTGTTCTTTTTCTGACTTTCCACATATTTGAAGAAGGACTTTCTGTTGTCCTTAATTTGAATGGCCAGTTTGAGCTTGGTTTTAGCCTCAGCTTTCCTAGTTTACTCCCTACAGGTGCAGGCTAGTGTTGACTGCCCCTCCTTAGTGATGTTTCCCATCTTCCATCCTTTATAAGCTTCTTTTATTAGGTGCAGGAGGTCCTTGAGTTCCCTATTGAGCCAAAGGGGTCATCCAGCCCTTTTGCTACTTTTTCTGCAGGTTGGAATGGACTTCCATTGTGCTTCAAGAATTGCATCCTTGAGGAGCAACCAGTCATCGTGGACATTCCTCCCTGCCAAATTGTGGTTTCTCAGGGCCTGAAAAACTAGCCTCCTAAGCTTGCGGAAGTTGGCTTTTCTAAAGTCGAAGACTTCCGTATTGCTGACTGACTTGCCAGCTTTGCGGTGAATAGAGAAAGTGATCAACTCATGGTCAATGTCTCTCAGCTTCCTTTCGATTCTCCGGTCGCTGACTAGCTCATCCCCTTTGGCCAGTACCAGGTCTACCATCTTCCCCCCCTTATTCTTAACTCAAAGGGTCTCAAGTTGCCCTCCTTGACTGCCAACTTCCGCCTGTAGGGAAGTGTATTGCTCTTTCACATAGAGAGCTACACCCCCGCCCTTTTTTGCAACAGGATCTCTCCTGTACAAGGTATAGCCATCTATACTTGTGGTCCAGTCATAGGTGGAGTCCCACCATGTCTCCGTTATCCCTATAAGATCATAAACATTACTGTTTGGAAGTAGGGCCAGTTCCTCCTGTTTGTTGCCCAGGCTCCTGGCATTTGTGTAAAGGCAAGTGAGCTTGCCATCAGCGGCCTTAGGTTTCCCTGCACTTCTGGAAGAGCCCTGTCCCTGGGGTGGGGTTGGAATTTGTTTCCTTGTACAGCCTGACTTGATGGTTTGGTGGCTGATGCTAGGTGGGCTTGCACCAGAGATGATCTGCCCTTCTCCCGGCGAACTTAGTTTAAAGCCTGGTCAAGGTCAGCCATTCTAGCTGAGAAGAGCTTCTTCCCTGTGCGAGTGAGGTGGAGGCCGTCTCTTCCCAATAATTTGCTGGCTCTTTCTCTGAAGTGCAGGCTGTGGTCATAGAAGCCGAAGCCTTCATGATGGCACCAGTGCCACAAGTCTTCTGTTTACTTCTTGAATTCTTCTCACCTTCCTATGCCCGTGACCCACAATGGGAAGGATCAAGGAGAAAACTACCTGCGCTCCCAACCCTTTAAGGCTTGCTCCTGAAGTCCTGTAGTCATTCATGACCTGGCTGGGATTGCTTTGAGCCGTGTCATTTGTGCCAACATGGATAAGGAGCATGGGGTAGTGGGTCAGAGGGCAAGATAAGTTTTGGGATTCTCTCAGCTATATCCTGGATACAGGCCCCTGGGAGGCAGCAGACCTCACAGGCTGAGGGGTCAGGCGGCAGATTGCTCCCTCAGTCCCCAGCAAGAGCGAGTCTCCCAGAACAACCACTCTGCGTTTCTTCCATGGGGTAGTTGCAGGATGGCTTTCTTCTCCAGGTATAGGAGCTGGTGCTTCTGCTGGCTCATTTGGTACAGCAAGGATTTCATTGCTGTGAAGGTCCAGGGGAGTAGTGACTCTGGTGCAGTGTGCCTTGGGGCTGGAGACAAGCTTCGTCTAGGTGACCCATGGCTCTTCTGTCTTCTGGTGAAGGGCCTGGCAGTATGAGATGATCTCCTGTTCACTATCCTTGATGGCACGCAGCCTCTGCAATGCAGCCTGGAGCTCCCCTATCTGGTACTCCAGGGTCTCCAATGTGGAGCAAACCTCACAAGGGGAGGTGGCAATGCTCCTAATCCCAGATGCTTGCAAGCATAGCAGGCAGCCCCCACAGCCGAGAGCCAGGGGCTCCATCTGAGTGGAGACTGGAACCATGGATTCCGTCTGGGTGGAGGCCTCAGCAGTACCAGAGTGGGGGTCCCAGACTCGGAGGGGATCCTCAGGATGCGGCGCATCCCCACCACCATTGCACCAGTAGTATTCTGGGCTGCTGCTGTGCAGACCGCTCTCTTCAGGCTCGCTGCCTGGAGCCTTGTGCCCTCCTGTGCTAACTCATGCGCCAGGCCAAAAGTGTGCCTGTCTGCATGTTCTGTTTGTGAGGCTCTAGTTGCGTGGCTCCCTGGGGGGCTGGGCAAAGTAGGAGCCAGGGGGAGGCAGGATGTGACCCTCCTGGGCTCCTCTCAGCTTCACCACAAATTCCACCACTTCTCTCATAAACAGGAGGGAGGGAGAACGGCTCAGAGTAACCACAGCACTTTTGGATAGTTTTAAAGGGGCCTCCAAAGGGCACTCTTAAAGGCTTGTTCACACAGATAAGTAGGGACTGGTATGTGGATGGACTGCTAGTTAACTCGAGTATTGATGAGTATTGACTTGCTTGGAAAGGGTTCACGTGAACACACCCCACATGCTTATTGTGGAGTCCAAACAAATCATTACAAACATACCAGCTACCTCCATAACAAACCATTAAGAGCAACACAGATCTATAGCAAAAGCTCTGTTATCCAGCATCCGCTGGGGATGCCGGATAACAAAATATGCTGGTTAATTGAGTGGCCCAGGCCGCTGCTTCTCCCGCCACATCTGGGGCATCCTGCCACCCCTCCCGCGGGCCCCGTGAGACAGGGAGGCAGGCCTTGCACAGCCTGTTATGCCCGGGGGCCATGAGGGCTCAGCAGCGCAGGCTGCTTTGCCCTGGGCCGTGGGGGCTTGGAGAAACCAGAATTGCCATGGTGGGCACTTCCAGTTTCACTTTATCTTACAAGCGAGCATGCCGGTTAACAGAACTTTTACTGTACTTTGAGAGAGCTGCAAATCTCCCTATCCTATTTAACTCCAACCAGGGCACCAACCTTGTAGCTGAGCCCCTGCTGAAAACCCCTCAGCCAGTGGTGCCAGTGATGGAGGCGAGATGCTCTGGATGCACTGGAAGATGGTTCTGGCCAACATCACCCATATCGGGGACCTCCTGGACTATGCCAGGCAGGGGTGGGTGGATCCATCTGTGTTGGCCCAGCACATGGAACTGTCTACTCTGTGCACTCCCCGCCGCTTACTCCAGGAGGTAAAGGTTGCCCAGCTGCCCACTGCCCTCGCCTATGTCAACCCAGTCCTGTGAGGGCAGTGCCTGCCTCCCAGTATCTCCAAGCCCTCTGGAGCTGGTTGTGGGGCTGCTGCCTTAGCAGGCCCCATGGTGCTCTCTGCCCCACCATCATAGCAAGCTGGGAGATACCAGCTAGTCCACTTTTGAACTGCCCATTGCTGCCAAGTCTACATGCTCGTGCTCTGCACCATCCATCATCCTGCCCTCACGTTCTGCCCCAACAAGTGGCGGGACACGCTAGGCTGTGGCGGGGAGGGTCCCTAGTGGATTAGTCTGTACTCCACCTTAATCCCGTGAGCCACTGGGGACCTCAGGTGGCAGCTCCTGCATAGAACTGTCTCCATAGGAGTGTATCTGGAGAGGTCCATGGATACCCCTGACACCTGCCCCTTTTGCAAGCAGAGGGAGACCCTGGTGTACATGAACCTGGAGTACACCAGGCTGCAGCCCCTCCACCAACTCCTCCAGAACCTCTTGCTGATGTTCTGGCTGCAGTTTTTCCTTCACCGGTTTATTTCCACACTCCAAATCTGTGGCCTCACCAAGTCCTAGGGCCTCCTGGTCAACTTCCTCCTGGCCCTGGCTAAGCTGGCTGTGTATCTAACCAGGAAGGAGGTTCTGTGTCCACTAGCTTGCTGGATTCATTTGAGGGCCAGTGGGCAGTCTGGTATGCTCTGCTCAGCGTTTCCCCTTTGCGTGCTAGTTTTAAGCCTCTGATCCTCACTCCTGTCCCTGTTATGTCTTTAGGTGTCCCAAGCATTCAGTTGTTGCCTATCTAGTGGCCTCCCTTCCTAAGGGAAGCTTATAATGCTTCCTTGCGGGTGTTGGCCCTGGGTCCCTAGGCAACACATAGGCCCTCTCTGAGGTGGGCTTATAGTTTCCCATGGTCGGCCTTTAGCACACGAATTCCCACAGTGGCAAATAGGCTCGTGTCTCCGGGTAGTTTCACTGGTCGGTGTCCACAGCTCCCTCAACGTGCTCGGGGGCAGCGGGCCCGGGCTGATGTGCTTTGCTGGGTGCTCTCTTCCAAATCCCGCGTTAGTAACCTGTGACCTTGCTCCCATCCCTCTTTTCTTTTTTGCTGTCCCAAGCTGATGCGTCCTCAGTGGCCTCCCTTCTTAAGGGAGGCCTATAATTTTCCACAATGGGCCAAGGCCCCTGGCCCCACAGCAAATCAAATAGGCCTGTTTTCTTTTTATCGTCTCACAAAAATCAGTCGACATATCCTCAGTGGCCTCCCCTATTAAGGAAGGCTTACAGCTCTTGGAGATGGGCCTAAAAGCCGGTGATCACAAATAGGCCTGTTTAACTCTGACCCCCAGCACCCTTACATCCACCCGCCTCCTACCCAGCGCTGCAGACACCCGAGGGCTTCCGGCAGAAACCGTGTGGGCTGCAGAAGCCCCGATGGCCCCCGACAGACCCGTCCCCCTTCCTTGCTGAACCCCGCAAAGCCCCGAGCCGGCAGC
>NW_005842365.1:10838-16994 GCF_000455745.1 Alligator sinensis
GCATGCTCCGGCGCAGCCGCCCCGCGCAAGAGCGGCGGGGAGAGAGAAGGGCCCTCCCGTTTCCGATAGCTCTGCCCTGGGGAGGGGCTGCCTGGGGAAGCAGGCTCAGGGCATAAACGGCTTGCATTGCCTTCAGCCTATAGAGGGCATTCTAGCCCTGGCTGGGAAGGAGGCAGGATAGCTGTGCAGGCTCTCGTGGTGTCTGGAAGTGCAGCCAGGAAGTCCTCGTGGATGAGGGCAAAGGAAAGAGAAGACTTCCCCCCCCGGAGTGGGCCAAGAAGGGATAAGGATTTAAGTTCATGTAGGCTTTGGTTGTGAGTGCCTGGAGGGATGGTATTTTAATTGGATTTAAGTTAGTAAATGCTGAAGGACCAGAAGCAACTGTGAGGAGAGGTGGAGGCTGCAGTGAATTAAAGCACCTTGTAAGTTTAGTCCCTTTTAGGCAAGAGGGTCAGAGAGAGAGCGTGATTTTATCTCCTTTTAGGCCAGAGGGCCAGGACGGGGGTCCAGAGCCTAAACCCTTGGGCTAAAAGCTCCAGCTGTGCAGCTGCTGCTGAGAAGCCACGGCCTAAGTGGGCCTAGGATTGAAGGTAGTAGCCAAAGTAAGGCCTGACCAAGGGGGCCAGGGTCTAGATAAGTTCAAAGGGTGAAGCAGGTGGTCCAAATGGAACAGATTATGCCCAGGCTCAGGAGTCCTGTATGACTGGTTGTTCCATCAAGGCCTGGCAGGTGAGAGAGGACAGCAGTTCAGAAGTGACGGAGGGGCGGGGGGGCTAGCCAGCTGCAGGGTGTTGCTAGCACCTGGAAGAGCTAGTCCTGTCACATATCCAGACTGGGTAAGGTGGGTACAAAGTCTCTATCGGGGCCTAGCCCTCCATTCACTCAGACACCAGCGTGGCTGGTCAGGGTCAGCTAATCCTCGAGTTCCCAGATATAAACCCGTACACAGGAACAGGAAGTATCTCACTAAATGGGTTCAACTCAATCTCAGACTGGCTCTCTACTCTGTGCTTGATCTCCTGGATTTTCAACCTGGCTTGCTCTCTGATTCTGCTCTCTTCCTGATTCCCTGGCTTTCTGACTTGGTTTGTTCCTAGCCCCTCTTCTCAGATAGACTTCTTGCCTTCCTGACTTGCCTGTTATCATAGCATCATAGAAAATCAGGGGTGGAAGGGACCTCAGGAGGCCATCTAGTCTAACTTCCTGCTCAAAGCGGAACCATCCCCAAGTAAATTATTTCAGGCAGGGCTTTGTTGAGCTGAGCCAGGCCTTAAAAACCTCCAAGGATGGAGATTCCACCACCTCTAGGTAACCTGCTCCAGTGTTTCACCACCCTCCTAATGAGAGTTTTTCCTACTATCCAACCTAAATTTCCCTTGCTGCAACTTGCTCCCTGTTTTGTCATCTGCCACCACTGAGCACTCTAGCTCAATCCTCTTTGAAACCACCCTTCGGGTAGTTAAAGGCTGCTATCAAATCCCTCATCAGTCTTCTCTTCTGTAGACTAAATAAGCCCAGTTCCCTCAGCCTATGCTCAGAAGTCAGGTGCTCCATCCCCTCAAATCATTTTAGTTGCCCTCCACTGGACTCTTTCCAACTTGTCCACATCCTTTCTGTAGTAGGTGGCCCAAAACTGGACACAGTACTCCAGATGTGGCCTCACCAGTGCAGAATAGAGTGGAATAATTACTTCCCTTGATGTGCTGGCAGCGCTTCTACTAATGCAGCCCAGTAGGGTGTTTTCTCCTTAGCAAAAACAGCACGCTGTTGACTCATATTCATCTTATTGTCCACTGTAATTCCCAGGGCCTTTTTTGCAGAACTGCTGCTTAACCAGGTGATCCCAAGCCTGAAGCAGTGCATAGGATTCTTGTGTCCTAAGTGAAGGACTTTGAACTTGTCCTTGTTGAACATCATGAGATTTCTTTTGGCCCAGTCCTCTAATTGGCCTAGGTCACTGAATCCTAGCCCTACCCTGTGGCATATTTACAACTCCCCCAACTTGGTGTTATCCGCAAGTTTGTTTAGGCTGCAATCCATCCCATCGTCCAGATCATGAATGAAGATATTGAACAAAACTGGCCCTAGGACCAACCCCTGGGGCACTCCACTTAATACTGCCTGCTAACTAGACATTGAGCCATTGATTATTACCCACTGAGCCCAATGATCCAGCCAGCTTTCTGTCCACCTTACAGTCCATTCATTTAACCCATACTTCCTCAGAATGCTGTGGGAAATGGTATCAGAAGCCTTGATAAAGTTATGTTAGCAGCACCTGAAACAATATTCCTGAAAACAATTGCTACCAAATCATCTTGTCATACACGTGAATATATAGCCAACTTACTGAGTGAAGAGATTGAAAGTGCAGGTCCCTCCAGGGTACAAGCCCTTGCAATTGATAATGCGAGTAACATGAAAGCTGTGTAGCAACTGTTGAAGGCAAAGTATCCTCATTTAATAGTATTTGGCTGTCTTGTTCATGGGTTGAATCTTCTGGTGAAGGACACATTAAGTATGAATACAATGAAGACAACATTGGCAAACTGCAAAGTGATTGTGCAGGTGTTCAGCAATGATCATGTTGCTAATTGGGCTTTGAAGAAATGACAGAAAGAGAAGCAGGGGAAGGAAAGTGCACTTTTATTGTCAGGAGAAACTAGATGGGGCTCGGCTACAAAGTGTTTACATAGTTTGCTGCGCGCAAAGAACTGTTTGCAGTGTGCTTCAGTAGATGACACAATATCCCAGATTATTTCCTTGAGCATTTGGAAGCAGATTCTTGATAACGATGTTCAAGTTCAAGGAGCATTCAATTTGCTACTACCAGTTTCAGTGGCTATCAAGAAACTTGAAGGACATATGCACCAAGCCTTTCAAATAATCCAGAGATTTTTCAGACAACTGAATGAAAATCTAATTGAGCTTTTGCCGCCTTTATCTCTTTCCAAAGAAGAAGTAAAACTAATGTTTAATAAGAGATCTGAGTTTTGCTCTCGTCCACTTGATCTGGCAGCAAGCCTTTTGGATCCTCAACACAGAGGACAACGTTTATCAGAAGATGAATTATCTCCTGCTCTTCATACAATTATGGAAATAGCTAAGAATGTCCCCAACGTTGACGAAATAGCCATGATGACAGACATTGCCCAGTACCGTGCAAAAGAAAAATTTTGGAGCAAAGACATCATTTGGCGGGCAGCAGAGAATATGTCTCCTCTCACGTGGTAGAAAGGATACTGTAACACCCGACTGTTGTCCAGGATTGCTCTAAGGATCCTAAGCATTCCACCAACAGCAGCTTCTTGGGAATGGAACTGGAAGGCTTTCAGCTCAATCAAGACAAAAAAGAGCAATAGATTAACAAATGAACACACCACTAAGCTTGTTTCTATTTCTCAAAATCTCTTGCTTCTGGAGAATCAGTCAGAAGCACAATTAGTGAAGAAGATGCAGCGTGATGATAAGTTGCCCTTGCCCACAGACTCATTGGACCATCCTTTAGCAAAAGAGAATGTGGTTCAAGTAGTTCTGAATCAGATTTGCCTCAATCTGATTCTGAAATGGAACTAGTAAGTAGTGCAAGTGATCCTGCAGATAGTGACAGTGAAACTGGAGGTGCCGCAGTGACCTCAGTGGAAGAGAGTTAAACTCTGTTGAAGTAGATGAGTGGACTACCATGGCATATCATGCACAGTTCTTTGGGTGTGCTAAAATTAGTGTGTCAACAGTTTTCAGTGCCTTCATTTTTTTCCCTAAATTTAAACACGCCATGCAAGGGAAGTACATGCTATTGTGTATTGTCTTTTTTATAAATATTCCAATAAAAATAATTTCTTTCCACATAAAGCTTTGAATTCATTTAAATATAACATTTAAACCACATTAAGTGTGCTGTATTTAATTTTTTTCCTAATTAAATATTTAAGTTCAAATACTTGTGGCTAGTGGGACATAAAATTAACATGGGGATACTTTTTTAGTTTTGTTTACTAAATATAAGTCAAATAAACATGCTAAACCAGATTATGCTCTATTTAGGGCATTAGAAAATTTTCCAATTCAAATTTTTCCAGAAAACTCGCGTCTCTGGTTCCTGCACCCTCAGTAATTTCTTTAAAATACAGCCAGCTCTCCTGGGCTCCTTTCTCTCTCAGAATGGCCTCCCAGAGGATCCTACCCATCAGTTCCCTGAGGGAGTCAAAGTCTGCTTGTCTGAAGTCTAGGGTCCATACTCTACTGCTGTCCTTTCTTTCTTTTGTTAGGATCCTGAACTCGATCATCTCATAGTGATTGCTGCGCAAGTTGTCATCCATTTTTACATCTCCCACCAATTCTTCCATGTTTGTGAGCAGGAGGTCAAGAAGAGCATGGCCCCTAATTGGTCTCTCCAACACTTGCACCAGGAAGTTGTGTCCAATGCTCTCCAAAAGCTTTCTGGATTTCCTGTGCACTGCTGTATTGTCCTCCCAGCAGATGTAAGGGTGACTGAAATCCTCCATGAGAACCAGGGCCTGTGATTTGGAAAATTCTGTTAGTTGTCTGAGGAAAGCCTCATCTACCTCATCCTTCTGGTCTGGTGGCCTATAGCAGGCACCCACCATAACATCAGCCTTGTTGCTCTCTCCTCTAACTTTAACCCAGAGATTTTCAAAAGGTCTATCTCCAGTTTCATACTGCAGTTCTGAGCAAACAAACAGCTCTTTTACATAAAGAGCAACTCCTCCTCCTCTTCCCTGCCTGTCCTTCTTGAATAGTTTGTACCCATCCATGGCAGTGTTCTAGTCATGCAAACTATCCCACCAAGTCTCTATTATTGTAGTTACATCATAGTTCCTTGATTGTGCAAGAA
Organism: Alligator sinensis; assembly: GCF_000455745.1. Lineage (NCBI taxonomy): Eukaryota > Metazoa > Chordata > Crocodylia > Alligatoridae > Alligator > Alligator sinensis. The sequence goes on from NW_005842365.1 coordinate 15,694, forward strand.
ATTCCAATTCTTGCTTGTTTTCCAGGCTCCATGCATTCGTGTACAGACACCTGAGGTAGCTAGCCAAGTGCCTACTTTCTCAGGAAGAATGAGGAGGCCTTCCTTGTTGTCCCCTCCTCCTTGTGCTTTCTTCAGGTTTCCCACCTCCTCACTTACCTTGGGGCTTTGGTCTCTGTGCCCCTGTGAATCTAGTTTAAAGTCCTCCTCACTAAGTTAGCAAGCCTGTCTGTGAAGATGCTGTTCCCGCTCTTTGTTAGGTCGATCCCATCTCTTCCTAGTAATCCTTCTTGGAACAACATTCCATGGTTGGAGAAGCTGCATCCCTGCTGGCAACACCACCTGCACAGCCATGCATTGGTCTGTAGGATGTATCCACTCCTGTCTCGGCCCTTCCCCTTGACTGGAATCTGCTTGTTCCTCCTGATGCTGGTTGGTACTTTGATTCCCAGACCTGGCCACCCATGACCCAATGTGACCTAGCATACTTGTTACATACTTTTAGAATCCTTTTTATTGCCTTTTATGTCCCTTGTCAGTTGCATCTCAAGTCATGCAATGGGCTTCTTGATTTTTCTCCCTGCATGCCTGTGCAATATTCTTATACTCTTCCCTAATAACATTTTCTATTTCTTGTAGGATTCCTTCTTGAGTTTCATCTCATTCAAGAGATTACTGTTGCACTTCCTAGTCTTCCATTGCATTGGACTAGTTTGTTCCTGCACCCTTAATATGACCTCCTTAAAGGACAGCGAGCTCTCCTAGACTTCTTTACCCCTCAGACCGGTCTCCCAGGGGATCCTGTCTACCTTTTCTCCGAGTTTGTTAAAGTCTGCTTTTTTTTTTTTTTTTGAAGTCTAGTGTCTTTATTCTGCTGCTTTGCTTTCTTTCCTCCCGCTGGGGTCTTGAACTCTATCATTTTATGGTCACTGAGTGCATTAGATCCAGGAGCAGTTTACTTGCAAGTAACATACTTGTAAGTAAATGCTCCCAGGCAGGCATCCACATGTTCAAGGAAATGGGAACAGATTTGCTGCTAAAGGCAGAAAACTGCTCCCAGTTCCTGGGGCCCTGCAATGGGCCCATGCAGCCACCAGGTGGAGGTCTAGGCTCTCCCTTGGTGCTAGCTCAAGAGCTGGCAGAGAGCAGGGGGCCAGGAGACAGCTGTCTGCTGCCCAGAGCTGGGACATTGTACCCTGCCCCTGGAAGGCTGCCTGCTTCCGGGGCAGGAACAATTCTCCTGCCCCAGCAGCAGGGAACTTCTGGCTTTAGCTCCCTGATCAGGGACATAGGTCAGGGAAAGA
>NW_005842365.1:17025-43484 GCF_000455745.1 Alligator sinensis
GGCAGGTCACAGCTCCATGCCCTGCTCCACCAGCAGTGATCTAGCTGCCCCACCAGCGTACTAGGGCAGGGGGCTGGGACCTACCCCACCCCTGCAGTTCTTTTCAAGCCCTGTGCCTTGATCACCTGATTGGGCACAGGGCTGGGACCTGACCCTGACTGCAACAGTTCCCAGACACCGCTCTGTGATTGTTAAGTGGGGAACAGCCTGTTCCCCACCAAACTCCACGCTCATGGAGCTGAGCAGGGAACAGGCTCTCTAGCCATCACCAGCACAGAGCTCCCGATACCAGCTCCACGGTCACAGGGTTGGTGCTGGGGGATCAGGATCTTTCAGCATTGGCCCCATGGTCATGGAGTTGGCGCTGGGAGATGAGGCTCTTTCATCTTCCTGCTCCTCAGTTGCAATGGTGAAGTGGGGGCTGGGAGATAAGGCTCTCTCAGCTCCACTCTCCAATCATGATCTCAGAGCAGGGCTCTTGGAGCTCCCTGCTGCCCCCCACTTGGGCTCTGCTGGTGGAGCCCACCCTGGCAGCAGGTAGCTCCTGGGGGCAGGGAGCAATCTCCCACCCCTGGCCAGGAGCAGATTTGCTTCTGGCCAGGCATCTACATGAGCCCTACTGCACAGTTAGTAATTGCACATCCTTTTTCTACTTGCATTTTCAGGTAGCAAATTTACTTGTGATTAAGGAGGTTTACTGTGCAGTAAGCATGTGCATGTGTAGGTGCACATATTACTCTGCAGTAAATTACACTATTGTGCAGTAAAGTGTCTTGTGTAGATGCCCCACTGTCCCCCAAACTACCTTCCAACTTCATATTCTCAGCCAATTCCTCCCTGTTTGTCAGCAGCAAGTCAAGAAGAACGTCCCCTGCTAGTTGGCCCCTCCATCACCTGTACCAAAAAGTTACCCCCAGCATACTTTAAGAATTTGCTGGACTGCCTGTGCAGATAATTAAAGTCCGCTGTGATAACCAGGTCCTGTGATTTGGAAACTTTTGCTACTTATTTAAAGACCTCATCCACTTCTTCCTTGTGGTTTGGTAGCATATAGGAATCCCACAGTGACATGCATCCTGCTACTCAACCCTCTGACCTTTACTCAGAAGCTTTCACAGGCCTGCTTCCCACTTTATACTGAACCTCAGACCACATGCATACTTGCTCACTCTCTCTCTCTCCCTGTCTGTGCAACACCTCTTCCGTTTTCCCTGCCTGTCCTTCCTGAAAAAGCTATTCCCATATTTGTTAGTATTCAGTCATGTGAACTATTTCAGCATGTTTTTTGTAATCCGAATCCCAATTACCTCATGATTCCATGTAATAAAATCTCCAATTTTTCTTGCTTATTCCCCAAGCTTCTTAGATAAATATAGAAACATTTCTGGTAGCTAATGGATTGGCCTATTTTCTTCCTTAGAGCATTGTTGAGACTCTACCATTACCTCCCTTTATTAGGTTTTTATCCAGGTCCCCTGGTTCTTTGCTTACCTCTGGTCTTTTGTCTCCATCCCCAGGCGAACCTAGTTTAAAGCCCTCCTCACTAGATTAGCAACCTTGTACATGAAGAGACTCTTCCCTCTCTTTGTCTTGTGGACCCCATGTCCTCCAGGTAGTTGTTCCTGGAACACCACCCCTTGGTTGGAGATGCCAAAGTTCTTCTGGGAACACCATGTACCATCTACCATGTGTTGAACTCCAAGATGTGTCCTACCTCTGTCCTACCTAGGCCTTCACCCTTGACTGGAATGACTGATGAGAACACTATCTGGGCCTCTATCCACTTCATGATTGCACCCAGAACCATGTAGTCACTTTTGCTCAAGGTCACTTCATTACTGCCTACATGGATAAGCAGTGTAGGATAGTAGTCAGCATGGATGACTGGTGCTGCCTTGGGGGGGCAGGACATACCCTCCCCTGTGACCAGTCCTGCCAACCAGGGTGGGGGGTCTCCCCATGAGCGATCCTGCCAACCGGGGGGGGTCCCCCGCAGGTGATCCCACAACGGCCAATCGCTGCAGCCACTTCTGGGAGTGGCTGCGGCCACTTCTTGGAGTAAGTGCTGGCTGATTGCTACATCCACTCCCAGAAGCGGCCACAACCACTCCTAGAAGCAGCTGCAGTGATCGCAGCAATTGGCCAGCACTTGCAGGGAAGGCACCAGCGCTTCCATCTGCCCCCCCCCTGCATTGCCCAAGCAGCGAGCGTGGCCAGTCAGGGGGTGCACTGGTGCTCTCAGGGGGTTCACATGCACCCCTGTGATCCCCCTACACATTGCCTATGGTAGTCAGAAGGCTGGATAAGTCTCAGTGACCTTTTGGTGATGTCTTAGATGTGGGATCCTGGCAGACAGCAGATTTCCCAAGGCAACAGGTCAGGCTAGCAGATGAGCATCTCCATGCCATGCAGGAGGAAGTTTCCAACCACCAACATCCTTCATGGCCTTTTGGTAGTAGTCATCTATTCTCCCACCTATTGGGGTATCTGAATGCACATGTAGACACTGATAGGGAGAAAATTTGCTTCCAGTCAGCCCCATCACTAGGGGACCACCTGCAACCCAGTCCCTCTCCAGCCCCAGGGCTGGGGTGGATCTTTTCCTGCCCCAGCCCCTGGGCCTTAAAAGCCTGTGTGAATACTTGCAGTGCCTGTGGGGCACTTGCAGTAAGCCTCTGGCCACTGTATGTCCCAGCAGAAGCCCTTGGTCAACTGTGACAGCCTGCCTAGGCCCAGCACCCCTCTCTGGCACTGTGTTGCCACACGACTGCCAGAACTGTACCATCGTGCTGTGCTGGGTGCTGCAGACACCTGCCAGGCCTGGCAGCACCCTGGGCCACATGCAGCCAGCCTCTAGCCACTGGGTCCCTCTCCAGATGCCCCCAGGCCAGCCACAGCAGTCTGCACAGACCCTGCCATTAGTGCCTGGCATGCCCTTCATGCACAGCTGCTAGGCCTGTGCTGTGGCCCTGCACTGAGCACTGCACACACATGCCCAGGCCCACCAGCACTGGGATTCTCATGCAGAGGCCCAGCGAGCCATCAAAAGAGCCATGCTTGTGTCCTCCCCGAAGCCACATGTCACCTCCTTGGGCCCCAACTGGTGCCAGAAGAAGACCATGGACCTTGCACTGTGGGGAGAAGCTGAGGTCCTCAGCCAGTTTGCATGGAATGGGAGCTATAATGCACACATCTACAAGAGCCTGTCAGGCCACATGTGGGGCGTGGACACAACGAGTCTGTGCCGGTGCTGTATAAAGGTCGAGGCCTTGCAGGCACAGTGGCTCACCATCACCAACCACAACTGAGTTATGCTAAGACTTTTAGCCATAGTCCAGGCTTTCCCAGAACTAAACAAAAAAAATGAACAGAGTACCTTCTGTGGCACTGGGAGGTGTGAGTGCTGGGATTGGGCACTAGGTAAACAAGGCACAACAGTTTCCCTATGTGACTGGCATAGTGGCAGGGGATTGATGCACCGTATAAGGAATGCTTGGCACAGAGCCAAGGGAGTGGATCATTTGGGATGAGAAAATTTACAAAAGTGATGGACAAACAAAGGAATGCATGTGTTTTGAGTTGCCACCCTGGGGAGACAGGAGCAACCTTGGAATTCTTGTTTGGATAATGAGGAGTCCAGAAACCAACATCCCACAGACCCAGCAGAGGATCTGAGGCTGGTACCACCAAAGGTCACCTTTGTAACACCTAAGGAACCACTTGTAAGGTCATATCATGGGGAGCAAACCTGTAATAAGGCTTAGGGATTACTATTAAAGCTCAATTCTGGGGGCTGCACTTCAGGAGGGATGTGGACAGCATGGAGCGGGTCCAGAGGAGGGCCACCCACATGATCTGGGGTCAGCAGGGCAGGCCCTACAAGGAGAGGCTAAGGGACCTAAACTTTCCAGCCTCCACAGGAGAAGGCTGAGGGGGGATCTAGTGGCCATTTACAAACTAGTCAGGGGGGACCACCAGGCATTGGGGGAGTCCCTGTTCCCCTGAGCACTACCAGGAGTGACAAGAAATAACGGTCACAAGCTGGCAGAGGGTAGATTTAGACTAGATATCAGGAGGCGCTACTTCACTGTCAGCGTAGCTAGGATCTGGAACCAACTTCCAAGAGAAGTGGTGCTGGCTCCTACCCTGGGGGTCTTTAAAAGGAGGCTGGATGAACACCTGGCCGGGGTCATTTGACCCCAGTACTCTTTCCTGCCACGGCAGGGGTCAGACTTGATGATCTGCTCAGGTCCCTTCCAACCCTACCAGCTATGAAACTATGATACCAAATTGGACGAGGGGCCATGTCAGTCCTTGGGGAGTCTCTGGCAAAAAGAATCCTAGTAGTAACACCGGTCAGGGGTTGCCCACAAGTCCATGCCCTTTAAGTAACAGCTGGACAACATCCTCATGCCCCAGGACCCTGACTGGAGCCATATTCAAGCACGGGTGGCCTGCCTGAGCCTCCCCTGCAGCCTGGTACCTGTGGTGATGCATCACCAGGGGAGGATCCCTTCACCCACCAGGAGCCTATTCAGCCATGCTTCTGAACCTTGGCTGCCTCCTGCAGCTCTGGGAGCCCAGGCCAGTGCCTGCCCCACCAACTCCACCTAGGGGGCCAGGCCAGTCATGGTAATGCCAGCCACCAGCAACTGCAGATCCTCCCTGGAGGGGCCCGTGCCTGAGTAGACAGATGCCACACCCCTGTGCCTTGGCGACCTTGAGGTGGGTGGTGAGAGTGCACCTGTGTCCCTTCAGGTGGTTGAAGGCACACTCCACCAGGGCACATGTCCAGCCCAGGCACCGGTTGAAGTGTGCCTGGCAGGGGTCCATCTGGCTGGTGTAGGGGTGCATGAGCCAGCGGAGGAGCGGGTATGTGGGGTCCCCGATGAGATGGGGTAGGAGCACCACCACATCCAGCTGGAGGTTTGGCACCCGTGCCTCAAAGGGCCCACTCTCCACCAGGGATGTTAGGGTCGAGTTGCATAAGACAGTCATCCTGGGCATGAAGGTATCATGGTGGTTAACAATGGCTTGGAGCACAACAGAGTCAGCCCTACCAGCTGTAGTAGAGATAGTCACTGCAGGGTGGGCAAATGATGGAGATGTGGGTCCCATCCAGGCCCCTGATGCAATGGGGGAAGCCCAGGGCACAGAACCCCACTGCCACCACCAGGGGGTCATGCACACAGAGCACAGTGTGCCCCAGCATATTCTGCAGGGCTCCACACACCTCTAGGACAGCCTCCCTGGTAGTGGCCCTTCCCACACTGAAGAGGTGGCTGACATAGTGGAGGCTGGTGGGTGTAGCCAGCTTGAGCAGGGCAATGGCCAGCAGGCTGGAGCTTCCAGGTCCCCTTGGAGGTGGCAAGGAGCCAGTGTAGGGCAGGCCAGGGTGGGAGCATACTGCTGCCAGGAGCAGTAAATTTGCTCCAGCTTCTCTGCACATGTAGAGGCCTGCTCAGGGTAGAAGTATTCTAGAGTTATTTACTCTAGAGTAAGTCTACCCTGCAGCAAATGCACATGTAGATGTGCCCTAGGTGAACTATTACCAAGTACCCCCTTTGGGGCCACCTTTTCTCCAGTGTAGTCATGACAATTGCCTTTAAAGGTACATATGAGACAAGGTCTTATTATACGAAGCTGCTGTTTCCCTAATACCTTCATCTCTCACATCTAGCTCTGTTCTTACAGGGACACCTTCAATAAGAGTGCAACCCAGATGCCATTTCTCATCATTGCTTCTGCAAGCACATGCAGTTCCAGGTCTTGGTCAGTATCATCAGATTATATACTCTGGACCTTTTCTTTGGCACCTTCTGCAACTGACATAATGTGCCTAGCAACTCGTTTCAGTGTGCATGGTTTGTGCATAATGGTTACATTTACAAACCCTCAGTTTCCCTTTTCCTAGGTCTTGACTCAAAGTGTGCCCTCTCTGGCTCACAATAAATTCCAGAAAGCCCCTCTCAGCAATTTCCATGGCAACCTGTATTTCCAGTCTTTTCCAGTGCAAGGGTTGACAGTCAATAACTTCTAAATTTGGTCATTGTGCGACCCGGCAACAAATGTACAGTATTTGTCAAGGCATTGATCAAAGCTTGTCCAAATTGACAGTGCTCTGATGCCTTCTTTAAGGCAACCACAAACTGTGATAGTGACACCCATCAAAATCCCCAACATTGCCCACATGAGTGCCAGTTTATTTAGGACTCTATACATAGGCTCCCCTTGCTTAGTGTGCTCTCGGTGCAGGCTGCAGGTTCTGTTTCTCTAGACTGAAAAATAAAATGGCTGCTCTCCCCTCTTGCATCTTTCTCTGCAGTACTTCCACAGTGATTGTGTTACAGACAGGTTTGCTTGGTGTATCAGTTTGCCATGCTTCATTTATTTTGGCAACTTTTCTACTGTGATTACAGGAACAGCTGTGACCTAACAGGGTGCTCATATAAGATCTCTTCAGTGTACATGTAGTATTATTAAAGCATTTTCTTCCTGTTCTGGGGCATTTAGGCTGCAGGCACCAACACAACTGAAGATCCCATCCTTGTTGCCAAAAATGTTATATCATTGTGACTCCACAGTAGTGATCATTAGACTAGACTAGGCAAGGGCAAAGAGTCTGTAATCCTTTTGCTGGGCACCAGTTGGCAGCAACAAGGGCTGGGTTCAAATTTTGGGGTACCCAATAAGTTTTCACTGTGGCTGAAGCCCCCATCCAGAAATCTGGGGTCACTGAATTTGGCTCAGGTGTCCCACATAAACAACCCCCCGCCCCCACCCCCTTGTAGGCAATGTAAACACAGAGGACAGAATTATTACAGAAAACAAAGGGAAGGAAAACAAAGGAAACCACCAAATGCAATATAAAACAGTACCAATTACAAAGTACAGTCTCCAGTTTGCACATGTTTGGGGAGAGTCCATCTACGCCCAGGCAGTCTGAGACATGGGGGCTCACCCAAGGGTAAGTTCTGGGGAGCCTAGGCCCCTATAGCTGCTACTTAGAGAGTCCTATAAGCTGTGTCTTGAGTTTTGCTGCATCTCGGGGAGTTGCTAGTGAGTGTGGGTCCTTCCACTGGCAACGCATAGGGGGTTCATGGGAGTGCACATGCACACCCCAAGAGCGCTGGTGTAAGGCCACACTGCCTGTTTAGATGATGGGTAGGGGTGCAGGCGGGAGTGCCAGTGCTCCTCCTGTGAGCGGGGCCCTTGGTGAGTGACATTGGCCACAGGGGAACCCCCCCAACAGTCAGTACGAGATCGGCCATGGGGGATCCCCCCCAGTCACTGACTGGTGTTCACGTGCCCCCCCCGACTCAAGAGGCACCAGTCGCGCATCCGTCCTTCTGTATGCAAGGGGCCCCTCGTTCCCTAGGAATTTGTAGAGTGGTGTGGTGACTTTGCGGGGGGTGGCTGCACCCCAAAATTCCCAGTCCCAAATCCCACAGCTCCAGCTGGGGAAAAAATTGCAAAAGAACTTCAGAGAAGAGGACCCAGGCCTATCCTGGTCCCTGGGCTTGAACTGCAGATAGGCTCAGCTACCCAGCTAGGCTAAGACACAATTGCTGCAGCCACAACAGGGAACAAGCTCCAAATCCTGATGCACACTTTACCAAGCTCTAATCCTGGTGGTTTGGTCCAGGGATTATTACCCTCACAGTACTATCCCACCCCAAATCCAGGAGAACAAAAAAGACATGAAACATAGGCGACGCATAGTAGGGGCACTGTGGGGCATGTGCCCCTCTTGAGACTGGCTGCCGCCGAAGCTGCTGCCAGCTTCTGTGGGTGGTTGCTGGTTGCCACACATCCTCCCCCTTGCTGCCAGCTATGGACGGTCCTCATTCACCACTCACCCCACTCCTCCCCGCCACCAACACTGCCTCTGGCATCTGCAGGCAGTCCCTGCTTGCCACTTGCTGCCGTCGACACCAACGCTGGCATGAGGCACCAGTCATTTCATGGGACAAAAAAAGGGAGAGTCGAGTCTCAGACTCAAAGACTGTAATGTTTAAGCCATTGGGTTCCCGGTATGGGATACCCACTCAGACCTCTATGTCCCTGTGTTTCTGTCCTTGAGTAAGAATTCAGCAGAGACAGGTGGGATGATAAACAGCTTTATCTTTATTGGGAAACAGGATTCAGCAACACCAACATTCACAGTTTACTGGGAGAACCACAACCCCAACAAAACCACACTCACAAGGCATCAGGAGCAAAGACTGGACCATACCACTGCTGGCCCCTTAAAGGTACATTCCATATACCACATCCCCCTTCTTTACTCTGGGAGCTTGCTCTTAAATAGTCGAATGTTCATCAGTAGCTACTTTAACTCAGAACATTTCGGGATCATGGAGCCAGAGGTTGCTAGCACGTGGGTCACCGATGGGGTCTATTACCACTATCCCAATACGTAGTCCTTGTATTACACAGGCAACTTCACCATACGCCCACTCTTAGTTTGTGTGGTGTCATCAGGTGTCTCTGTAGGTAGTGGTGGATTCTCTGAAATGTAACAAAACTCTGCTCTTGGTGGTCTAGTTCTACTTCTGATGTTTGTTTTACTGCCGTCTCTTGAGGTGCATCAACATGTTCTGCTGGTACTGATGAGTAATCCTTTCTTAAGTGTCTTCTGTTCCTCCTGTAGACATTACTGCATGGGGTTTTTACCACGTAGGTAATGTGGTTCATCCCTTTTTGTCATAATGGATGCTGGTATCCAACCTGTACTTGTTTGCATCCTTATTTCTCCCCCTCTTGTAGAGGTAGTAAGAATGCAGCCATGTAGTCATAGTGCTTCTTTTGGCGCCTTTGAAGTTTCTGCAACTTGTGGGAGGCATTCGATGGTAGCCTAGGAGCCAGCACCACCATTGTAGCAGCGAGGGTATTGTGCAACAGTCTCTTCATCAGAAGCTGCCCTGAAGCATACTCAAGACCTGTAATGGGCATGTTCCACAGATTGAGTAGAGCCAGGTATAGTTCTGAGCTGTCCTGCAAAGTCTTCTTAAACATTGATTTGATGGTCTGAACCGTGCATTCAGCCTGACCATTGGATTGTGGATAACCCGGAATAGAGTGGGCGATGGTTATGCCCCAGTCAGCTGCAAATTGTGTCATCATGTAGCTTGCAAATGGTAAGTGATCACAAACAATTTCTTTAGGTATGCCATGGTGAGCAAATACAGACTTCATTTGGCTACTACCATGCCAACCATTTTGTCTGGCAGGTGCAAAACTTCAGAGTACTTGGAGTAATAGCTAACTATTATCAAATAAGACTGTCCCTATAGGTCAAAAATGTTTGCTGCCAGTTTTAGCCAAGGCAGGTCTGGGATCTCATGTGAGGTCAAGGGCTCTTTCTGGGTACTGGGTTGGAACTCTTGACAAGCTGTGCAATTTGCAATCCATTGCTCCATGTGGGCATTCATCTGAGACTAATACATGATTTGTCAAGCTCGTGCTTTTGACCTTTGTATGCCTTGATGGGGTGAGTGAAGCAATGTCAACATGTGGGTCCTTGCACCATGTGGAATGATTAATTTTGCCCCAATCATGAGCAAATCGTCCTGGATCTGGATTTGGTCTCCAAGAGGCCAGTAAGACTTTAGTTCAGGTCTAACTTGTTTTTGCCTGCTCGGCCATCCATTAAGATGCTGAGCTCTAAGGGCTTGTAGTTCTGTGTCAGCCTTCATGTGCTCCTGTAACTGCTGGAGCAACTGGCCACTGAGTGATTCTGTTTCTGTCAGACTGTGAACTAACTTTTCTGAGTGGAAAAGATCAGGTTCAGGGGGAGGGGCGATCATTGTGGGTCTGGAAAGCATGTTAGCCACTAACATGTCTTTGCCTTTGGTATAGAGAATCTGGATGTCATATTTCTGGAGCTGCAACAGCATCCTCTGTAGCCATGCTGGAGCCTTTCCTATGGGCTTTGCAAAAATCTTCCAGGGGTTTGTGGTCTGACTGAACCCTTACCTGGGTGCCATACACATGTTGGTGGACCTTCGTCATGGCGAAGACAATTGTCAGAAGTTCTTTTTTCAATCTGCGCATAATTTCTTTCAGATTGTGTTAGAGTCCTTGAAGCATATGCAATTGGTTGCTTCTGCTGAAACAGACATGCTCCTAGACCATATTTGGATGTGACAGCTTGGATTTCCAGGTGCTCTGCTGGGTTAAAGTACCTGAGCACAGGTGCTGTTGTGATGGCTTGCTTGAGCTTATTCAGGGCTTCCTGATGCTCAGGTCCCCATTGCCAGATAATGCCGTTCCTGAGGCGTGCCCTCAGCAGGGCCATCAGACTTGACTCATGTGGAATGTATTGTGCCAAGTACTGAATGGTTCCAAGGAGTCTCTGAAGGCCTTCTTTGCCTGTTGGAGGGGGCATCCTGTTGATGGTTTCCACTTTGTCATCGTCTGGTTTGACACCATCTTTTGAGACGATATGGCCCATATATCTAACACTGTCAACTAAAAACTGTATTTTGTCCTTATTAAACTTTACTCCTTTCAGGTGTGCTTTCTCCAGGACTTGTTTCAGGATAGTGCCATGCTCTCTTTGGTAACTGCCACAATGAGCATGTCATCCATGATTATGTGGATTCCCAGAATTTCACCAAAGCACTCATGATTCTTCTGTTGGAATACTTTGCACACTGCATATCTTGTGCTAACGAATCTGATTTCACCTTTTATATAACCGACAATAGTGACCCACCAATACTTGTTAGGGTGGCATGCACCACCTTAGACTTTATCAGATGAGTCCGTGGGATGGCCCTGACAGTGCCTACAACCAAGGTGGACCTTCTCAAACTATACCCAGACATTTTTGAAGATTTGGGACAATTTCCTGGTACCCACCACATCTATGTTGACCCCGTGGTACCACCAGTTGTGCATGGGTGTAGAAAAATTCCTTATGTAACCCTAGGCAAGTTAGAGACTACCCTCGAAACACTGGAAGCTAAGGGAGTCATTACAAAGGTGACTAAACCCACACCCTTGGTCAATAGCTTAGTGATCACACAAAAGAAGGATGTTCACTACGACTGTCTAGACCCTAGAGACCTAAACAAGGCAGTATTGAGGCAGCACTTTTCTATTCCTACTGTAGAGGATGTGCAGAAGAACTTGTCAGGTAAAAAGCTGTTCACCATTCTTGATGAAAAGGACGGCTACTGGCAAGTCAAATTGGACAAGGAATCAGCACAGCTGTGTACCTTTAACACCCCATGGGGATGGTACCACTTCAATTGCCGTCCCTTTGGTATTAAGTCGACTAGCAAATTTGGTTTCCCTCTGTGTTTAAGTTAGTTTATAAGATTGGAGACTAAGGATGGTTCCACGGGGGCAGAGCCTGGAGTGGAAAAGGGAACTGATAATCTGTTCCTTTGAGTGAGGCACAGAAGAACAGGAACGAGTGACCTTTTGTCTGCGCATTTTTTCTGAACGTGAGAATTCTACATCACAATTAAGTCATGGCAAGCATGAGTTCAGGTGAGGTGTAGAGACAGGGGAAAGTAACTGTCCCTCGCTATACCCCAGGAGCCCTGATCCTGGGAGGTGGAGGAGGGGAGTCATTACTACCCTCTACCCAACAACTCTACCCATCCCACTTCTTGAGAACAACCCACGCTCAGGGTTATGCCCAGAAGTACCACTGAACTCTTACCTGTAAGTAACCTTTCACTCTTCGGGGTTCAATCCACAACCCCCTGGTGCAACTTTCAATTCCCCACTTGAGAACACGCTCCCTTCAATTCATTTGAGAACCCTTCACCAACCCAAGGTTACACCCAGCAGTACCACTGAACCTCTACCCACGGGTACAACTTTGGTCTTTAGGGTTCAGCCCCCACACACTCCAGTCCTGTTTGCCGCTCCTCAAACTTCCATGCTCAGAGCTTCCCCTGCTCTAACCTGGGGCCAGGACCCTAATCAACAGGCATAGGCATTGTCTCAACTACAGCTTAGACTTGCTATGCACAGCTATTTAATTTCACATCCTTCTTAGAGTTCCAGGGCCCACAGTCCCTATCCATGTTTGGGCTCAAGGTCCCAGGCTATGACTTCAGCAGAAGTTGCGTTGAAACCAAATGAAATATTGGCATTAGCTTCTTGCACCCACTTTCCCACCTTTTTCTGCTCAGGATATGAGTAGCTAGTCCAAACAAAACTGCAGTCAAGGGATGCCATCACTTTAATAGCTTCTCCCTTATTTCACTACAGTCAGTTCCCTGGCAGTGCTGACTCACTGCTGTCAGCAGTCCCTCCCCAGGTTCACAACACCTCAGGCATTGCAGCTTTCACTGCTACTTATAACTGCCATTTATTCCATGGAAGATGCAATTCTCTCCCAAGAAGTACCAAGAAGTCTGAGGGAACCTCTTCAGTGTCTGCAGCACCAGAGTCATCAACATTTCCACTACATGAAACACAAGAAGCTTCTGCAAATTCCTCACAGCACTTGGGACTTCCCATTCAACCACCCGGTCCTTTCTTCACCTGGCCTTGGGGTTCTGTTTAAATGTCTAAGAGCCTCTTTCAGCCACCTGATTGTTTGCCCATCAGCCTGTAACTAATTCCCCAATTAGCAAACTCTACCTGTGCCAGCCCCTGTGTCTTCTTAAAGGGCCAGCATCCTAATCCACTGATGAGCACTTATTCTCTCTATATCTCTGCCTCAGTTCCCATTTCTCCTTATCACTCCCCTTCTCTGTCTTTTAACAGGGTTAGGGTTTCCTGTTACAGGGGTGATCCAAAGTGCTCTTGTGGGAAGCCTATGGAATGGAGCATGGTTTTTTGGGGCTGCTGTGTGTAACCCCGCCTTAGTGATGGGCTGATGATTCTCACTCCTAATATTCTTGACCCAGAGGCTGTGCTGCTATGGGACTCCTCCTGGTGCATCATGGAGAGGGGCTGGGAAGAATCCTGGGTGGACAGTGGTGGAGTCCTGGGTCAGGATGAGGAGGGTATACCTGGCTAGTGTCCTAGTGTGGGTACCTCAACCATACTCAGGGTACTCCAGGTCTGGGAGGTTGTAAGTGGGTTGATAAGCTTGACCGCAGCCTTTGCCTTCATTTTCACCTTCCCCAGCTCAAGCTCTCTGCATTTTCTCTGCTTCTCTTTAAATTGCCAGCTAATCCCTCGCAGCTGGGCTCCTGCCCCAGGTCTGGCTGCCTCCCTTAAAGGGTGAGACTGCCCTGTTACACAGGGGTAGAGCTGAAGCTGGAGGTCATGGTCAGGAGTGATGTAACTTGAGTCAAGGAACCCTGTTATTTTAAGGAAAAAAGTACAGCAGGCAAGGCCTGCAATCAGTTGCAGGCAGCTGATTAAGGCATAGCTCCAGGGGAATAAACAGCCAGTAGAAGCTGAAGATAGTTTACAGGTCTGCAAGTAACTTTTTTGTCTATTGCCATGCAACTAGCTCCCAACAAGGCAGAACTCCAGGCAGGAAGGAGGTTAGTTACTGCACCTCAGGTGGGAAAACTGCAGCAACTGAGAGCAGGCTGTGGGAGGTCAAAGGAGCACATGAGCTGAAAGGGTGGAGCTCAGGGGTATAAACCTTGGTTTCTGAGTCGCAGCCAATAGTTTGGCCCTGACTTCTGAAGGAAACAAGCTTTGGTGCATGGGTGACTGGTGCCTCTTGAATCAGGGGGGTGGCTGATCTCACTCACCAAAAAAGCCGCTGTGCAGCTTCTGGAAGTCCTGCCACCACTTCCCAAAGCAGCACGGCCACTTTTTTTGGCGGCCCCGCTCCCCGGCTGGCACTCGGGCAGGGGACAGGACTGGTGCTCCTGCCTGCCCCCCTGTCCATTGCCTAAACAGGGAGTGCAGCCTGACAGGGTGCACCAGTGCTCTCAGGGGGTGGACGTGCACCCCCATGCACCCCTACGCGTCACCACTGCCTGCCAGCATATACTGCTATAGAGGGGAAGCTGCAGACTGAGGAAGGTGCAATGAAGGCTAGGAGAGAGCCAGCAGGTAGGGGTTAGAAGCCATTTGGCTTATGTTTTTTGATTAACTAGGGGCTTTGGAGTGGCTCTAGCAGCATTTGGAGCCACGGGAAGTACCTGAGGGAGGCACTGTGCCCTTGGAGCTCTGCAAGGATCCGGAGCCTGGTGGGCTAATGCTGTGGGAGAGGGAAGTCCTGCAAGCACCAGGGGTCCAATAGGCTGTAGTTAAGATAGAGCTCTGCAATGACTGGGGAGAGACGGGGTTCAGCGAGCTGAAATAAATGAGACCAAGCCAGGGCCACAGGCCAAGTTACAGCCCCACAAGGGCTAGGGTCCTGGTGGGCTGAGAAGATAGAAGCCAAGGTAAAACAAAGGTGCCTGATAGGCTGGTGCCATAGCCACCCTCAGGGCTGGATTAATCCTGCCCCACCTCGGATCCTCAGAGCCCCTTTCTTCCCCTCCCCCTTCCTTCCCTCTTCTCCCCCCTTTACTTATTCATGCGCCATGCCTTGATATAATCTGTGTTATTTTGGGAAAGCTTTCCCTGGAGTCCTTGAGTGAGCCTAATGGATCTGCAATTGGTCCAGTCCTATCTGCCTATCTGCACACCTTGGTTCTACTTGTGCCAATGGACCTAAGGTTTGTTAAGTGAGATTCTGTTCCTCACTGGCACCTGTGGCACTGATTGTGGCCTCCAGTCTCTCCCATAGCCACGCCATGCCTCATGGGTCTTACTCTAACTCTACTCACTGGGCCCTCTGGCCCCATACTGGCTCCAGCCCCCTAGTTCCTGACCCTTGTCAGGCTGCTCCTACCTGCAGTATTCCTTGGGCCCCTGGCCCTGTCTTGGCATCAGTACCCCAGGCACCTTTGCTCTATCATGGCTTCCACCTTATCAGCCCACCATCCCCATTGTCCCTGCATGACTCTACCTATTCACTTCAGCCAACTGAACTCACCAGACCCCAGGTCCTTGCAGAGCTCTGTCCTTTGCATGATTCCAAGCACAGAGTGCCACCTGTGGCCTACAACCACCCCTATGGCTACTCCCAAGCCTCCAGTTAAATAAAAAACAAAATGCAAGATAACCAGTCTCTAACTTAGACCAAAACTCCAACTGGCATCTTGGACTTTCCTTTATTGTAAATTCAACACTGTCCTTGGCATCATGCTGGTGCCAGTCATGGTTGTGATTATCTCCTATTTCAGGGGCATTACACTGGGAGATGGCATAGTTGCCGTGGCTCATCCAGATTAAGTACTGGGTTTCCTTGTTGTAGATGTCAAGAAGATCACCTCACTAACTGTGCCAGAAGATGGTGGCACTTAGGTGAGATGTGTAATTTTTGGTTTAGCTGAGTGAAAGATGTAGAGGTTGAATGGGATTTGGGCTGTAGTACTACTTCAGCAGCAGCACAGGTCCAGGAAAAATAATTCATGTCTTTTCTTAGTCAGGGCAGGAATTGTAGGGGCACCATTTACTTCCAGGAGAGGTTAAAGAAGGTCTTAAGTTTGCCTCAAATTGCATTACCTCTTCCCCCCAATCACTACTTCTGTTTTGCACTCTCCTTCCTGCAGTCTACCCTGCCTTTCCATCCTGTCCCTGGCATGTTTCCTGCCTGTCTCTATATTGTCTGCAATGGGAGCTTGTGCAGCTCAGGTGCAGATGACTTGTGCACTGTGCATCAACATACCCTCCAGTGCAGATGCAGAGGGTGAAAGGCAATGCTGACTTGTTCCTGAAAAGATAGCTTTTTTATTTCTATTAACATATTTTAATAACAGGTTATATGTTGACGTGAATCTGACCCATTTCTGTGGGAGAGCTAGCATTAAAGCTGTGCAAAATTTTGACAAGTGTTTTGTTTTGAAGAAGTTTCGATGCGTTTCGAGCTTGAAACAGCAAAATTGAAATGAAACAAAAGACTTCAAAACAGCTTCAAAACAAAATGAGGGCTGTTGAAACATTTTGAAAGTTTCAAAATGTTTCAAGTTTTGAAGCAGCCCAGTGGCAGGAGGCAATGGAGAACCAGGGCTGCGCTCTACCTCCTCCCACCAGGCTGAGCTCCATGGGGCTGGCAGAGCCACTTGGAGCATAGCCCTGGCTCTCCCCTGCCTCCTGTTACCAGGCTGCATTCTAAGTGGCTCCGCCAGCCCCACAGAGGGTGGCTCAACCTACCCTCCCAGTACTGTTGTATTCCTCCTAGGTGCTTGACCCCCAGATCTGCACGCAGGATGACAGGAGGCTGCCGCTGCTGCCTGGGGCCAGTGGCAGCACCAGTCTTCCTGGTGCTGGGTGCAGGGTGTGCCCAGCGCCGGTTACAGGTGGCACCGGCAGCCTCCTGTCATCCCAAGCAGATCCAGAGGCCCACACTCCCGGGGGTGCGGGCCCCCAGATCTGCATGTGGGGTGACAGAAGACTGCCGCTGCCAGCAATTGACACGAGCTTTGCTTGTTGGCACCTTGAGGTACATTTTCCCAGAAATCCCTGCACCTATCTCTTTGAAACTTGGCAGACTTCATGCCCTCAAAAGGGGCTACCATCTGTGCAATTTTCTTCTGAATCAGGCAAGAAATGACAAAGTTATAGGCATTTTCATGATTCCCCATTATAGCCTATGGTCAAAATGCATCCAAATGGCGAAACAGTTTTGACAAAACGAAACAGAACAGTGCTTCAAAATGAAACGAAACACTGTCCCTTCGAAAAGGTGGAACAGAAGTCAAAATGAAATGGTGCTGTTTCGTACAGCCCTAGCTAGCATCCCTACCAAGGGCAGATAGTCTTCTGCTTGGTTGGAAGAGGTGTGGGGAGGGTGAGTTTCTTATAGTGCAGACAGGACCATGAGAATGGCGAGCAGGAAGTGAAGGGATGGACACATATTTATGACAATGGATGACATATTGTTCCTGGTTTTCCTCATAGGTCTGGCTTTGTGGTGGCTTTTTACACAGCAATGCCATGATCTGCTGTGCTCCTATTGGTAGCGTTCATCACTCTTAAATGAGTGCGCAGTCTAAAGTAAGGCAGCAATTATCAGGGGTAATGTTTGTATTATGGGGACAGAAGTGTCTGAGCACACAGTTGTGGAGAATGGGGCCTAAAGGAAGGCTTGTGTTTATGGAGTGGAGTGATCAGTGCTTGCAGGTGGAAGGGGGACAGCAGCATGCAAGGCAAGAGGGAGAAGAGGCCACTGTGTTAGCAGGATCATGGTGGAGAGAACTGCTCATGCTGCAAGTGCCTAATTGTCAAGTTGGGGTCCGCAGACCCTACTGAGTCAGAAGCTGGCAGGGTGAGGTCTCTGTGTATGGGAGAGGTCTTGGGCTGGCTCTCTCAAGTAGGTTACTTTTGCCTCCTTTCTGCTGCAGGAAATACTTGCTTCCTTCATTTGCAATGAGTTTTCTCTCAATAGCTACCAGATGTCCATCCCAAGTTCCTTTAATTAGCCTGGCAAGCTCAGCACTCAGCATTCTTCTGAGCTCATTTGGCTGACTTTTGGAAATGCTTGGTTTATTGTGGGAAATGGCAGTACCCAAAGATATTTAGCTTGGCAAGGACCAGGGCATCTGAGAATAGCTGTCTTTTCAGCTAGGGTAAACCTCCACTTCCTTTTCAACAGGGGCCTGGATGTGTAACTTTTTGGCGCTAGGACTGGGTGCACGAGGGATGTTCTATCAGTGCAAGGATTCTGCACTCTTGAAAAGCTTCCAGAAGACTGTTACTTTACTCCAGTGCAAACCCCGGTCTGCACCTGTGTAGCTATCTTACAGCTTACAGTGTGGGGTTTGCACCAGTGTGACCATATATCTAAAGCTACTATAGGGAAAATGTTCTTAAAGCGGGAAGATATGAGAGGAGGAGTAGAGATACTGATTTGATGAAAATGCTAGGTGGGGTGCTGGAAAGAGGGCTATGCTACACTAAATGTAGGATACAAACCTAAAGAAGTGAACATCAATTGAATAACAAACATTAACCCTGCAGAGGGGCTTCTCAGGCCAGTTCCTGTGTCTGACTTTTTTTTTCTGTTGTGTAGAGCAAATGAACAGTGTTGAGAGAGCTAATAGACAGCATGCAATGGTTTCAAGGCCATGGGCATATTCCAAATCAGGGAATGGTGGGAAGGAAAGACAAAGGGTCTATTTCTAAAAATCCTGGTCCCAAGTGAGATGGCCCATTGGTCGTAGTATAGTTTATAGCATGTCCATAACATGACGGCTAGGGATATATACTCCCATATTGATTGCTGGGGGCTCTACAGAGGAGACTGTGCCCCAGTAGCCTTAGTAGTTTCCAGCTACAGATTGGACTGTCTTGGTAGTGGAGTGGAGGGAACTCAAAGGGAATAATGTTTTCCAAAGGATCCAAGAGTGCCTTGGTATACACATGCAGTGCGGGGCCAGTTTTATGTTGCAGCACTGCCCTGTGACAAACGTGTGGAAACTTAAACTAATGATAAACTGAGGTTTCATAGTAGAAAAAGGACTAACATGGCAATGAACAGTCCCACGAAAGAGGCTTACATGGAACTGAAGAAACTGGCAAAGGAGTCCTTGGAGAACTTGGCAATGGTCTTTTTGAAGTTGTAGGAAATGGACAAGGTACAAGAGGAAAGGGGCCAACATAGGTTCTTTAAGAAAGGCAAAAAGGAGGACCTGCAGAACTACAGCCCGTTAACCTCACCGCAATACCTGGGGAGTTACTGGAGCTCCTACTGGAAGTAACTGGAGTTACCTAAGGATATCCATTTTCTGACACTTGGAGAAAATGAGATCACAAGCAGTCAACATGGATTTAATGAGAACAAATCATGTCAAACACACCTGGTCTCCTTCTTTGACAAGCTAGCTACTTCAGTGGATGAAGGGGATGCTGTGGACATAGTCTATCTGGACTTCAGCAAGGCTTTTGACAAGGTCCCTGCATAAGCTTCTCATAAACAAAATGGAGAAATGTGGACTGGACAAAACTACTATAAGGTGGATAGATAACTGGCTCAGTAGCTGCAAGCAAGAGGTAATTATAAACGGATCCATGTCAGAATGGCAGGAGGTTTCTAGTGGTGTCCCAAAGGAGAGTGTCCTGGGCCTAGTTCAGTTCAATGTGTTTATTAGTGATTTGGATGCTAGCATAGAAAACTTCTTGAAATAATTTGTAGATTATACAAAATGGGGAAGGATTGTGAACAAATTGGAGGACAGGAGCATGATTCAGAAGGATCTTACCAAATGGAGAAGCTGGGCTGCAGCTAACAGGAGGATGTTCAATGTAGACAAATGCAAAGTTCTACATATCAGAAAGAATAATAAAAAATACATATATAAAATGGGTGATGAATGGCAGGATTGTTGCAGTAAAGGTCAAACACTTCTTGTTCGGGCATGACAGCTTAGCCAGATGGCTCTCAAAGTCAGTGTGGTTCAATGGGTAAGTTTTAAGTCTACCTTATTAGAGACTTGGGCTTGACTGCCAGCTCTACTGGCAATAACACTGGGTGTGTCTACATGGGAGTTTTACTGTGGAGTAGACTAATTTGGTCCATAGTAGCCATGTCTACACAAGATGCCTCTGTGCAGAAGCAACAAGCTACAGTCCAGTAGCACTGGGGGGCACTAACAGTGATGCAACACTACTGTGCAGTAGCTCATTGCTACTGCATAGCAGCATCAGAAAAAAAACTGTACAGGGACACTACCACGCAGTAACGCGAGTTACTGCACAGTCATTGGGCACGCCTACATGTGCCTCTATGGCACCGTTGTTACTGCACCATCATTTAGTATTTCCTCTTGGAAGTACTAAATGACAGCACAGTAACAACCCATACTGTGCTGTGCTGGCAGTACACAGTTATTTTTAGCCCCTATATTGCCATAGCAATGTGCTATATTGAGGGAACATGTTGCTATGGCAATGTAGTGGTGGCATCATGGTTTTTGCTACCGGATGCTACGTCATTATAGCGCATTGCTACAGCAACGTAGCATCATGTAGATGCACCCATATAGTGCTTCGTGATGCAAGTACAAAATGGCTGTGCAGTAACAACAACACTGTCCACTGCTCATATAGATGCAACCACTGGGTGTATCTACATGTGCATTTGATGTAGGACCAGTTTACTTGTGAGTAAACTACTCATAAGTAAATGCTCCCAGGCAGGCATATTGAAGCAGATTTGCTGCTCCCAGCACCAAATTGCTCCCGCTTCCTTGGGCCCTGCAATGGGCCCCTGTTACCACCAGAGGGAGCTAGGGGATCTGGCCGCAGCTGCCTGTGGCTAGAGGTCATCTTTAAAAGGCATCCTGGCAGCCCTACTCCCTGGTCCCTGGCTCTCTCTGTTTCTGGCCAGGAGCAGTGTGCACAGCTCATTGCAGCTCATGTGCCATATCCTTTGCCTCCCTGCACCATGGCTGCTACAGCCCCTGCCCCTGGCAGTGATGCCCAGCACCCAAGGCTCCTGCTGGATGCTGTGCTAGCTCTGCTGCCCTGCTGTGCCAGCCACTGGCTGGCCCAGGGCCATCTGGGTCCTGCCAGCTCCCCCACATGCAGAGCCCACTGCACTGTTTCAGGGCTGCTGCCACCACACACCTGCCATCTGGATCCCATCCTCCTGGCCAGACCACTGTGAGCAAGATAGGCAATCTTATCCTTGTCTCATGTTTATACTCACCTGCCACAACTTGGTGTTGCTGCCGTGCACTGCAGCGAGGGGTTCGCGAGGACTTTGAAGCCCATCAGGCGGGTACTTGTGACGCTTGGAGTGGAATTAATTAGGCGGACGCTTATCGGTTGCAAAGCAAGATTGTTTACTCACGCCGTCAAGGTGGTGAATAACGGAGGTCAGATACTTGGTTAGTTACAGCTTAGGGTTCATTAGGTCGGCCTGCATAAGCGTTCAGGAAGCATTCAGGCAGAAATGGTCGGGCCGGCAGTCGTTGATTTACGTCTGATATTGGGTCGAGACGGGGAACTGACAAGTGATCAAATTGTCTAATTACTCTCATACGTGTGATCAGAGGTCTCCAAGGTGTGTACGGAGGTCTCCGACTTTGCGGAAGTAAAAAACGGGTTTTATTTGTGTAATAGCCAATTGGTTTTCGCCACGTCATAAATTTAATTAGAATCGGCAATTATATAGCAATTTTCGCTAGGGTGTTATTTTAGGGCTACTCCCTGTATTACTCTGACCAGTTATAATGATTTATGTAAAGCACAGAAGGTTAAAGTTTCATTTCTGTTAGTGGCGCAGCAATAAATCTCTTGTTGGCATGCACAGCAAAGAAGGCTGTTACTATCATTTTGTTAACCCTTAGTTAACCTAGTGCAAAATAAAACTGCTTTAAATAGTATCTCTTGCTTGTGGCATGGGCACTGCTTAATTGGGTTATGACACTTGGATGAAAGAAAAAAGAAAGGAGGTCAATGCCCTCTGTTGTTCTGGGATAAAAAAATGCCACTCTGATGTCAATTCATAGTTTCATAGTTTCATAGTTTGTAGGGTTGGAAGGGACCTTGACAGATCATCAAGTCTGACCCCCTGCCATTGCAGGAAAGAGCACTGGGGTCAAACGACCCCAGCAAGGTGTTCGTCTAGCCTCTAAAGACCCCCAGGGTAGGAGCCAGCACCACTTCTCTTGGAAGTTGGTTCCAGATCCTAGTCGCCCTGACTGTGAAGTAGTGCCTCCTGATGCCTAGTCTGAATCTATCCTCTGCCAGCTTGTGACCGTTATTTTTAGTCACTCCTGGTAGTGCTCGGGGGAACAGGGACTCTCCCAATGCCTGCTGGTCCCCTCTGACTAGTTTGTAACAGGTCACTAGATCCTCCCTCAGCCTTCTCTTGTGGAAGCTGAACAGGTTTAGGTCCCTTAGCCTCTCCTCGTAGGGCCTGCCCTACTGCCCCCTGATCATGTGGTTGGCCCTCCTCTGGACCCTCTCAATGTGTCCACATCCCTCCTGAAGTGCGGCACCCAGAACTGGATGCAGTACTCCAACTGTGGCCTGACCAGTGCCGCGTAGAGGGGGAGGATCACCTCCTTGGACCTGCTCGAGATGCATCTGTGGATGCATGACAAGGTACGGTTGGCCTTCCTGACCGTGTCCCTACACTGTCGGCCCATGTTCACTTTGGCATCAATAATGATTCCAAGATCCTTTTCTGCCTCTGCACTGATGAGAAGGGAGTTCCCCAGCCTGTAGGTATGCTGCTGGTTCTTCCTCCTCAGGGGCAGCACCTTGCACTTGTCAGTGTTGAAACCCATCCTGTTCTCATCTGCCCACCCCGCACTGTGCCCTCAAGGTCTTGACCTTTATGCAGCACTGCCTTTCCAACCAGTCATACCCATGCTCCTGCATCTAGCTTGACAGCCCCCATAGATGTGGTTGTTGGAGTGACCACCCCATGTGAACTGGTGCCACACCTCTGCCTCACCCAAAAGCACCATGAGGTCACCAGTCTCCCCCATGGACCCAGCTGGGGCCCTGGGTGGTGGTGAATGGTGTTGGTGATGAGGCCACTGGGGCTCCCAGGCTGGCTCTCCAGGCCCTCACATGGCTGTCCCTGGGCTACTGGGTGTGTGCAGCTGCCTGTAGCACCCATTAGAGGGGCTCAGCATGGAACTGTGAGCTGTGCGGCAAGGTGATGCCGTGCAGCATCTGTGGGCTCCAGGCAGGCTGCTAGGCATTGGATGTGGGCAGCTGGCACTGGCCCAGGTAACCAGAAGCTGGCTGCAGTTGGGCCAGGTGGCTGGCAGACCTGGCAGGAGCCTGCAACAGCCTGCAGGGCTGGATGGCATGGGTCTGGCAGCTGCACAGCACTTTGGTTTTAGGCGGTGGTGCTGGGTTACAGGCAGGCTGGCACAGGTAGCCCGTGGCCTGTGCAGGGGCAGCAGAGGCCAAAAATCCCTTCCCCAGGATCCCTGCTGTTGTTCCTGAGAGCTCAAAATGCCTGCAAGCTTTTAAAGGGCCTGTGGCTGGGACTGCCACAGAGGCAGCCCAGCCGTGGGGCAGGGGAGGCTCTCAGCCTCAGGGCCCTGGGGCTGAGCTCAGGCTGACCCCCTCGTGGCAGGGCTTACTGGGAGCAAATCATGCTCCCAGGTGGGGTCTATATAAGCATTACTGTGCTGTAAGTACTCACAAGTAAATTTATTACTTGTATTGGCAGGGAGCAAATGTACTTGCCAGTAGCGATTTTTGCTACACAGTAAGCATGTGCACGTGTAGATGTGCACACTTACTGCACAGTAAACTATACTACTGTGCAGTAAAGCATCTCATGTAGATGCACCCAGTAAAGCATCACTGTCTACATATGTGCCACTCTTAGGATGGAGTAGACTGATTTACTGTGTTGTTGGATAGTCTCATGAGACACAAGTACTATGCAATGGCTGAGTAAATTTGTGTGATTAAATGCACTTGTAGATAGTGAAGTGGGTACAAATTGCACCTGGTCAGCCAAGCCACCAGGGAGCCAGACCCCTGCCTGCTGCTGAGTCATATGGCATGGCAACTTCAGAAGCCTCATGGCCTGGGTAGATCCTCTGCTGCCCAACAGCTTCGGGTGCGAAGCTTCGGGTGCTGATTCTATTTGGAGATTTGGCCAAATTTGGTGGCCAAATCTCTGAATCTGAATCGAATCAGGAGACCAATTAAAAGGTCCAAATCAATTTGAAGCTCTCTGAATAGATTCAGAAAAGATTTGGAGAGCTTCGGCAATTTGGGCAGCTCCTGCTCACTGCAGCAGGGAGCTGGACCTGGACTCTATGCTGGTAAGGAGGGCATGGGGAGGGGACCATGGGGGGGAACTCTGCCTGTCCCTGTCCCCTGAGTGGCCCTTGACCCTCTCCTGCTTTCCCAGCCTCACACCCCAGGCTGCCCCGCCCGGTCCCAGCTCCTGGCTCTTTAAAAAAAGCCCTCATTCACCAGCTGCTGCCAGGCAGGGGGAGGCTATCCCCATTGCCCCCCACTGCCCCACGCTGTGTGGGGGGGCTCTGTCATGAGCCCCCTGACCCCTGCCCAGTCTCCCAGCCCCACCATGGCTGCCCCACTCAGCCCCAGCTCCCAGACCTTTAAGAAAAAGAAAAAAAGCCCCCACTCACCGACTCCTGCCACAGCAATTTCCTTTGCCCCCTCACTGGCAAACTATACTACTTTGCACAGTAATATGCAAGGCTTACTTTGCACAGGCCTACTGCCCAACACTGTTACCTGGAGCCCAGGGCTGCCCCTCCAATGCCCCTGCCAGCCCTGGTCTGCCTCCTAAGCCCCACTACTGCAGGCACCTGCTGTCCGATGCCACCAGTGGGAGCCTGCCAAGGCCCCTGCCAGCTGCTGTGAAGTTACTCCCTGCATCCACTGACACACAGGTATGGGGGCCCAACTGGAGCCTTGAGGAGATGGCAGACTTCATAGCCAGCTCCAGCTTGTCACCAGAGGGGACTACTGCTTGATTGGCCAGATGCCATGCCAGGGAGAACGTCTGACTGCCAGGAGCAACTGTCACACCTACCTGGTAAACCCCAAACAGGGAGGAAGGCCAGGGTAGGAGGGGACACCATGGCCACCCGTGCCGACACTAGATCACTTGTCCACCCCTGGGCTACAGGGGCACCACCTGGGGAGAGGCAGCCCTCCCTTCCCTGCCTTTCCTAACCAAGCTGCCCCCCACATCCACCTGAGTCTCCTGTCCACCCCCTGGCTCCAACCCACACAGATACAGGAGGCAGGTTAGGATTTTACTGAGAAGCCAGCAGCTGCCAGCTAGGCAGTCAGTGGCCCATCACATGCAGAAAAAACTTAATGGTAGCAGTGATCTCCTTCTTGGCTGCAGGGGTCAAGCACTCATAGCATAGGCAAAGATACCTCTCCAGGTGGTAGTGCATGTTTTAGAGAAGTGTAAGCTTGCCTGGGGTGCCCTTCAAGATCATGGTCCCATGACAGGTTCTCAGCTTCTCCCAGGGAACCATCATGATGAACAGCAGTAGGGCATAGTAGATCAAGCATCCCTCAGAGCACTCAAACAGCTTGCTGCAGTGCGCCCAAGTGATTCTGACCTGGGACACATTTTGGGCACAGCCCATGCATGGCAGGGTCCCTGGATCTTCAGTGAAGGCTGCCAGGGGGTGGGTGTCACCAGGTCCAAATCTCAGGTGGGTGAGAACTCCTTACCCCCAAAACCTTAGTGCCACAGGCCTGGCAGCACAGAAACTAAGTGCCTGGCCTGCAGGGATGAGAAAGAGGAGGAATTACTCCAGAGCCACTATGGCAGCTGCCAGGAAGGGCCAGCCATGGCCTGACCTGGGTAGGGAATGGGGAATGTAGGCTGCCTGCAGCAAGTGGCAAGTGGCCTGGCTGCTCTCACTGTGGAAGCAGGGAGGGAAGTTTTGCCTAGTGGCCACCTGTGGAAAGTCCCACCTGGACAACTTACCATGGTCCCTGGGCACCTGTGCATGAATGACCCCTGAGCTAAGTGCAGGCAGTTCACAGCCTCTCTGTACAGTGCATGTTATCTCTTAAATGTTGCAAACTCTCACAAGGAGCTTCTCTGTCCTTGATCTCCAGAACCAGCTGCTGGACATGGGGGAGACCCAGCTGTTGGTACTGGAGATGGGGTCCCAGGACACCACCATCCTCTCCTCTGCAGGTGTACTCCATGTACACCAGTTCTGACAGCTCTCCTGGAGTGGCTGATTGCTGTCTCTGAGGTCCAACTCAAGGACAGTCAGGCCTGGCACTGTGAGTTCCATGAGATGAGCCAGGCAGACTGCAAGGACCACAGGGTGTACCTTGCCCTCCTGCAGAGGCAGGTGGAGGCCTAGAATT
Source organism: Alligator sinensis (assembly GCF_000455745.1). Classification (NCBI taxonomy): domain Eukaryota; kingdom Metazoa; phylum Chordata; order Crocodylia; family Alligatoridae; genus Alligator; species Alligator sinensis. Next base: position 42,811 of record NW_005842365.1, read on the forward strand.
AGCAGCACACCATGGTACAACAGGTGGTGAAGGGCACCGAGGAGCACTGGAGCATCCTTGACACAGTGCTGGTCCTGGCAATGTCTTTTGTCCCACATGTTTTCCATACTACGTGTCCCAGCGCTGGGCATGGCTATCCCCTGGCAGCCATCCGGAGGCATATCTCAGGTTCCATGTTGGGTGTGGGAAGAGGTGCAGTACTGTCTGCAGCAGCTAGGGCTCCCAACCCTTCCTCTAGATCCTGACCCACTGGTGGCCAGGCCCTATGCTACCTGCTGCTTGCCCCACCTCCATGCAGCCCCTGAGCTGGAGTTGGCAGTGGTGGGACCAGCTCCCCTTGTGGGCCCTGCTGGTCCCATTCCTGTGGAGAAGGAGAGGAAGTGGCCTGAGTAGCCCAGACAGTGCCCACCCAGGCCCCTAGGCCAGCCCTTGGCCCGCTGTTCACACTGTGTTAGCAAACCCCCCAGTTTTTCTATTTTTTCTTTTAAAATGCATTCCCTCCCCTTTCCCAACCATTTCTGACTTTTTCTTTCCCTTTCTATTCCCTATTGTGACGGCAGTGTGCCACCATCATGGGCACAGGAGAGGCACAGGGAGGACTGGGGGGCAGCAGCACCGGCTCAGGAAAGCCCCGGGCTGAGTTACTCACCCTTGGGAGGGACGGCAGTGGCGGA
>NW_005842365.1:43681-88250 GCF_000455745.1 Alligator sinensis
GCTGTGGCTCCTCCAGAGCCAGAGGCTCAGATTGACCACTCGGCATCAACCCAGCAGCCGGGGCGAGAACGGGAATCCCTGGCAGGGGCAGCAGGAGTGATCCCCAGGGGTTGCCAGGACCAGGGCAGGGATCCGGGAAGCCTCCCCATCCTGGAGGAATATTATTTCTGAAGATCAGGGGAGAGGAGAGGGAGATAACTGGAGCTTATGGCCGGATCAGTCAGAGCCTAAGGCGGATTGACTGAAGACGACCCCTTAGCTTCGGATCTTACGGTTAGGTGGACCGGCTAGCAAGAAGATCTGCAGGTGACGGCAGATAACCATCTCACCTATCAGTGACCAGTTGGCGAGTGGACGGGGTGTAGGGGTGGCGGAGCCCCGTGGAACATCGTGGGACCTCAATCGTGAGTACCAGAGGGGGGTCACCAGCAGGGCCTCTGGGTGGATAGGTGGTGTGGCATGGTGCTGGTCCAGATGGAGAGGGTGTCCCAAAGAGTCAGTCTTCACTGCCCCTTTTTATGGGGCAGACTACCTCTGATCTCCTATGGGGAGGACCTGTCCAGGCAAGGTCAGTTCTGTTCCAGAGGGTTCCAGGTGTTCTTACTGAGCATGTGCAGCCTTGGCACAATGGTGGGTTGCCTCATCTTTTTTTTCTTGAATGCTGAGGGTGGTTCCAAGGAATGGGTTGTTGGTCCAGGTATTGGGGTGACAGCTACCTATCCAGGCTGGAAAGGGGTCTTTGTCCAGTAGGTAGCTGTCACCCCCACCCTCCCTTCAGCCAAGGACTGACATCACTGGGACAGCTACATGGAGGCACAGAGAGCCATCATGGGAGCCATGCTGATTGATGTCTTCACCAACACCACATGATGCCTCCTGGGGCCCCAACGGGTTGCTGGAGGAAAGTGGGGACCTCATGGTGCTGTGGGATGAGGCTGAGGTGCTCAGGTAGTTCATTCAGGGTAGGTGCTTCAGCGTGCACATTTACAAGGTGCTGTCAGGTGATATGTGGGAGTGTGGGCATGACCAGTCAGCTCAGTAGTGCTGCATAAAGACCAAGGCCTTATGGGCACAGTAGGTCACCATAACTGACCATGACCATAGGTTGGGGGCTGCCATCAAGTCCATGCCCTTTATGCAGCAACTGGACACCATTCTTGCACCCTGGGTCCTAGGCCACAGCTGTGCTGTATACTGCAGCAAGGGTGGCCTGCCTTGAGTCTATACTATGGCCTTGTACCTGCTGTGATGCATCACCAAGGGAGGGCGCCTTGGGCTGCCAACAGCTCATCCCACTGAGCTCCCTGCCCCCAGCAGCTCTCGGAGCCTGGGCCAGCCTGCCCTGCCAACTCCACAGCCTCAGCCCCAACCAAGAGGCTGGACATGTCACTGCTGACCAACAGTAGTACCAGCTGCTCCCCAGATGGGACCCCTGCCTGAGCAGCTAAACAGTGTGCTCCCCAAACAAGGACACTGCCAAGAGCTGTATGGCATTTACACCAGCAGGGACCAACTCAAGCCTCTGGGCATGTAAGTCCCTCCCTCATGATAAGCCCTGCACTGGGGGAGAAGGCCCTCCCACTCTCTACCCCAGGCCCTGCCCCAGGCCCTGCCTCAGCCACACTTTCCCCACCTGGCCTGCCTGTGCTCCCATGGCCCTTGTCTTCCCCCTCAGCAGCACGCAGGGAGGTGGAAGACAGTGCAAAACTTTATTGAGCAGCCTGTGCCCTCATAGCTAGGTGGGCACAGGCCTCTCACATGCCAAGGAAAGTATACATGCTGGCAGGGACATCCTTCTCACCTGCAGGGGGCAGAGACATGTAGCACTGCCACTGGTAGCCCTCCAGGTGGCCGCAGAGGTTGTAGGGTAGTGCAGACTTTTCTGCTACACCATCAAAGCTAGGAGTCCTATGCCAGGTGTGCAGGTGAGCCCAGGGCACCATGGCCAGCAGCAGAAAGGCATAACGGGTAGGGCACCCCTTGGTCCATGCAAACTTCTCCTCATGCTGCACCTGGGACACTCACGCTCAGGGCAGAGTGCCACCACAGAGGGGTGCTGGCCCCAGAGTGCCTCCCCAGAGAGGCACCGTGAGTGGAGGGTCCAGGTGCCTGCAACTGAGCATCCCAGTTGTTTGGGAGCCCCATGCCCCTGAGCCCAGGCACCATGGACTTGGAGGTAGCACAGGAGAAAAACTAGCCTGCAGGAGGAGAAGGAGGGGGAGGGAGTCTGGAACCACGTCAACAGGTGCTGCCAGGAGCCAGGCCTGTCCTGCCCTGGGAATGGGGTGGGGGAGGCAGGTTGCCTGCAGCCAGCACCCAGCAGTCTCCGAGCCCCTGAGGAGTGAGCAAGGATGGGGCTCAGCCAGTGGCCACCTGCTCCCGGGCCTGTCCGGCTGACTTACTATGGTCCATGGGCATCCATGCACACACAACCTCCAGTCTCAGTCTGGGCAGCACATAGCCCCCTGAAACAGAGCATCTTATCTTAGAAATGTTGCAAACTCTTATAAACAGCTTTTTTCTCATGGCTTTACAGGTCCTACGGCTTCATGTGGGGGAGAGGCAGCAGTTGGCAGGTGGAATGGTGGCTCAGGGCCACTTCTGCCCTTGGCTGGGGCCCTTCAGATGCTCCAACTCCACAGGAGGAGGACCCAGGACAGGAACCTCCAGCTGGACCAGTTGGTGACGGCATCAGAAAAGCAGCTGGTGGATGCACAGGCCTGGTGGGCAGAGGACATTGCCTGGTAGGATGCATCGTGGGTGGAGGTCTTGGCTCAGCAAGATGCATGGTGGGCAGAGGACTGGGCCCACAAGGAGGCATGGGACCAGGTAGACTGAAGTTCAGGGTGTGGCTCCTGGCCCTGGAGGAATGGCACATGGAGGCCCTGGAGCAGCAGACTGTACTCATGGCCAAGGCAGTGGAGGCGATGGAAGCGGACCGCTGGGTGCTGGACACCATCCTGGCCCTAGCAGTTGCCTTCATGCTGCCTGCTGTCCTACTCCTGACCACAGCCCTGCCTTCCCCCTGGCAGCCACCCACTACCCAGCAGCAGGCCCCCTCATGGACCTGGGCGGAGATGCAGAGCTGCTTCCACTGGCCAGAAATCCATGCCCCAGCCCCTGCCCTTAGTCCCCCAACACACAGCCTCAACACCTGGGCCCAGCCCTACCACTCACCCCCGATCCTTGTGGCCATGGAGCACTACCTGCCTGAAGTGGGACCAGGACTGCACACAGGCTTTGCTGGCCCTAGTCACTGGCTGCCAGAGTGGGAGGTGGGTGCGCTGCAACACAGTGCCTGCTGTCACCCCTAGGCCAGGCTCCCACCTGGTAGGATTGCCATGGCACGTGCACCCACAAGGTACTAGCCACCTGTCTCCAGGCTCCGCCCCCTAGGTGCACCAACCCCATGGTCCCCCACCCCAGGAGGGCACTCACAAGCCAGCACAATGTAAATAGTTCACATAGGGCTGTGCAAAACAGAAACGTTCCATTTCAACCAGCGTTTTGATGGTTTGACAGAACAGTGTTTTGTTTCAACTTTTGTTTCGAGCCAAAAAGGCTGTTCCGTATTGTTCCGTTGAAACGGTTTCACATTTCAAGCCTGTTTCGACGTTTTGCCCATAGGATATAATGGGGAAGGTCAAAACAGGCTATAACTTTGTCATTTCTTGCCTGATTTCAATGAAACTTGCAGAAATGGTAGCTGTATCTGTGGGCATGAAGCTTGCCAAGCTTCAAGGAGATAGGTGCAGGGGGGTCAGAGAAACTGCACCCCAAAGTCTTGAGAGCAAAACCCCTGTCACTTGTATGTGTGAAGCCACAGCAGGGTCAAAACGGCAGGCTTGCTAGCCCCTGCTTAGGCAATGAAGCCTGCCAGCTCTCAATGATATAGGTGCAGTGGAACTTTGGGTTCTGGGGCCCTGCACCCCTGGCTGTTGACAAGCAAAACTTGTGGCATGGGTGCTTGTGCAACTGTGTCTGGCTTGGGGCAGGGTGCAGTGAGGAACCACTGCAGGCCTGGATACCAGGCCCTGCTGCATCCATGAAGCATGCCAGCTCTCAATGAGATAGGTGCAGCGGGACTCTGGGTTCTGGGGCCCTGCACCTCTGGCTGTTGACGGGCAAAACTCATGACGTGGGTGAGTGACACTGTGTGTGTGTTCAGGTGTGCCCTTCCTGGCACTGGGGCCTCTGCACAACACGGCAGTGTGCCCCAGTGAGGCCTCCTCCTCTCCTACAGCCTCATCTCAGTCCACCACTGTAAATGATGGCAGGTGAAAATAATGTAGCTGGCTCAACAGCAATAGCACCAGCAGCATCTAAGGTAGCCAAACAGAACTGTCACAGAGCCTTTCTTGTTATAAAGGAATTGACAGCAAGAGGTAAAGATGTGTTGGATATATGTTACTCATGGTGTGTGTGATGGCCTATCTTGTGTTTTTATGTTTGTATGTTTATTATGAAAAAACGGAGTAGTTAGAGAAATATCTCTTAGGAAGCTTCAGGTTGAAAAACCCTTTGTCAGGCTGAGGAAGTACCTGCAGTTGGTGTCTCCTGGTCCTGGATGGATGAATAGTAAAGAAGCCAGAGGCTGGCCTGGCACGCAATGCAGGCAAGAAAGTCAGTCAGTGAAAATGGAAATGGAGGTGTCAGGGGGTGAGGGACAGGCTGGGGGTAGCCCCATTCCATGCCTCCAAGTTCATCCTGGTAGGGGAATGAGCTCAGCAGGGACATGTTCTTCCTCTGTTGGCTGGTGACGCAGTTAGTGCCCCCTCAAACTGAGAGTGGGCCATTACCTGTTTTTTAAAAGAATGAAAAAAGGAAATAGGTGTGGACAGAGTGAGGGGGGTGGCATTCAGTCCATCTGCATCTGGAGCTTGGGGAACCCCAGCAGCGGGAGGTTCACCTTCAGGAACATCAGCTGCTCCACCAAACCAGCATCCAAGCAGGTGCAGTGGGGTGTCACTACATCCCCAGTGATGCTGAACACACTCTCGCTTGGCACACTGGTCAGTGGACAGGAGACGTGTTCCCGGGCAACTGTGGCCAGATCCGGCCACACCGGGTTCTGGCTTGCCCAGTAGGCCAAGGGGTCGCACAGCAGGGGTTCCACGCCCTCTGCAAGATAGGCAGGCACCAAGGCATGAGTACTACCTGCCTGATGCTGGGGTCTGGTGGCTCTGGACCCCACCATAGAAGCCATGCCCTTAGCCCATATTGGCAGCGCCTGCGGTGGAGGATAAGACTGGCTCATGGATGGTGTTCTAGCATGAGACAGTGGATCCCCTGGTTCCATGTCCTCCCACCTCCACCATTCTGCCTCCCTGACTTTCTTTACCAGCACTTCCATTCACTTATTCAGTGTTTGGCTGCCACATACGGTGCCCTTCACCCTTGGGTCACACATGGCGGCCAGCACATGGACTGTACTGGACCACAAGGGATCAAGCCATTTCCTGATGCCCTCCTTCAGTCTCCTCACCAGTGCCTGCATGTCTGGTGACAGTGGCCTGCCCCAGCCAGGAACATTGATCCCCTGGAAGCTCTCCATTTGGCTCTGAAGTTCCCGCACTATGGGGATCACCTGGCTAAGGAGGGCAGCAGCAGCACTGAGGCTCTCAGTGGCCTCAAGGAAGGGCTTGAGGACCACCAAGATCTGGGAGATGGTATCCCACTCAGCTTTGTTCAGAGGGCCAGTGATCCTGATTGCCCTGAGCAGGGCCATCTCATGGATGGCCTTCTGTTGCTTCACCAGCCTCTCAAGCATCAGGTATGTGGAGTTCCACTGAGTCTCCACATTCTACATGATTTTATGCTGTGGGATGATCAGCTCTGTTTGTTTGTCCCATAGCATCTTGCCCACCTTGATGCTCTGGTGGAAGTGGCCTGCCACCTTTCTTCATTTGGAAATGAGCTTGCTGGTGGTGCTTGCAACATCACCGGCAGCCCTGTCCCCCTCCAAGGCATCCCTGACAAGGTGCAACTTGTGTGCCACACAGTGGATGCCAAAAAATTGGCATCATGGACCGCCTCGACCATATTGGTCCCATTGTCAGTGACCATGAAGCCGCGGGTGAGCTCACCCTGCCCAGTAAGCCATGCCTGCATCAGGTGGTTCATGGTCCCCATGATCTCTGCTGCTGTGTGGGACTCATCCATCAGCTTGGCTTGAGGGAGAGCCCACCGATAGCCTGACTGGTTATACCAGTGCCCTGTGAGGGAGAGGTAGGTAAGATCTCTACCCCAGCTGCTCCAGATGTTTGATGTGACATGTAAGGCCACCTGTGGACCTGCCTTGCAAAGCTCCTCCCTCAAGTACTCCATGCATGCTTCATACAGGGATGGCACCACCTTCCTACTGAAGGTAGTGTGTGCGGGCACTTGGTATGATGGGACTGCAAGCTCCATGAGCTGCCTGAACCCTGGCTGCTCAATGAAGGAGAAGGGCTGGCCATCAACAGCAAGCATCTCCCCAATGCTCTGGGTGAGCTTGCTCAACCTTGCAATGCACCCCACTTTCTGTCTGCCTTTCCCCCACTGTTCCAGTGTGGCCTGCCTCTGCTTTGGGGGGATGGGGGCTTTGGAGTGAGTGGGGGACTTCCCTTTGGGCAAGTTTCCACTGGTGCCAGGCTGAGGATGAGCAAGGCAAGGGGTGGTGCCTGTGGAGATGCATCAGCATCCCTGTGGTGCTCATATGTTTTGTTCCCTTGCCCCAGCTGGTTTTGGCTTGGCAGTGCAGGCAGATAGTGTATGTGGGATCATCTGCCATCTCAAAATGATCCCAGACCACAATTCCTTGCTTACTTGTGGGGTGCGGGTGCATTTGTGGATGCTGCTGCACTTTTCCCCTCCTCAGCAGGCAGAGGCACAGCAAGAGGAGGAGCGGACTCGGCTGAGTCGCTTGCCTCCACCTCTACATCAACATCATCTGAAGTGCCTTCTGGGGAAGGAGACCTGGCTTGAAGGGAAACTTGAGGGGTGTTGAGCACAAACTCAGCTGATTCTCCCTCCTTCCCCAGAATTTCCCTTGCTAGGGCACTAAGAGGCAGATCCAGCGCCAGCTCTTCTTTTGGCACTGGAAGGCTCAGCATGGGAAGTGACATAGGGGTGGAGTAGGCTGTGGTCCGGGTGCTGATGCTGCTAGTTGTGGTTGTCATCATGGTAGGGGAGGGGGGTTATGGCTGCTGCATGTGGATGGGATGCAGGCAGTGGCTGTGGCACTGCTCCCCTCTCCTTGCTGCTTGTAGCAGCCTCATCCCTTTTAACTGGAGGAAAGAGGCTGCATCTCAGTTTGGTGTGGGGAACTTACAGCTCTCCCTCTACCCCTTCTTCCACCCCTCCCTGAAGGCTGGCCAGTGTGGTCACCTGCCTTTCCACCACACTTCATGATGTGTTTCATGTCTTCCTTTTAAAGAAATATATAAATGTTTTTGTGTTCCTGTATAAACTGAAAACTGTAGGTGTGGTGCAGTGACAAGATTTATGAACCCGATAGAAATATGTCTGTGTGTGTAGATAAACTCAAAAGGAGTTGAGGTGCAGTGACAAGATTTATGAATTTGATAGAAATATGTCTGTGTGTGTAGATAAACTCAAAAGGAGTTGAGGTGCAGTGACAAGATTTATGAATTTGATAGAAATATGTCTGTGTGTGTAGATAAATTCAAAAGCGTTGGTGTGGTGGAAAGAATGAACGTATAAAAACAAATATATATAGTAAATTCTTATATTGAGTACATTCTATGGTAACCCTATCCAAGATAAGTATAAGATTCAAAAGAATAAATCAATTAATATAATAATAAAATAAAAGCACACACAAGAAAAAGGTATTCTGAAATCCCTCTTGCTAGGGTAGCAAGCAGGGAATCCTTTAGAAAATCAGTGCTGCTAGCCATAGTGGTCTGACAGTGAGCTGCTAGAACAGACAGCTCACTAAGTGATCCCAAAGCAGAAAGCGGGGCAGTTCAAAAAATGCTGCCTTTTATGACGTTTTTCTGTCGCTCCCCAAGAGCACTGGGGTTGGAAGGGACCTCAAGGAAGGGTAACAGTCACTGGCCAGCTACACATATCAATAATGAGAGCACTCCTTCCCCCACCTCCTCCCCCTCCCTCCCCTTACTTTACTTTCTGATTCCCTGCAGGGAAGCCATTAAAGGTAAGCCCAGCTTCATAGTCAACATTTTTCGAATTTTTTTAAACATTTCAACCTGCCTTGTTTTGTTTCAACCCTGTTTCGAGTCTCCCTGTTTTGTTTTGACTTTTCTGTTTCAAGGTAAAAACGGCTCAAAAAGCATTGAAGCAGAACGGGCGGTGAAATTTTGCACAGCCCTAATGGGGAAGAGGGCGTTTTATTGGTGGTGGGTAGGGTGGGTGGTGGAGGAGCTCTGTTGTTGGGGAGGGGAAGGGAATGGGGCCTGTTGTTGGGGATGGATTGAGAAAGTGGTGGGGGGACTGTGTTTCTGTGAGGGGAATAAAGTGTTTTTTGGAGAACTGTTGACAGTGAGCATGGTGCTGGGGATGGGCGGTGTGTGGGGGGATGGAGCGGGGCGGCTGCCCATGTGAGCTACAGAAGAGAGTGCAGGAGGAGGTTGTTAGCCAGTATCTCTCACACCCAGTGCTCTGGCCCCCACTGGCAGGTTTGTATCTCGCCCAGGGCCAGCAGTTCCAGCACCATGGCCAGCAGGAGCCTGGGGCACTGGCCATCATTGCCAGGGGTAGGGGCTGGAGCAACCATGGTGCAGAGAGGCAGAGACTGCAGCAGGAGAGCTGCTGTGTGCTGCCCCCAGGCTCTACCCATTGCTCCTGGCCAGAAAAGTGGCTGGCCAGGGAGCAGGGTTGCCTTTTAAAGATGGTTGCAGGCTGCAAGAAGTTTCAGTCAGAGCCTCCAGCTCCCCCAGTGGTGTTCGGGGCCCATTGCAGGGCCACAGGAAGTGGGAGCAATTTGCTGCTAGGAGCAGCAAATCTGTTCCTGCTTCCCTCAACATGTAGACACTGCCTGGGAGCATTTGCTCTTGAGTAGTTTACTTGAGAGTAAACTGCTGCCAGATCAAATGCATGTGTAGATGCACCTAGTAAAGCACATGTGTAGATGTGCCTCTTTGCAAGTATTAGTTGCAATATGGTCAAGGTTTGAGTAGAACTGTTCTTTGATATCATCATCATCATCATCAAGCACTGGAGCGTATACACTGATTATACTGGTCATTACTCCACTTAAACAGAGGGTCGTAAGATGTTCAGAACTCATGGTAGAGGTGATATCTTTTATTAGACTAATTGGATATTTGCAATTTTTTGTCTTTATTTGCAAGCTTTTGGGTGCACACACCCTTTTTCAGGCATAGGAGAAGGCAAAGATTGTAAAATTTCTCCTACATGGAAATGGCAATTCATATTTCACAGGAAAGCTGAAGGTGTTGTAAGATCTCCTCGTTGGAAAATTCATTTTATGCAAGTTAGTCTCAGATAAAAGTTAGAGCCCACAGGGAGCTCCATAAGTTGACCGATGAGCTTATCCTTAATGGCAAAGCTAGTGCTGTGAATGCATCTGTCCTGGGCCAGTTTTCCCTTCCAGAAGAAGGTATGGCCTTCATCCTCTTCCCTCAGCTGGCCCTCATCCAGTCATCCTGTCTCAGAGCTGCAATGTTGATGTTGTATCTCACTACCTCCCTGGAGACAATACCTGTTCTTTCTGGTCATCCATTGCCTTTGTTATCCATCAAAGTGTGAACATTCCATGTTGAGAAAATCATTTTCTTCTTATGATGTTTTCAGCTACAAAGAGAGTGATCCCATTGGGCACTGTTATTCAGCCAGAAGCAGGTAAGGCAGCCTAAGTTAGAGCACCTTTTCTAGCCCCTTCCCTATGTGGTGTGAGCAGCGGGGACGCTGAATAGGGCTGTTCAGTCACAGTAGCAGCTGCCAAATTGCACCCCTGTCTCAACCCAGGTACAAAACAACCATCAGGCTACCACCATCTGCATGCAGATTCACAGCTGGAGACTGCCAGATTCACTAATCCTATTTCCATTACCACTGGTCCATCACTGCAGGGCTTTTGGGGGTTGGTACAAGAGAGGGTGTTGTCTCCTGTGGTAGAAGCCTGCTGTGACTTCAATGTGAGGAAGCTGATGCGTGGAAACAGCCACCACTTGGTTTTGACAAGGTAGAGATCTGATCTCCATCTTGCTGCAAGCTTCTTCTGTCTTTACTGCCATTAAGATCCTGACATCTTCCATCTGATACACCATTGAGGACTTGGGGTTGGATGATTGTTTGTCTGGAACCTCCTCTCAGGCCTGTTTGTCATGGGTGACCCTGCCTGGAGCGATACTCCAGGCAACGTAGCTCTGAGGATCATTGAGATGCACAAGCCTCTCCACCACTACAAGGTCTCAGTTCATGGAGAGGACCAAATGGATTAAGATATGTTGGGACCCAGAGGCCTTCAGGTCCAGGTTTTGACCTCTGTGCTTAGCTTTAGCTGTATGCTTAGCTTGAATTGTGTTCAAGACTTGCACCCAGTGAAAAGGAGCAGATGGAAAAATACTGTTCCTGACTTAAAATGAATCGGGAAGTTGGCTTACTAAATTGAATAAATATAGCCTGGGCAAAAGAGGAACACTCAGAGCAAAACCTTTTGGGTGTCTGTCACTTTAAAGGCTGAGAGCAGGCAGCTGGCAGGTGCAGGCAGCCATTTTAGATCCTGGCTTTCAGGGCTGGAGCAGCAGTCTATTGCTGGCAGCTGGAGCAACAGTGCCTGGCTGAGCTGCTCCTCCTGGAACGTCTTGGAGGTAAGGGCAGGAGCTATGGGGATGGCAAGAGACTCCTGGTCCTGGGTATGACTGGAAACTGCACCTTGCCAGAGAAGGGTGGCCTGGTGGGTCTCCCTGTGGCAGTGGAGCCCTCAAGAAATGCCAGGTAAGTTACCATCCTGGTGAAAGTAGGGTAGGGGCACCTTAAAACCCCAGCCCCCACCAGCCATTGGGTAACAGTTAGAGCAGGGGGACCAGGCATGCTGATGGAAAGGCACCTGATTCCCTAGGGGTGTAAGACTCCAGGCCCTGGTGAGAGGGCAGAGTTCTGGGGTGAGGCACACTGATGTGAAAGGCATCTGAGTCCCTAGGCATGTAAGACCCCAGGCTGCAGTGTAGGGGGTGGAGTGTTGGCCCCAAGGAGGGGATAGAGTGATGTGTTGCCTGGTGAGGAGCTAGGAGCAGAGTCAGCCCAGGGTTGGTGAATTTATTGGTCTCCACTCAGATGAGCTCATGGAAGAGGTGCAAAAGGCTGAGGTAGGGCCAGTCAAGGAGTGCAGAATAAGCCTGATGGCCTACGGGAGCCGCTCAAGGGAGCAGGGCAGAGTGCATGTGGCCTAGGACAGGGAAGAGTGATAGAGGCCTGGTGAGAGTGGGTGGAGTGTCAGAGGCCCCAGTGAGACGGGGGCAGAGTGAGTTAGGCCCCGAACAGGGCAGTATACAAGAGGCCTAACAATGTACTGAGTTTGGCCCAGCCTCAAGCCGGGGCTGTAACAAACTGTAGGAGGGTAGGCCAGCATTGTAACCGGGCCTGGGAGTTTGCCCCCTGTTACACCACCTAAGAATGAAAAGATTTCCTCAGAATAGAAATTTTTAGTTAAAGGTAACTATATTTGGCAAACAGAAGCAAGATAATTAATATGCATTAGGATGAAGGCTTAAGCCAATTTTATGTATTTAGAAATGAAAACTATGTGGTATATAAAGAGAGATGAAAGAGTTTATCCTTCAGAACCTAATCCTGAAAGATCCAGTCATCGAGCCAAGATTCAGAACTCTGACGAAGGAAGTGGGAACCCTGGACAAGACCTCATGGACTGGCCATCCAGTGACATTGTGTTCATTAAATCTTGGGGTGGTAAGCATGTTGTATTGCTTTTTACTAACCACAGTATTAGAATTGTAACTGCTAAGGACTTAATAAATGTGTTATTTGTTAAGGAGTAACTGTTTCCTAGTCTTGGAATTAACACCTTGTACAAGGCCCAAAATAACATTACTGAATGTAATAGATAGGAGGGGAGGGATGATATATGCATGATATTTAATTTCCAAAAATTCCATAGAAGAATAAAATCAATCAGATAAGAAACCATACTTAAGCCTTGCCAAGAGAGCAAGTGTTGTCTAAAGTTTCATAGGCAAAAGGAATCAGAACTCATGGCAGAGGTGATATCTTTTATTAGACCAACTAGATATTTGCAAAAAGATATAGGCAAAAAGATATAGGCAAAAGGTTCTTTACCCACCCCACCCAATAGCTTACTTGAGCAATATTAACCAAGAGTCTGGGACAGGACTTTGGCTTGGGTGGAAGTGGAAACTGTATTCTTACGTTTTACAGCTAATCTGCTAGGATAACGTAGAATCATTGTTCTGATATTTTATGCTAGGCTCTGATTCCTCTGTCTATATCTCAGCATATGGTCACTGATCTCTTATGATTCTTATGGGGTTTGTTTTATAATAAGTGTTTTTGTTATTCTTTGCTTATTGTCAGTGATAAGTGTGGTAGCAGATTTGACCAGTCAAACAGGCCTTTTCTCCAGAAGAGGGACTCTGTAATTTCTGAGCATGTGACTAGACAAGGATGTGATTCTGCTAACTGGCAAAATCTCCTCTGCTGAGATTATGCAAGACCTGGGGGACGCACATAAAACTGAGGTACATTAGGCCAAGAAGTTGACCCCAGAGTATCTTAGTCCATTCTCAATGGTCAAGCAGGAAATAGTAGAGAGGGGTTCAGGGCTGAAGGACACACACCTGTGTGTGTGTGTGAACACCCCAGGAATATGTCTCAAAGCACATCTGACCAACTCTAGTCAGGTTGTCACACAGGGATTTCAGCTATTTTTAGATATAGTGAGTATCAGTTAGCTTTTTCTTCCCTCCCCTTGAACTTACTACAAGTACTTATATTCACACACTCTTTGAGGAGTTGCTGGTTCACAAGGTCATCCAAGGATTAACTCCTGTCTGGAGCCTCTGTGTTTCCCGCATGCAATGTTTCCGTGCTGGAACTGAAGGCCACCCCTCTGTACAGATCATAGTGAGTCTGGACCCCTCAGTGACCATTGTGTTACTGAAAAAAGAAACAATGCGACAATATTGTTTAAAATGATGAGTGGTTTCTTTTTGTTCTTTGTAACAGCGCCGCAGCCGTGACGCGGTTACTAAAATGAGGGAGCAGCTGCCGGAGATGAAGACATCCAGGAAATCAGCGAATAACCCCAGGGCAGCCGATACAGAGCCAGGAAAGTGAAATAAAGGGGGGAGGAAACTTCCCAAGGTTGCCTTCGGGCACGCACTCGCAAAGAGGAACCAGAAGGGACAACACTCCTAGACAAAGTTGGGAGTTTTGAGGGGAAATGAGACGTCCTTCCCCAGATCGGCGGTGAGTTATAAACGGAGCGGTGGCGTGGAAGCTCCCCCGCAGCTCCAAGGGCTCAGTGTGGGGATTTCCCAAATGAGGGGGGAGAAGAGGAAGGAAGAGGCAGAGAGGGAAAAGGGTGAAGAAGCCCCGACATTGCCGGTAGCCCCTGTAACCCCAATCTCGCTCCGGAGGGGGAAGGGGAAGCCGAGACCCCAGAAAGTGAAAGGAAAGGAAATTGACAAAGCCGCGCTTCACAAGCAGGCACAAGTGGCAGCCGAGGAATCCCAATATCGGTGTTAACCAGGGAGAGAGCCAGACTAACTTTAATAAAGCACTTATAATTAAGACCTGACCCATGTGTTCATTACCGGGGTACCGGTATCTAACAACTATTCCTCCCCCCCAAAAAATTGTATTTAGATCAAGTCGTGGCAGGCGGGAATTGGGGGAGCTATCAGAGAAACGGGTACCCAGGATGGACACTCGGTCACATTCTTGTCTGCATTTAACTCTTGTATCTTCTATGATGGATTGTAAGCAACCTGAAACAGGTGCTATCTTTTTTTGTTCTGTGTTTGTACAGCACCTAGCACTGAGGCTTCTGGGTGCCTTGTAATACAAATAATCATGTATAAATACCACTTTTGAGAGAAAGATTGGAGGTCAATAGGAGTAAGTGTTGTTTAGACCTACTGAAATATAAATATTATGATATTTAGTAACAACATGTAAAAGCCAGCTGGAGGAGACTGAGACTGCTGTTGCCAGAGGTTGTCAAAGTCTCCCTTTGAACGGGCAGGGCGCCAGAAGTTTTTAAGTTTGTGATTGTCCAGTCATTACTTAAGAAACCAACATTTGAAACTGACTCCCCAGCCAGTTTCAAACACAATTCAGTTTCAAACACAGTTTCCCCCGGGCGCCGCCAGGAGTGACCAGGAATAATGGTCACAAGCTGGCGGAGGGAAGGTTTAAGTTGGACATCAGGAGGCGCTACTTCACGGTCAGGGCGGCTAGGGTCTGGAACCAGCTTCCAAGTGAGGTGGTGCAGGCTCCCACCCTGGGGGTTTTTAAGAGGAGGTTAGATGACCATCTTGCTGGGGTCGTTTGACCCCCAGTACTCTTTCCTGCCATGGCAGGGGGTCGGACTAGATGATCTGCCCAGGTCCCTTCCGACCCTAGAAACTATGAAACTGTGAAACTATGAAACAATCTCCAACCTCTCACTTTTGAATAAGAGTATTGAATGAGTGGTTGCTCAACAGCTTTGATCCAGGATATAACACAGAAGCTATGCTTATAGCCTTCATTGACAATCTTTGTTTGGAGATTGACAGGGAAAACTGTGCCCTGTTGATCTTACTAGATCTTTCAGTGGCCTTTGAACAGAGCCAAAGCCAGGCATTTTGGTGTCTAGTGAAGGTCATATGAAGAACCCTCCCCCCCCCAAAAAATATTGTATTATTGTTTATCCTTTTTTACTATTATTTTGAAAGAAGACACTTGTGTGATATAGCCTGGGAATACCGTAAGTACATACAAATGTATGTAGCACAAAATACACTATACATAAATAAGACAAAGCATGGTAGGTATGATTATTTTAAGATATCTAGAAAGGTTAAACAGCCGGTTACGAAACATGATATCTGTATGTTGTGGTGTAAGTGAAGAGTAAGTATTTAAATATAAAACCATAAAAATCTCTTTACATGGTATCTTTTAGGCAGGGGTGCTCAACCCCTGGCCTGCAGGCCAGAGCTGGCCCATGGAGCCGTGTCACTTGGCCTGCAGGGCTCCCCAACAAGGGAGGAAATGTGGGGGTGGGGGTGTAATTAACATTGCCATGCATCCTATACCGCCAAATTCCCAAACCCTGCATGGTCACATGGAGGTGGATGGCACACCCTTTGTCCTCTACACAGCCAGAATGGGCCCCAGCACTCCCTGGATCAGGCCCACCAAATGGATCCAGTCTGAAGATGGACCAGGTACTGCCCCACTGGCCTGCAAAGCAAAAAGGTTGAGCACCACTGTTTTAAGGAATAATTGTCAAACTACAGGATTTTAGGAACCTCACTAACCTAATGAGGAGAGCTTTAAAAAAAAAGTTTCCTGGGAGATGGAGACCAAAGCCCTGAGGAAGGGAGGAAGCGGGCAACCCAGAGGAGGCACAAGCAGAAGGGGGCAACAGAGGAAGACTTTTTATTCTTCCTGAGAAAATAGGGTAATTGGTTAGTTACTTCAGGTGTCTTTATATGAATACATGAAGCCTAGGAAACAAGAAGGAAGAACAGGAAACACTTGCACAAAACTATGATGATATTGGAATAACAGAGACTTGGTTGGATAGCTCACATGATGGGAATACTGTCATGGATGGGTACAAACTGTTCAGGAAGGACAGGCAAGGAAGAAGAGGAGGAGGAGTTGCTCTTTATGTAAAACAGCCACATAATTACTCAGAGATCCAGTATGAAACTGAAGAAAGACCTGTTGAAGTCTCTGGGTTAGGGTCAGAGGGGAGAGCAACAAGGGTGATGTCATGGTGGGGGTCTGTCATAGACCACTAGACCAGGAGGATGAGATGGATGAGGCTTTCTTTAAGCAGCTAGCAGAAGTTTCCTGATTACAGACCCTGGTTATTGTGGGGGACTTTAATCACTCTGATGTCTTCTGGGAGGGCAATACAGCAGTGCACATGCACTCCAGAAAGTTTTTGGAAAGTGTTGGGGAAGAACTTCCTTGTGCAAGTGCTGGAGAGGCCAACTAGGGGCTGTGCTCTTCTTGACCTTTTGCTCACAAACAGGGAAGAATTGGTGGGGAGCATAGATGTGGATGACCTTCGGCAGCAGCAACCATGAGATGATGAAGTGGCTCAGGCTGTCTCCTTCTGCTCACAATTACTTCTCAGCACTGACTCTTTGTTTACACAGCTATACTCTGAGTTTTTGTACAAACCTTCCTGTCTTAACAAGCTGTTAATACTTTCCCTTCTAGGATCAGCCTTGCAACACAAATGCATGCTAGTACAATGAAACACAGCGAATGAGCAGGTGTCAAATAACATTGCTTATCTACCCCCATGTCCCCTCCTAGCATCTAGGATGATCAGCCGCCTCAAAAAAATAAAATTTTTGTGGCACTATCTATTCTCAGGGGCACACAGGACCACAAGGTATCCTGTTTCACACCCCCCATCCTTGATCCTAGGGTGGGGCTGGATCCTTCTTGCTCTTTCTTTAACTGTGTTCAAGCTCCTTAAAACTGCATTGCCTGGACAACATTCTGGCTTGCCATAGCCTGCACCTGTAAATTCCACCTACAGTCTCCAAAGCAAACACAACGCTGTTCCTGACACTTTCTTCCTGCACAAACACAAGTGCATTCAAAGCAGACCTCTCCTTTAGGTTCTGTTCATGTCAGAAACACAGGACAAATGCTTACAAATGCCTGAGTCCCAAGGACTCTTTACCTGGTCATTCATACGGTCTTCCAGTGGGGAGATATTTTTTTTCTGTGCTCCTAGCTTCCCGTCATACCCACAATAGGAGGTTATCTTACTTAACCCAAGCATACCACAGCATATACCCTTGTCTATGCCACAGGCCTCAGGCACACTCCAAGATCAGGTTGCAACCCTGCCTTCCTTGAAGTTGCTGCTTCTGCCTCCAACACACATATACCTCTGTACACCACTCTGCCTGACCCAGACAAACAACCATCCCTTTGGTCAGCAGTAAAACAAACAACCTCCTGCACAAAAGACTTTGACACAAACCTAGTTAGCTTACCTAGTTGACTTAGCTAGTTGGAACTACCATACTGCTTCACCTTACAAACAGGTCTCCACCCATAGTTCTACAGCCTTAACATACTACAATTCTTGGCTGACCCCCCTACAGAGATTCACTGTGTATCAACAAATTCCCTGATCAGTCAGGTTACTGCCGTCAAGTCCCTGTCCTAGAGACCCAGTGCCCAATTTTTGGCACTGGACCTGGTCCTAGTCCTTGAATCACAGAGTCAGCATCCTGGTGGAGTCGCCAATTGCTGGCACTGGATTTATGACCCAGATATCTTCTTCTGGGTGGACCCACACCCTCAGACTGACCACAACCTCTCCATAGGTAAGTTTTATTAATACACAGTGATAGCAGATAAGAATAATGCAAACAATTCTATATCTACCAGTCCTTGAGCTGTAATCAGAGGGAAGGTACATCTGGCCAGTATGCAATCTTCACCCTGAGGTTCTCTCTTGAATGTCAGACGTCAGCAGCCTGGAGGCTGGAGGTAAAACAAGCATTGCTGCAGAGCAAATGGGGAGGTTGAAGAGAAGGAAGAATAAATGAGGCTCAGAGTATGGCAACCAGCTTGACCATAAAAGTTATTTTATTGCTAGGTATGTCAAACTTATAATGACACTAGTAGTAATAGCCATGAAAGGAGAGACAAACAAACAAAGCAGTTACAATATTACAGTTACAATAGGGTATTTGGGGAAGTCTAGCTCAAGTTTGATCAGCAAAAGTCAGATTTAGAAAGCTGTGCCTGGAGTAAGAGAGAGAGGGATTAAACCAAGTCTGAGGTTTAGAAAGTGGGCTTGCTCAAGTTTGATTAGCAAAAGTCAGGTTTAAAAAGCTGTGCCTGGAGTAAGAGAGAGAGAGAGATTACATCAAGTCTGCTTGAACAGAGAAAGAGAGAGAGAGAGAGAGACAGAGAGAGAGAGAGAGTCTTGCAGTGGGAGATTAGCAAAACTTGAAGTTGAGGTTCCCAGGTGTTTGTTGGAGCTTGCAGGCAGGCAGAGCCCTCAGCACGATCAGTGCAGGTGTTCCAGGCAAGGAAGTGGAACTGGTGCAGTCCTTGGATTCACGCACCAGAATAGAAACTTGAGCTTGGGTGAGGGTTTTTGTAGGGAACTAACAGTGGCTTAAGGGAGAACACTAGGTTTGTTTAGGGATAAACAATGGCTTATACACTGGATAATAGGAATGAATCACTCCTGGCTATGGGTGGGATTACTCTGAGGGAGCTTACAATGCAGACAGGCATATTCAGTGTTTTGGGTACCAATAAAGGTGACATTACCAGAATTGGTCTGATAAATGCTGGGCTGGGTGTATGCAGATGTGGCTTGATTAGCATTTGGAGCAGAGATTCCCCATCATGCAGTGCTCCCCTGCTTCTCTGGTGCCAGAGTTCAGTGCGGTCCTTGCCTTGGAACCTCTGTTCTCCATCCTGAATGCTAATGAAGGTGCCTCCTTTTCCCATCTCTGATGCAAATGGGACTAGGGGAGTTGTCTTAATCCTGTCACCCTTATCCAGAGGGGTTTAGGAGTGTCTCTCACTGCATATTCATTGCCTTTTGTAAGTTCTTCTTCTGATCAGTTCTGGTTCAGGCAGAGGTTGGGAGAGAGTCCTTTGTGAGTCAGACTGGCTGGGTACTCCACCAGGGTTCCCCAAGAACACAGAGCTGACAGGAAACACCAGGGTGTCGTTTCTGAAGACCCTGGCATCATGGATCTTGCCCAAACACTCTGTGGTTGCATAGGTAAAACATCTGTAGTGCTCCCCAATATTTTGTGGTATGATAGAGAAATACCCTTTTCAGCTGTTATATTCTGAGTTACATTATACAGGGTACAGAGTGGGCGTGTCTCCACGTGCATTTACTGTGCAGCAATTTACTGCGCTGTCGGTGGTTTTTAAGCCGGTATCTACATGTGCAGGCATTACAGTGCAGTAGCACTGTATGTGAACCAACTTGGGAGTAAAGCTAGGCCCAAGTCAGTCTACACACACACAGTTGTGCTGCTCAATAATGCATCTACACATGGGTTACTATGTAGTAACTACTTGGGGATAAATTTGCTACCTGCATCAGTCAGGTAGCAAATTTACGCTCAAATTGGCATAAGTCACCATAGTTGCCATGCAGTATGGGCGTGCACGTGTAGATGCGTGCCCATACTGTGCAGTAATGTTTGGTTACTTAGCAGCAACCTAAATTACTGCACAGTAAGTGTGTACATGTAGATGTGCCCTGTGTGTGTCATTAATGGCTTTGATGGAAAAATCCAGTTATGACCTTCTATGGGTTGGAGAGGCAAAGGTAGCACCCTCTGGATGGCATGACTGTTCCCAGACAGCCAGTTCAGCTCTAAAGCTGCCCATGCTGATGTGTTTGACTGCAGACTCATGGGGCTGGGAAGAAGGAGGGTGCTATCAGTGGTTGTCAGCTTCCAGGCAATTGCCAGCTGCTTCACTATCATCGGGGTGTTCTCATCCTGATGTCTTGTTGCTGGAGTAACAGAGCCACCTTGGTGTAAATCTCTATGAAAATAGCCCTGCACATCCTAAAGTTCTGTCATCATTGCTCGTTGTCTCAGTGCCCAGAGCAATCAGAGCCTATCAGTTGCTGTCCATATTTTTAGCACAGAAACTGTGTACATCCTCTGCAGGTAATCTCAGAGAAAGTCATCCTCTATAGCAGTGGAGGCCAACCTTTTTAGTAGGTGTGCCACAAATTAAGACCTGTGCCCTCTCCAAGTACCACTCTGATACCCCCTTCCCCTGCCCAATCTGCTGCTCCACTTTCTATTTCCTGTCCTGTGTTCCCTTCCTGGCCTGTTGCTCTGTCATGTGCCACACACAGAGGTGGTTCGTGTCACAGTTTGGCCACCCCTGCTCTATGGTGTTTGCATATTTTCCTCCTTGGACACATTGCTCTTAGTCATAAAGAACATATAACACAGCTCAAGGATGTACCTTTTGAGTGCAGTGAGATGCCATACTTGCTGCACTGTAATCTAATAGATATAGTTGATTTGAAGGAAGACAGAAAGAATTTCCAGTTAGGCAATGGCTCCACCTTGAGAAGGAGAGGAGGGCCAACATGTTACAGTGATGCTAAGACAGGGATCAGACAGAGTGCAAGGTGAGGAGATAATAGGCTTTCATTCTCAGCATCCCGGGGTAACTGCACACAAGCCTGCCTAAGGTGGAATTGAAAAGCACCCCTTTTGAAGCACTTCAGTTAGGAGCGGTATGTATATTTGTACAGTACTGAAGAGCTCTAAATTAGAGGCTCTTCAAATTGGAGCAAGATTTAAAATGTTTCACATGAACATCTGCCTAAACACAAAACTGGCATCATCCACTCCCCAGCTGCCTGCAGTTGGTACTGTTACCATATCAGGCTACAATGTGTGGAGCAATAAGTTTCACCTGAGCAAACAATTCCTTGAGGGTGAAACTGACTTGACATCAGAGCAGTCCCTTTGGGGGGGGGTGTGAATTGGGGCGACCCCCCCGGGCCCCGCTTTTTGGGGGCCCCCGCAAACAGTGTTGTACAGGCCCTGAGGGCACCACCGCTCCACGCAGGTGCTGTGCACTGCTGGCTTTGTGCTCTGGCCACTTGCCACCCCCTCCCTCCGCACATGGCCTGCACAGGCCCTGCACACCCCTAGGGGCAGCTCTGCTTGACATATTCTGCGTAGTACCTTTACTCAAGGGCATATCCACAGGAAAGTGCCGTGGTGTGTACTTTCTACTGTGGATGGACAGTGCATGCTTTCCACTGTGTAGGACATTGAGCTTTCTTGCTTCCTGGGTGATGGAGGACACCCAAGGGGCCAGGCAGGGAGCAGGTACAGGAACAGGGGTGAAGCCTGGCACCCACTCAGCCTTTCTCTGCAGCTGAGTACCCAGGCAGGCAGAGGACACCAGGGGAGGGAGGCAGAGAACAAGTGCAGTAAATGGGGATTTTTTCTGCCACTGCTACTGTCCCCAGCCAAGCTTGGCATCCTGTGCAATCACTCCCTGTGGCTGGAGACCCAAGCCAGTGGGGGATACTCACAAGTGTTGGGCAGAAAGCATGCATAGGAACATGGACCGCTTGCTGCTGTGTCTATTCTTGGTTGAGCTTGGCACCCATACAGCCTTGCCTCACAGCCTCCAGCTGGATCAGGGCAGGACTGACTTTCAGTCCCCTCTGATGCCCAGGTCAGTTGGGAATGGCAGTGATGGTGGAATACAGGCTCTCCCTCTCCCACCCTACCCCCTCTCTGTGCCTGCTACCTGCCTGGCCCCTGCTGGTATATTCTGCATCCTCGGTGGCTTCAGGCATGCCCCACCCCCACCCCCACCCCACCATGGTCTGAAGGCTAACGTGCCGCCCTCTTCCCCATTTATTAAATTCTAGATCTGCTTATGCCTTTACTTAGGCTTTTTAAAGGGGTAACTTCCTAAGTCTGAGTAATTTACTAAGTATATGACTGTGTGTTATGTGTCCTTCTCCCTGAGCCTGCCCCTGGTAAGTGTGTCCTGGGCACACCATGACAAACTGTTTGAGCGGACTGAGGGGAGCCTGATCCACTATGCTCTGCTACTGCTGATTGCCATGGTGCCCCAGGCACACCTGAGAATTTGATGTGGGACCCTGAGTTTGGATAGTGCAGTGGGCAGGCCCATGCTTCTCCACAATTTTCACTACACTACACTATGTGTCCCTGTCCCCCACAGCCAAGGACAACATTGCTGCTGGCATCGATGCATTTCTTCGCTGGTGAGAGGCCCATGTCTATGTAGCTGAGGAGGCACTGGATGCTCAGTAAAGTTTTGCATGGCCTCCCAACTCTGTGTGTGCTGTGGAGGTAAACTCCAGGGGCCAGGAGGGAGCTCAGCCAGGCGGGGCAGGGGTAGGGGCAGGGGCAGGGGCAGGAAGGGGAGGGCCTTCCTCCCAGCACAGGGCTTACTGGGTGGGCATGGTGGGTGTGTCCATTGCCCTGAGTCTACCCCTGCTGGTGGCAATAATGTGCAACTCCCAGCAGTGTCCTGGGGTGCAGGGGTGCAGTGCCTGGCTGTCTGGGCATGGGCTCCCTCCAGGGAAGAGCTGGAGCTCATGAGGGCAGGTGGTGCCATCCCCAGGCTGGCCTCCTGGGTGGGGCTGCACACTCAGCCCTGTCAGGGCAGGCCCCGGCTCGGGCTGCTGGGGCTTCTGGATGATGCTGTGGGCAGGGACTGTAGTGGAATTGGCTCCTGGAGTCCCAAGGGGTCCTCCCCCACTGACAGCTCATCACTGTTGCCAGGCCATGGCAGAGTCTCAGCAGGTTGCCCATGCTGGAATACATGGCATGGCTCTGCTTAGGGTGCCAGGATGCGAGGATGTATTTCAGCTGCTGCATAAAGGGCATGGTCCCGCAGGCAACCCCCAGCTGGTGGTTGTGGTCAGTGACATGGACCCATTGTTTCTGCGGGACCTTGACCTTTATATGACATTGGCATGCTAACCCATCATATCTGTCTGCTGCATGTGGTCTGCTAGACCCTCACAGATGTACACGTTGGAGTGCCCACCTTGGGTGAGCTGGCTCTGGACCTCACCCCTACCCTACAGTGCAATGAGGTCTGCAGTGTCATCCTGGGACCAGTTACACCCCTGGGAGGCAGTGTGTGGCATCAGGGGTGATGCCAGCATAGATTTCTCTATGGCCCTTAGGCACTGCATGAGAGAATCTGCATCTGCTGGGCCTGAGCAGGCGCCTGCAGCACACAGCACAAGGGCATGGTGTGGGACAAGCAGACAGGCTGTGGGGCTGGGCCAGGGGCCAGTATCATGGTCTGGGCAGACTGTCCTGGTGCCTCTACTGTTGGATCTAGTGGCCAAGTCAGGCAGAAGGTGGGACAGGACCCTGGGGTCACCACAGAGTTTTAAAGGATAAGCTGAGGCAGGAAAAGAGCTCCAACCATGGCCCTGGGGCTAGCTGATGGTAGGGCTCCTGTATCTACATGTGCACTACTGTGCAGTTTGCCCCCAGTCAGTTGTCTACATGTGTGCTACTGCTCAGTAACTATAGCATGGTTAATTTGCTACCTGCATTTGCAGGTAGAAAATTGACCACTCAGTAGACTAATTGACTGTGCAGTAAGCACCTGCATGACTGGACCTTGACACTTCACTGCAGTCAATTAGTCAATGGAGTGGTAAAGCACATTGTTTAGATACACCCAGTATCTGCTAGAAAGTGGAGAAGTGAGGGAAGTTCAGTGGAACAACAAAAAATTGAGCCTGCTTGTCACCTACCCCAGTCCTATGCTTGTGAAAGGAATGTGGGCATGGTAGAGTTAAGCCACATTTACCATCTCTATATTCTTAAAAGATGCCTATGATTTCCTAAATGAAAATTGGAGCTAACCTAAGGCTGCTGTAATTTGCAGTCTCCAGGAAGCAGAGAACAGCCACTTGCCACTCTCCAAGACATCCCCAATTCATTTGGAAGCAGGAAAGGATCAGAGATCCCATTCTACCAGAGGAATTCTCAGGGAGCTCAGAAAATCTAGGCCTCTGAATCTGATTCCATAACTGTGCTGTAGAAATAATAATGAAATCCAGGTGTTTCATGCAGCCTCAGACCCATATGAAATCCTTTATGATGATTCAGGCTGAAGGCTATGGTTTCCTGGCCAAATGCAAATGGCAAAGAACACTTTGGGTCACCTGAAGGAATCAGCAGATAATCTTGCCCAAGAGACTGAGAAGCCCCTGACTCTATTCTTTCTTTTGGTTATGTTCTAATAAGCCACTCACCATACCACTGCAGTTCTTTGCCTCTTTAAGAATATAAAAATAAATTCATCAGGGGCCAATAGTGTAAATCAGCAGTGCTCCATTGGTTTACCAATCCTGCCCACCCTCTCCTGGGATAGAGTCCTTTGGCTTCTCAGCATTTCTGTTTCCTTTCCAGATACAAACCTTGCTCTTGCAGGAGTTAAATCCAGCCAGAATTGGAGCTGGAGTCATGGAGCTGCTGCTGTTTTTTTATTTGAGAACAAGAAGTCTTTTCACTGCTGCCTCCAGCCTGCGCTGTGTGGGGGGCTCTGTTGCCCCTGTTTCCTGTAGAGAATATTTGCACTCTATGGAGGGAGAGTTCCAAGCACAAGCAGCAGCTGAAGCTGATCACGTGGCTCCTAATGAAATCCAGACCCTGGTGGAGTGATGACATATAGTGCTGTGATTTGTGCTTCCATACAGACTAAAGAAGCAGAGGAAGGTATAATATGTTGCGCTGCCGCCAAGCAACACAGACTCCAATATAAATCAGACAGTGTGAACAGAGAGGCTTATTTTCAACATCTGCTTGTTTCTTGTTCTAATTGCTCTTTCTTACATTGAGATATAAGAAGCAAATGGAGATCAGGTAAAAACAGACAAAATAATGTTTCTATTATATTTAAAAGTGCTGCAAATAAAATATCCAAAGAATATCTGACTGGTATTAATCTGATATCTGGCTGGTATTAATTTATTCACTGTTTGTAAGTGTTGGTGGAAGAGGGCATGTAAACAATTTCAGACCACACACTGTTCCTGAACTCCTTATTTTGTCTCCTCATTATTTGCAGGTCATTATAGATGGTATTTAATTGGTCCCCAAAACAACACCATATTGCTTCTACTTCCTGATTTGCTGTCTGAATTTTTAAAAATACAGTAGAATGAATAGCGAACGGTAGTACTAACATGTGAAGCTTTTGGGATTACTGACCATTTTCACAAGCAAAACAGCATAACTCAAATATAACTGGACAATATGACTTCAAAAATAAGACTGTTCACCTCCAGTGTCTTCTCACAAAAATTGACTGGCTGCTCATGGCACGTTTACACAATTACTACCACTTACCTGGGTCCAGTTCATCATTTGATTCTCAGAATAACAATGTCTGCATTTATATATTTATTTATTTATCTATCATTTAAATCATGGCACTTTTACACAATTACTACCACTTACCTGGTAAGTTAAGTTACCTGGTAAGTTCATCATTTGATTCTCAGAATAACAATGTCTGCATTTATATATTTATTTATTTATCTATCATTTAAAATGCTTATCACAGACTCTAAACACTTTACCAAGAGTAACTCCATTAGCATTAATAAAATAAAGTCTTAAAATAGATGAAATAATGAACAGAACAAACAGATGAAACAAAACTGACAAATGAGTTGTTGATACATAAACCTGAGAACTTGAAGTCCTTTTCCCCACATGGCAACATCCGATCTTCTCAACACTCCTTTGAGGCTCTCAAAGGGTGGTATCACATATTCATTTGTGACAGTTATTAATTATCAGCATGTAGTGACTGATTGAAGTTAATATGTTAGGAGATAACCCTTGCATGAGGGCCCTTAACATGAGCTAAAGTCCTTGAACACGCATCTGACTGTGTTTTAACTGCACTGAGTGTCAAGTTGAACATGTGACACCAACCAAACTTCACCTTCGCTGAAAGCTTTGCAACAAAGATGGATTTTGTGACATTCCTGGGAGTTTTATGGTTGAGGAGAGACTATATCTCAGCCTGAGGTGTAAACACTATGGACATGTCCACACATGCAGGCACATGTGCTTGCAGCAGCTCAAATAGAAGCGGTGCAAATTTGAGCTGGGGCTTTTTGCCTCAGCGCATGTGCCCAGACATGCACTCTGGTGTGCCACTTGGGGCAAAATAACCCTGCCTGTCTCCTCCCGGATCTGCAACCAGGGTGAGCTAGAGCCTGGAGCTGGTACCTGTGCTGTACATATACATATACATATACATATGTGTGTGTGTGTGTGTGTATACATATATACATACAGAGAGAGAGGGATCAATCAGTTGGGCATTGCTTTATTGGTATTTTTACAATGTTAAAACAATTTGGAAGCCTACCAGTGTCTCTATCATCATGATAAAATAAATTCTAAGGCGGGTGTGTGTGTGTGGAAGTACATGCTCCAGAGATCCCAGGGACACATCTTTGTGGGCACATCTAGATGAGATGCTGATTTCACCATAGCCTAATTATACTGAGCAGTAGCACATCACAGCACAGATAGTGCTAATACACTACTGCGCAGTATTATTAGGCTACTGTGCAGTAGTGTCACTTAAAAGCTGTTCGCCAGTGCTACTGCACAGTAACTCTGGTTGCAGGGAATTTATTTGATACTTTATAATACAAGTACTAAATAAATGTGCAGTAACCACTGCATAGTAGTCTCTCACGTAGATGTGCCCGCTTAGTGGGGAACCTCCAACTTTTCCTACTTATGGAGACACACCCAGGAGATTCCCAGAAGCACATCCTTATAAGAGGATGGGCAGGCATTCCCAGGGCTTCAGGGGCTCAATCCTGTGCAGGAATTCCTAGCAGCACACAGGACCAGGCCCCTCAAGCCTCAGAAGAACACATTGTCTGTTGTCCTGCAGCATCAACAGGTGGGACACTGGGTAATGTGTGTTTCACTGAATGAAGTGGATCAGCTGACACATCCTGGATCAGCTGATCTGCTGCATTTAGCAAAGTCTGTTTCAAACCATGGGGCATTTTCACACATGCATGCATCACAGTGCAGGGTGCTTGCTTTGAAAAGTGCCTGGTGCTGCAAATGCATACAGTTGTATAAGCAGCAAAATTTGCGTCAGCGCTGAGAAAATGGCAGTAGCACGCTTTTGAACTAAAATGCCTCAGTGGCGCTTTAGTTTAAAACTGCACAACTGCTGTTTTCTGTGTGCTGATGTGCATTTCGTCACTTCCACTACTGCATGCGGCGCAGTGCAGTTCACCTTAGCTTGCATGCAGAACAGACTTGGTTAAGAACCTGCTCCAAAGTGGCAGATCTCTGGCATGTCACTGGAAAAAAAAGTATGTGTATAAATGCCCTTAGTTATCTAAAGTCCATATGGATACCTAATTGTAACACAGGATCTGACCATACAAGAGCTGTATTAGAACAGTATATCAGGGAAGCTACTTCCTAGGGTGTGCATAGTGATGGAAGTTGCCCCTCCTCCTGCACAGTTCAGTTCTGCCCGGACTGGGGCAGCCCCTGCCCCAGCCCTACTCCCTCCCCCACTGCTGGAGCCTTGGTCTGTAGAACCAGAGGTATTTAAATGTACTTCCAGTTCTTTTCTGCAAACTTGTAGTTTTTCAGCCTCCTTAAATTATGTGTTTTCCTAATTTCTAATTTTTTCTACTCTGAGATACTTAGCTAAATATCTTCTTATATTATATATCTCCCAGTCTATGTTTTTAGATATTTGACCTTTGGCATTATTTGCAAATGATAAAGGGGAATCTATAGACATAAGAAAAAGAACTTGACAAATATTCTTGTAGCATATGCCATTATATCATTTTGAATGTACAAATAATTAATTTGCTACCACAAATAGCTCTTCTCTACCAAAACGTCAAAACTGTTACTGTATTTATAGTTCTAATATAAAGTTTGTTACACTAACATCTCTTCCTCTAAAGCAGTGGTTCCCAAACTATGGGTCACAACCCCAAATGGGGTCACAGAAACAGCAGATGGGGTCACAAGAAATAAAATCACTTTAATCCAGGGGTGGGCAAAATGTGGTCCACCAGGCAATTTTGTGTAGCAGGCTTACCTTTCAGAGCTTGGGTTGAGTCCCAGGCTTGAGATTCTGCTGTTTTGATTGGTGGAGCCAAATATATTGTACATATGTTTATATCCATGTTTCTTTTCTTTGTGATAAGTTAATGTAAATAAATGTGGATATAGTTAAGTCCCCTGACTGTCCTGGCCTGGTTCTATGGAGACAGAGGGAAACTGATTGGTCTGCAGCTCCCCCACAGTCCACGTGCCAGCTAACAATTCCCTTCAATTGGAGAAGGGGAGTATGTATCCAAGTACACCTGGGCTACATTCATACAGCCCGTGGGAGCCCACCAACTAATTGTACCCTGCTCAGCCCATGCATCTTGCTCCCATCTATGCTCCTTGTGCATAGAATGGCCCAGCCACTGGGGGACCAACCTGGCTTCCCCAGAGTCCTGCTTGCTCTGGGCACCAGGTAGGGAATGGGTGGGGATGGAGGAACTGCAGCTGCTTGGGAGCACAGAGCCTGCACCTAGGGGGTGATGGGACTGCAGATCTTGGGTGGGCAGGGTGTGGGTGTGGGACCACCCACATACTCTCCCCCTTCCATATGGTGCACAGCCCCTATCACTGGGAAGCAGTAGCAGGCTGCGGGCACTCAGGTCACTTGTGGCCTGCACAGGTGCTGCCACCTGGTTGTGCATGGCTCAGGCCAGTGCTGCACATGGGGGCAAGAAGCACAACCAGACTGGCTCAGCTGTATCATGCAGGGCTCCCTGTGGCTCATGTGCAGCTCCGAGCACTCATCCAGCATGTCAGGATGGCAGAAGGCAGCCAGCTCCAACATGTAGGGCTTTCCCCAGTGGTGCACAAGTGCTGGGAGCTGCATATGCACCATGAAGAGCCCTGCGTGATAGAGGTGTGCTGGCGTGGCTGTGCTTCTTGCCAGCATCTGCAGCACTGGCCAGAGCCACGCACTGCCAGGTGGCAGCACCTGTACAGGCCACAAGTGCCCCAAGCACCCACTGCCTGCTGCTGTGGACTGGGAGCCTCCCCTACCCCAGGGCTAGGCTGCCTCTGTGGCAGTCCCAGCCACAAGCCCTTTAAAAGCGTGCAGGTATTTTGAGCCCTTAGAGACAACAGCAGAGAGCCTTGGGGGAATTCTTGGCCTCTTCTGCTCCTGCACAGACCGTGGGCTACCTGTGCCAGCCTGCCTGCACCCTGGCACCATTTCCTGGCACCACAGTGCTGTGTGGCTGCCAGACCCATGCCATCCAGCCCTGCAGGCTGCTGCAGGCTTCTGCCAGTCCTGCCAGCCCCCAGGCCCAGCTGCAGCCAGCTCCTGGCCACCAGGGCCAGTGCCAGCTGCCCACAGCCAGCCCCCAGCAACCTGCCTGGAGCCTGCAGGTGGAGTCCAGAGGAGAGCCACATGCATGATTAGAGGTCAAGAGAACAGGCCTTATGAAGAGAGGCTGAGAGGCATCGGACCCTTCAGCCTGGAGAAGCAAAGGCTCAGAGGTGACTTGGTGGCTGCCTATAAGTATATAAGGGGTGTGTATCAGGAATTGGGGAAAGTCTGTTCACCAGGGCACTCCAAGGGAAAACAAGGTCTAATGGCTACAAACTGGCAGAATATCATTTTAGACTGGACATAAGGAAAAATTTCTTTACCGGCTGAGTCTCCAGAGTCTGGAATAGACACCCCCCAGAAGTGCTGCAAGTACCTACTCTGGATACCTTTAAGAAATGCTTGGATGCTTATTTTGCTGGGGTGATCTGACCCCAGCTGACTTCCTTTCCCAGCTGAAATGCTTCCAGGAGCATTTCAATCAGCTCTGCCTGCATCTAGAGCAGCAGGCCACCACCATGCACCCACCCCTCCCTGCAGAGACCCGGCTGGCTATTGCTGTGCTCAAGCTGGACATGCTCACAGGCCTGTACAATGTCAGCCACCTCTTTGACATTGGCAAGGTGGCCACTGGGAAGGCTGTCCCAGAGGTCTGCAGTACCCTCTAGGACATGCTGGGGCACACTAAACTCTGGGTCCACGACCCTATGGAGGTGGTGGAGGGGTTTTGTGCCTTGGGCTTCCTCCAGTGCTTTGGGGCCCTGGGACAGGACCCACATCCACAACACCTGCCTGATCATTGCAACCACCCCTAATACAGCTGGCAAAGAAAGAACTTTATTCCCTTCCACAAACACAGACACTGAACAACAGATTCCTTCTCTCCTCCCTCCTAAATCACAGAGCTCCAACCCCCTTGCCCCACCAATAGAGCCCCTTTACCAACCACCCCACCAATAAAGCACCTTCTTCCCCATGCAGACTATGTACAGTGCTCTGGGTGCCTTCCCAGGGTGGAGGACAATGGGGTGGGTGCACCTAGGGGGAAGAGCCCAGGTACAGGGGCCCAGCACCCCAGCCTCTGCCGGCACCACTGCAGGTGTGCACACCACAGCAAGGCACTGGTGTGCCTTGCCCTGGTGTGCTGGCAGGGGTTTGTCTGGGGGTTAGGGCAGATGCTGCTCTTCTGGTACAGTCAGCTCCCCCTCCTGCAGCCTGAAGCCAGGGCAAACAGGTCCCAGTTGCAGTGCTGGCCCCACTGTGGGCAGGTCATGGTCAGGGTCCACATAGAGCCTGGGTGAGAAGTGGGTCAGAGCCCAGGCAGGGGGCTAGATGGTGGGGGACCTGAGATGGGTGCCAGGGCAGAGGGACCTGGCCACTGGAAGTGCTGCTGCATCTTAGCACAAGCTCACTGAAGGGGTTGCAGCTGGGCGGTGAGCAGCTGCCAGGGGGCAGGCACGGTTAGGACCAGAGGCAGGGCAGCAGGTGTGATGAAGGTGACTGCCAGGGCCAGGATGGTGTCCAGCACCAGAAGTCCTCCTCTGCAGCCTCCACTGCCCTGACCAACATGGCAGCCTACCACTTCTTGGCCTCCGCCATCCTATCAAGGAGGGCGATGTACTTCTTGAGGGCCAAGAGACTCTCCCTGAATGCCCGGTCCTCCGAGGCCATCTTCAGCTCATGCATGAGGTTCTTCCACCAGCATGTGATCTCTGCATGCCCGTTCTGTGAGACCACCAACCACTCCTCCACCACAGAGACCAGCCAACTGAGCAGCAGAATCTGGTTTTTGGGCCGCTGCTGCTGGAGCTTGTACATACAGAGGGCCCTGGCTTGCAGTGACCCTGAAGGCATCTCCCTACATGAAGCTGGTGCCTCTTCCCCACGTGCAGCTGATGGACCTGCAGAGCCAGGAGAAAGAGTCTGCTTGTGAGTGTTTGCGACATTTCTGAGATAACATGTGCTATACCAGGGGGCTGTGCACTGCTCGGCCTCAGATCAAGTGTTGTGCCCAGGGACTACGGTAAGTCATTCAGGCAGGCCCTGACACATGGCTGCAAGCCAAGCCCACAGTCCCGGTTCACTCTGCAGGTACAGGTGAGCTGCTGGGTGCTTGCTGCAAGCAGCCTGCCTTCCCCACCCCCTTCCCAGGCTGGGACCAGCCTGGCTCATGGCAGCACTTGCTGTGGGTGCTCCAGACTCACTCCCCACTTCTCTTCCTGCAGGCCAGGCCATCTTCTCCTTTGCTGCAAAGCCCACGGTGCCCGGGCTCGGAAAGCAAGGGGCTCCTAGCTGACTGGGACACAAACCTGGTGGTGCTCCCACCTTCCCCCAAGGTGTACCCCTGGTGACAGTATCCCAGGTGTTCTGTAATGAGCTCTTTGCATGGGCTGAGGAGTGCCCAACCTACTATACCATGCTGCTGCTGATCACCGTGGTACCCCAGGCACAGTTGAGAATCTACCACATGACCCTGAGCCTTGACTGTGAGGTGGGCAAGCTTGTACTTCCCTGCAACATTTGCCACCACCTGGAGGGGTACCTGTGCCTGTGCTACACATCCCTGCCCTCCACAGCTGAGGACATTGCTGCCAGCATTGATGCATTTCTCTGCATGTGCAAGTCCCATGTCTTCCTAGCTGAGGTGTCACTGGTTGCTCACTAAAGTTTTGCAATTCCTCCTGCCTCCCTGCATGCGGTGCAGGGGATCTCTAAGGCCAGGGGTTGCTTGGCCAGGCTGGGTGGGGAGCGGGGACCAAGGCGGGGCAGGAAGGTGAAGGCCCTCCCCCCAGTGCGTGCCTTTCCAGGTGGGCATGGTAGGGCTGCCTGGTGGCCCAAATCTGTCCCTGATGGTGGCCATGACGTGCAGCTCTAGGTGGCGTCCTGGGGTACAGGGGTATGGTTTCTTTTTGGCTATGCAGGGCCCCCTCCAGAGAGGAGCTGGAAATCTTAAGGACAGCAGTACCATCCCTGGGCTGGTCTCCTGGCAGGGCTGTGCACTCGCAGCTGGTGAGGCAGGTGGTTGCCTGGGCTGCTGGAGCTGCTGGATGATGCTGGAGGGAGGGATCACAGCTGGAAGTGTTCCTGGTGCCCCAAGGGGTTCTCTTCACCTAATGTCTCACTGCTGCTGACAGGCCATGGTGGAAACTCTGGCAGGCTGCCCATGGTAGAGAACATGATGGCTCCACCCAGGGTGCCAGGGCATGAGGATGTGGCCCATAAAGGGCATGGTCCTTGGGCAGCCCCCAACTGGCAATTGTGGTTGGTGACATAGAGCCACTGTGCCCACAGGGTCTTGACCTTCATGAGGCACCAGCATGCCAACTAGTCATGCCCACACTCCTGCATGTGGCCCACCAGGCCATCATAGGTACGCATATTGGAGCAGTCACATCAGGCAAAATGGCTCTGCACCTCAACCTCATCCCACAGCACAACAAGGTCTACGGCCTGATCCTGGGCCCAGTTATGCTCCTGGAATGCAGTGTGTAGCATCAGGGATGATTGCAGCATGGCTCCCTCAGGGGCTGTGGGTGAAAGTCTCAGTCTATCGGGCCTGGGTAGATGCCTGCAGTGCATAGTACAAGGGTACAGAGCACGACAGGCAGTCAGGTGGTGCCAGCACCAGGGTCTGTGCAGGCTGCTGTAACTGTCCCAGAGCTGCTGCTATGGGAACCACTGGTCAGAGGCAGGAAGTAGGTGGCACAGACCCTGGGGTCACCACATAGTTTTAAAGGACAGGCTGGGGCAGGCAAAGAGCTGCACCAGCCCTGGGACTGGAGAAGCATTTACAGGTAACAAATTAACCGTGCAGTAGACTAATTTACTGCACAGTAAGCATCTGTATGTGTAGACAGTGATGCTTTTTGGTGCTGTCAGTTTACCGTGCAGTAAAGCGCCTCATGCAGATGAATGCTGGAAGTGCTGGACCCTTTCTCTCACATAGCAGAGCAAACAGTACTTTTGGGAGAGAGAGCCCTTTTCTACAGAGTCAGCTCTTTGTTTAGCAGCTGTATTGCAGAGGGAGGAAGATTAGAACAAACAGCCTTAGTCTGGACTGGAAAAACAAAGGACACCCCAAACCTCTAGTTCACAGCAATACTGCCAGTGCCCTGGGATTCACATAGGGTTCACAGACCATGAGTAGAGGTCTACCCAATTCAAAGAGGCAGGCGGCTGATTACACAGGCAGATCACAGGGCCATCCTCCATTTTCATGGGCTTATAATGGTGCCCCCCGACCTCTGATTGGATGTGGGGCCACAGTGGCCCCACCGCCCACCACTGATTAAGAGGGATGTCCATCCTGTGGCCCCACCTCTTGCTGCTGCTTCTTCTTTTGTATGGTTTTAGGAGTAAGAGCTATCATCACAGTTTTAATTCCACATTCCCCAACCAGACCAATGCCCTACTGGAAAGTGAGTGTAACTCCAGGATGTCATCCTCAAACTTGTGGGGCAGGATGTTATTATGTGCTCCATGGTTTGGTCAGGGTTTCCACACTTGCAGCCAGGTGAGGTTTTTAGGTGCCCCTTGTACATCAGGTGGTCACACTGGTCATGTCCAGTGCACATCCTATTAAGGGTTTTCCACATGCTCCATGGAAGGTTGAAGCCCAGTTCTTGCATTGTTGGATCAGAGACAAGGTGTTTATTTGGGAAAGTGTTTTCTGCCCAAGCTTTCCTCCAAGATTCTTCAGTGTTGTAGTATAGAAGGTGCTCAGTTTGTGGCCAAAAAGTTTTTCATGAAATCATGTGATGAATTGGCACATCTTGAAGGTCTCTGTGGATGGGAAGGTCTGGATTACTAGTCATACTCATTATTTCTCTGTATGTTGCTGCATCCTATTGAATAGAGGGAGGAATAATGTTTGAAAGTACTGGTAGCCACAGCACTGGAGTTGATATCAAAGTTCCAGAGATAGTCATTACTGAGTGTCGATGAGTTTAGTATGTCAGTTTGAGGCCCAGATGGGTGCACAGTCCTCAACTGTTGAGTGTCCTGGGAGCCGGACCAGCCGAGCCAGAAATCAGGGTTTGTTAAGCAAACCGGGATCGGTTGGGCAGGCGTGTGGATGGAGAGGCAGGACAGCTTAATGGTTTAAAAAAGATTTTACTTACGCCCTTAGATGGTTCTGGCGTAGGTGAATGAAGCTTGCTTGTTACAGAAAATGAGGCGAACGTGGAATACAAATAACTCAACAGGTAACAGGAACGACAATCGAACGGAGGAATGGACGAGTTCGCAACGCAACGAGCTATCGCAACGCAACAAGCTAGCAATCGGGATAGGGTACATCAGATATTTTCGGTGACGGGGAGAGGCTGAAAGATGATCAGTCTCTCAATGAACCTCTAAAGGTGATCTCTCAGATCTCTGGGCAGCGAGCTCGGAGGTCGTCGCAGAGGTCTCCGCCTTGGGCGGAAACTGGGTAACCTTATATATGGCTAGTGGGCCAATAACTAACCATCTTTACAGAATAATTTACATCCGGCCAACAGTGTTGCACATATTTACATAACAAGGCGGAACTTTTCCTTACTATTATAAAGACCTAGCATTAGATGCTTACTTCTAGAACCTTCCACTGAAGTACTCGGAAATATGACATAGGGTACGCCCATATCAGGTGGCCCAAACAAAAAAAAGTGGGGGCGGTAAAACAGCTCGCTCGGCCCATTGTGGCAGGAGCATTTAACTCTGTTGGGGACTTATTTATGACATTGAGAAGGCCAGGGATATGGCAGAAGTGCGGAGGTCAGCAATTTTTCACCCTAGCTTGTGCTGGCAAGCTTTCAGATGATGTTCACTCATGCCTTTGTTTTCAAGGCAGTCTTTTGGAGGTGATAATAGTAGGTTAGGGAGCAGTCAAGGGTCACCCCAAGCGAGGTAGGAGTCAGGTCGTGACATACTGTTTCCCCACAAAAGGTGACATTGAGGGTGTTATGTGCCTTGTGATTGCCAAGATGGAATGTGGAGATGATGGACTTGGTAGGATTTGGTTGTAGTTTCCACTTATAGAAGTATTCATCCATTGTTGATAAATCAGAGTTCAGTGTGGCTCAATATTCTGAAAAGATTTTGCTTGTGTGTGAAAAGCGATAGCGTCTGTGTAGATAAATTTCTGTGATGTGATGTGTAGGGTACATCACTAATATTTCATAGCACCCTTAAAAGGATCTTGCAGCACTTTGGTCAAGAATAACTACCTTAAAATAATGGTGCCAACTTTCATGCACTGTTGTACTTTCTTTCTGAAGGACTGTTAGGTAACTTGGGTAACTCACACTTTCACAAAGTGGTTTTATGACAGGGTGGGCACATCTACATGTGCATTTGCTGTGGCACCAGAGTAAATTACTTACAAGTAAATAGTGATGGGCTGGCATCTATACATGCAGGGAAGCAGGAGTAGATTCCCTGTCAATCTGCTCCTACTTCCCGGGGCCCTGCAATGGGCATCTACCATCAATGGGGGAAGCCAGCAGCCCCCCTCAAAAGCCAGCCCCACTTGGTGCTCCCTGGCCAGCCACTTCTCTGGCCAGGAACAGTGTGCACAGCACAGGGACAGGCAGCACTCTCCTTGACACCTCTGCCTCCCTGCGCTATGGCTGCTCTAGTCCCTGCTCCTGGCAGAGACGACCGGTGCCCTGTGCTCCTGCTGGCCACTTCACTGGCTCTGCTGGCCCACAGCACTGGCTGTCACCTGACCCATGGCTGTTCTTTCCCCCTTCCAGATCTCCCACATGCAGTGACTGTCTGCCATCCACCGTGCGCCATCCCACAGCTGCCACTGCACACCTGCCTCCTCAACCCCATGCATCTGGCCAGACCCCAGCTGGGATACCAATGATGGTCTCCAGGATGGCACCACTGGGGCTGCCATCATCCTCCTGGGCCTCTAGCCCCACTTTCTCTGGGCCCGCCAGGCCAACCATGACTGGTAGTGGCACATCATCCAGCACACCTAGAATGATGAGCAGTGATTGAAGGCCTGCCACACAACCTAGGCCACCTTCCAGGATCTCCTGTAGCTCTGGTCACTTGGAGTGGCAGGACACAGGCATGCAGCCACACTTCCCAGGTGGCATGGGCAAAGCCACAGCCAGGGAGGCCATCCTGGAGGTGTGTGGCGCCCTCCAGGACATGCTGGGGCACATGGTGCTCTGCATGCATGATGCCCTGGTGGTTGTAGCAGGTTTCCATGCCCTGGGATTCCCCTGGTGCACTGGGGCTGTGGACGGGACCCACATCCCTGTCACCTGCCTGCCCCATGGAGACCTTCCCTACTACAGACAGGGGCTTTCACTCTGTGGTGCTACAGGCCATCATGCAGCACTGTGGGGCCTTCACACACACAAGTGCCAGCTGGTCTGACAGCAAGTACAATGCCTGCATCTTCAGGAATTCCACAGTGCTGGGCCTGATGAAGAGTAGGCGCTTTGTGTTGGGGGTGCCAGACCTGCAGCTGGGATCTGTGGTCCTGCCCCTTGTTGTGGATCCTGCCTACATACTCCCACCCTGGCTCATGTGGCCCTATACCTTACACTTTAATCAGGGACCCCTGCCAGGTCCACTTTAACCATGCCTGGGCTGGACCTGCACCCAGGTGGAGTGCACTTTCAGCTGCCTCAATGGCCGCTGGCACACCTTCACTGCCCGCCTCAAGTTCACCAAGGACAACATCCCCTAGGTCATCATCACAGCCTACATGCTGCATAACATCTGTGAGGCCTGGGCAGAGGAGATGTGGTATGTGGAGGACATCTGGCAGGAGAAGTACCACCTGCGGTGGCCCCCCGCCTCTCCTCCCCACCCCACTGAAGCCCCAGGAGAGTCACACGCCCACCAGTGAGGGCCAGGGCACTTATAGACCACCTCCTCCAGCAATTCCTCCAACAATTCCCACTTTATCCTGCCTGCAAGGACACCCATGGACACCCCCCAACCCTTCTGCTCACCCCCAGTGAGCACCATGCTCACTGCAGACTGGGATCAGAAGAACAAGTTTTTATTCAACTGCCAGAGCAAGCTTATCAAGCATCCAGCACCAAATCAGCAGGTTAGGATGCTCAAGGGAACGCACTGTTGCCCCAACTCAGGAACAGAGCTTTTCCATGTGTACAAGGAAGCCTAGGGTCTCCAACAGCCTGTACACTAATGCCAGGAGTTTGGGGAATAAACAAGAGAAACTGGTCCTCTGCTAAACAGAAATGACTACGATCTCACAGGGATAACAGAGACCTGGTGGGAGTCCTCCTAAGACTGGACTATGGGTATAAATGGCTATACCCTGTACAGGAGAGATCATGCTGAAAAAAGGGGCAGGCGTGTAGCTCTCTATGTGAAGGAGAGTTACATATCCCGACAAGCTGAGATTGGCACCCAAGGAGGGTGACTGGAGACCCTCTGGGTTAGAATATGAGGGGAACATGGTGAAAGGGACACAATGGTAGGGGTCTACTACAGACCTCCAAATCAGGAACAAGAGCTTGACCATGAATTTACTAGGGAACTGGCTAAGGCTGCATGGTCTCAGTGCATGGTTGTCATGGGAGACTTCAACTACCTGGGTATCTCATGGGAAGAGCACTCAGCCAAATCTGATTAGTTTCAAAGCTTCCTCATGTATGTGGATGAGCTCTACCTGTCTCAAGAAGTTTATGGGCCAACAAGAGGTAAGGCACTGCTGGACCTTGTACTGGCCAAAGGGGATGATCTAGTCAGTGACCTAAAAATTGAAGGGAAGCTGGAGACAACGACCATGAGTTGATCACTGCAAAGCTAGCAAGTCAGTCAGCAATGCAGAAATCCTCAACTTCAGGAAAGCTGACTTTCATAAGCTCAGGACGCTTGTTGTCAAGGCTCTGAAAGGCTATGATTTGACAGGGAGGGGAGTTCATGATGAGTTGTTTCTCCTTAAGGAAGCAATCTTAGAAGCACAAGGGAAGTCCATCCCAACCCATAGGAAAGGTGGTAAAAGGGATCAGCAACCCCCTTGGCTCAACAGGGAACTCATGGACTTCCTACATGTAAAAAGAAGCTTATAAAGGATGGAAGACAGGAAACACCACCAAGGAGGAGTATTCGGCACTGGTCAGCACCTGTAGGGAGCAAACTAGGAAAGCCAAGGCTGCAACCAAACTTAAACTGGCTACACAAATCAAGGACAATGCAAAGTCTTTCTTCAGATGTATGGGGAGTCAGAAGAAAAACAAGGGCAATGTTGGACCCCTGCTAAACCAATTGGGGCAGCTGACAACCGACACCCAGGAAAAAGCCAATCTGCTTAATGACTACTTTGCATCAGTTTTTCACCACCCCAAAGGGACCACCTTGCCTAACATGACCAGGGTGAGGGTGAATATATGCCCACCATTGACATAGATCTTGTGAAGGAGCACCTTGAGAAGCTGGACACCCGCAAATCAGCTGGTCCAGATAGATTGCACTCAAGAGTGCTAAAGGAACTGGCAGACATCATAGCGTGGCCACTGGCAAGGATATTCAAGAACTCATGGCTCTTGGGTGAAGTTCCTGAAGATTGGAGGAGGGTCAATGTGGTGCCTATGTTCAAGAAAGGGAAAAAGAAGATCTAGAAAACTACAGGCCAATCAGTTTGACTTAAATCCCTGGAAAGATCTTGGAAAAAATTATCAAAGAAACTACTCTCAATAAGCTAACAGAAGGCAACATTCTGAGGGACAGTCAGCATGGGTTTGCTGTGGGTAGGTCTTCCCTGACCAATCTCATTTCCTTCTATGACCAGGTGATGTATCACCTCGACAAAGGGGAAGCGGTTGATATAATATATTTGGACTTTAAAAAGGCCTTTGACCTGGTGCCCCATGATGTCCTCTTGGAAAAATTGGGCAACTGCAGCCTCGACTACACTAGAGTCCGATGGACCCAGAGACCAGTGGTGTCCTCCAAGGCTCCATTCTTGGACCTGTACTCTTTAATGTCTTTATAAATGATCTGGACTCTGGTGTCAGAAGCAGCCTGGCTAAGTTCACTGACAACACCAAACTTTGAGGAAGAGTGCCCACACTTGAGAATAGGCTGATCTCAATAGGCTTGCAAGGTGGGTGGATGGAAACTTGATGGCATTCAATATGGAGAAATGCAAGGTTCTCCACCTCCGGAAACCCCCCCCACATCATACTTAGAGGCTCAGCAATGCTACACTTGCTAGCACCAAGACTGAAAGAGACTTGGGGGTCATGATTGACCACAAGATGAACATGAGCCACCAAATGTGATACTGCATCTGGCAAAGCGAACAAAACTCTGGCTTGCATCTACCATTGCAGCTCAAGCAAGACCCAGGATGTCATCCTCCCACTCTACTTTGCCTTGGTGAGGCCACAGCTGGAGTACTGCATCCAATTCTGGGCTCCACAATTGAGGAAGGATTTGGAGAAGCTTGAAAGAGTCCAGAGGAGAGCCACACACATGATCAGAGGGCAAGAGAACAGGCCTTATGAAGAGAGGCTGTGAGCCATGGGACTCTTCAGCCGAGAGAAGCACAGGCTCAGGGGTGACTTGGTGGCAGCCTCTAAGTACATAAGGGGTGTACATTAGGATCTGGGGGAATGCCTGTTCACCACAGCACCCCAAGGGATGATAAGGTCCAATGGTAACAAACTCCTGCAAGACTGTTTTAGGCCGAACATAAGGAAAAACTTCTGAGTCCCCAAGGCCTAGAATAGATTCCCCCCAGAGGTGGTGAAAGCATGGACACTTTTAAGAAACATTTGGATGCTTATCTTGCTAGGATCCTTTGACCCTTGGGAAAACCTTGGGAAAACCTTTGAAAAAATTATTAAGGATCACATTTGTGGGAGTCCAGCAGGA
The DNA here is from genome assembly GCF_000455745.1 of Alligator sinensis. NCBI lineage: Eukaryota > Metazoa > Chordata > Crocodylia > Alligatoridae > Alligator > Alligator sinensis. Next base: position 83,699 of record NW_005842365.1, read on the forward strand.
AAAATAATGCTGAAGGGCAAACAGCACAGGTTCATAGCAGGTAGATCCTGCCTGGCTAACATGTTTTTTTTATGATCAGGTCACAAAATGCTTACATGCAGGGGATGAGGTAGATGTCATCTATCTGGATTTTAAGAAGGCGTTTGATACAGGATCTCTTCCTATGCTCATAAATAAACTGAGCAGCTGTGACGTAGATGATTACACCATCAGGTGGGTAGCAAATTGGCTAATGGGATGCACCCAGAGAGTGGTGGTGGACAGGCTGGTATTGACCTGGAAAGATGTGGGCAGTGGAGTTCCCCAAGCTTCGGTCCTTGGACCAGTGCTGTTAAATGTCTTCATCTGTGACTTGGATGAGGGCATGAAGAGCACTCTGTCCAGATTCGATGATGACACCAAATTATGGGGTAAATATACTAGTGGGCAGGGAACAAATCCAGGCAGATCTGGACAGGTTGGAGAAGTAGGCAGAACAGAATAGGATGCAGTTCAACAAGGACAAATGCAAAGTGCTGCACAGGAATCACCGACACACTTACAGGCTGGGGGTGACCCTCTCAGCAGCAGTGCAGCAAAAAGGGATCTTGAAGTCAGAGTTGACTCCAAGATGAATATGAGTCGTCAGTGTGTTGAAGTAAATAGTAAAGGTAACCACACTTTATCATGCATTAGCAGGTGCTAATAAGGTGAACATAAGGAAAGGGAGGTGATACTTCCCCTCTATGTGGCACTGGTGAGGCTGCAGCTGGAGTATTGTGTTCAGTTTTGGATACTATACTCCAAGAAGGATGTGGGTAACCTTGAAAGGGTCCAGAGGAGGGCCACTTATATGGTTGGGGGCCTGCAGGTAAGGCCCTATGAAGAGAGATTGAGGGACCTGAATCTCTTCAGCCTCTGCAAGAAAGGCTGAGAGGTGATCTTGTGGCCACCTACAAATTCATCAGGGGGAAACAGCAAGGAATAGGAGATGCTCTGTTTACCAGGGCACCCTTTAGTGTAACTAGAAGTAATGGCCACAGACTGACGGAGAGCAGATTCAAGTTAGGCATCAGGAAGAACTTCTTTACGGTCAGGGTTGCCAGAATCTGGAATGGGCTTCCAAGGGAGGTGGTGCTCTCCCCTACCTTGGAAGTCTTTAAGAGGAGACTGGACCTGGCTGGGGTCATCTGACCCCAGCGCTCTTTCCTGCCCGGGGCAGGGGGTTGGACATGATGATCTGCTGAGGTTCCTTCTGACCCTCATATCTATGAATTTATGAATCTATGACCCTAGTTGACTTCCTGCCCTTTGGGCAGGGGGCTGGACCTGATGACCTTATGAGGTCCCTCCTAGCCCTAATGTCTATGAAATCTATGAAATCTATTCCCCTCACATCAAACAGAACCCCCCTCCCCTCTCAACAAACAAAGCCCCTCAACCACCCACCCCACCCCACCCTACCTGCCAACAATAAAAAACCTTCTTCCCCATGAAAACTATGTACATTGTCCTTTGTGTGCCATCTTGGGGTGTGAGGCTGTAGGGTGGGGGTGCCTAGGAGGCAGAGCCCTGGGACAGGAAGCCAGCACCCTGGCCTCTGGCTGTTTCCCTGCAGGCATACACATTGTGGCGAGTGTGGTGGGCTGGGGACTCATCCAGGGGTGACAGTGGCCAGTGCTCCACTGGTGCAGGTGGCTGTACCTCCATCAGCTGGTGCCCAGAGCCAGCAGAACCAGTGTGTGGTACTGGCCCTTCTGCAGGAAGATTTGGCTTTGCACTCATGTGGAGCCATGGCAACTGGAAGGCCTGGGCCCAGGCAGGGGGACTGGGTGATGTTGGACCTGGACTGTAGGCTGGGCCAGGGGCTCCTGCCTGCTGGAGGTGGTGCCATACCTACTTCCAGGCCAATGTGGGAGCCTGCTGCTCAGTGTCTGGTGGCTGCCAGGGGGCAGGCAGCACTAGGGTTGGGATCTGAACAGCGGGTGACATGAAGGTGATCTCCAGGGCCAGAATGGTGTCCAGCACCCAGTGGTCATCATCCATGGCCTGCACTGCCCTGCCAAGGACCACAGTGTGCTCCTGCGTCGCCTCCACCAACTCACACTTGAGGGCCAGGTGCTGCACCCAGAGCTCCTGGTCCTCCCAGTCCTGTGCATTTTCGCAGGTCACATCCTCCACCTGTCACCTGTCCTGGAAGGCCATGTCCTCTTCCAGCCAGGCCCAAATGTCTGCGAGTCAGTCCTCTGGTGCCATGACCAGGTGGTCCAGGAGGAGGGTCCTGTCCAGGATCCTCCTCTGGCAGAGACAGCACATCCACAGGGCCCCTGCTGTGAGTATTGGTGACCCTGAGGCTTCTTCCAAGCTGCCAAGAGTGGCCTCTCCCCCGTGTGCAGCTGCAGGGCTTGCAGACCCATGAGAAAAAAACTGTTTGTGTGACTTGGCAACATTTCTGAGATAAGATGCTCTGTACCAGGGGCCATGCAGTGCCCAGCCTCAGATTGGGGATCGGACATACATGGGTGCCCAGGATCCATGGTATGTCAGGTGGACAGGCCCAGGCCCAGGCATCTGCTGGCTGAGCCTCCCATTCCCACCTACCCCCCTGGGTTGGTGGGCCACTAGGTGCTAGCCTGAGGCCGCATGCCTCCCCTGCCCCGTTTCGAAGGCAGGGCAGGCCAGGTTCCTGCCAGCACCTGCTGCGGCAGCTCCAGACCCCATTGCCCCTATGCCTCCTCCTACAGGTTGACACATTCCTCAACATGTGAGAAGCCTGTCCCTGCTTAGCTGTGGGGTCATTTGCTGCTCAATAAATTTGGCACTGTCTCCTGCCTCTCTGTGTTGTGGGGTGGAACCCAGGGCAAGGGGAGTGTGAGCAGGTCATGTGGGGATGGGGCTGGGGACAGGGGCTGGGGCAGGGAAGGCCCTCTCCCCCAGGCAGGGTTTACTATATGGCCAGGACTGGCATGGATGATGGCTCTCCTCAGTCATAGTTTCATAGTTTCATAGTGCTTAGGGTTGGAAGGGACCTAAACAGATCATCAGGTCTGACCCCCTGCCCTGGGCAGGAACAAGTGCTGGGGTCATAACACTCCAGCCAAATATTTGTCCAGCCTCTTCTTGAATACCCCCAAGGTAGGAGAGAGCACCACCTCCCTTGGGCATCCATGGAGAGAGCACCCCCTCCCTTGGGCATCCATTCCAGAGCCTGGCAGCCCTAACTGTAAAGTAATCTGTCCTGATGTCCAGTCTGAACCTTCTCTCTAGCAATTTGTGGCCATTATTCCTAGTAACCCCTGGTGGTGCCTGGGGGAACAGAGCCTCACCCACTTCCCACTGGTCCCCCCTGGTGAGCTTGTAAATAGCCACCAGATCCCCTCTCAGCCGTCTCTTGTGAAGGCTGAATATATTCAGGTCCTTCAGCCTCTCTTCTTAGGACCTGGCCTAATGCCCCCTGACCATGCATGTGGCCCTCCTCTGGACCCTCTCAATGCTAGCCACATCCCTCTTGAAGTGCAGTGCACAGAACTGGATGCAGTACTCCAACTGCAGCCTGACCAACGCTGCATAGAGCGGGAGGATCACCTCCCTGGACCTGCTTGTGATGTGTCTGTAGATGCATGACAAGGTGCAGTTAGCCTTACTGACTGCTGCCCTGTATTGGCAGCTCATGTTCATCCTGGATCCCTAACTCCAAGATCCCTTTCTGCCACCGTGTTGACAAGAAGGGTGTTCCCCAGCCTATAGGTTTGTTGCTGGTTCCTTCCCCTTAGATGCAGTACCCTACACTTATCTGCGTTGAATTCCATCCTATTCTCATCTGCCCACCTCTGTAACCTGTTTAGATCTAGCTGGATTCTGTCCCTCCCCTCCAGTGTGCCCACCTCACCCCATATCTTGGTGTCATCAGCAAATTTGGACAGCGTGCTTTCCATCCCCACATCCAGATTGCTGATAAAGATGTTGAACAGGACCGAGCCCTGGGGGACTCCATTGCCCACATCCCTCCAGGTCAAAAATGACCCATCCACCACCACTTTCTGGGTGTGACCATCTAGCCAATTTACCACCCATCTGACTGTGTAGGCATCAATGCCACAGTCACCTAGTTTTTCTGAGAGAATGTGGTGGGGAACAGTGTCAAAGGCCTTCTTAAAGTCCAGGAAGACAACATCCACCTTGACATCCAAGGACTTTGCAACCTGATCATAAAAGGAAACCAAGTTAGTCAGCCAGGATCTGCCCTCAATGAACCCATGTTGGTTGCCCCTGAGCATTACCTCCCCTGCTGAGCCCTTGCAAGAGGTCAGCTTTTTCATTTGCTGCAATCACCAGATTGCCAAGCTTGTCCGTTAGGGACCCCACATTACCTGGTGCCTTCTTCTTACTCCTTATGTATTTGAAAAAGGACTTTTTATTATCCCTAATTCTGGTTGCTAACCCTATCTCCATCTTTGCCTTGGCCTTCCTAATGGCCTCCCTGCAGTCCCGAGCAATGGAGGTGTAATCCTCCTTGGTGATAGCCCCTTGCTTCCAGTGTTTGTACAGCTCCTTTTTTTTGCCCTCAGGCATT
>NW_005842365.1:88282-116031 GCF_000455745.1 Alligator sinensis
ATTCCTGGATGCCTTTGCTGAGCCATAGAGTTTTTTTTTTAAGCATTCCTGTCCCCCTTGGTGTGCATTGGGACTGACTCCCTTTGAGCTCAGAGGATTATCTCCTTGAGGAACAATCATCTATCTTGGACACGCATCTCATTGAAGCTGCGAGACCCCAATGCTTCTCCTACTAATTTTCTTAGTTCATTGAAGTCAGCCCTCCTGAAGTTGAGGACTTTTGCCTTACTGCTTGCTTTCACCAGTCTGCACTGGATAGTAAATTCCAGCAGGTGATGATCACTGTCACCCAGGTGGTTGAATACCCACAGACCCCTCACCAGGTGGCAAGGACCAAGTCCAGCAAGGCATTTCCCCTGGTGAGACTATGTACCTCCTGGGTTAGGTGGAGGTCCTGTATCCTGGCTAGGAACCTACGTGAGTAGTCAGACCTGGCTGACTGCTCCTCCCAGGAGATGTCTGGATAGTTTAGGTCAACCATATCCCTTGACTTTACAGCCTCCATGAGCTGACCTGAGAATTCCAGGTCCAGCTCGTCCCCCTGGTGAGACGGTCTGTAGTAGACACCCACTATCAAGTCCCTCAGTTTGCCCCTTCTCTGACTCCATCCTGATCATTGAGGACATGTATTGCTCTTTGATGTAGAGCGCTACACCCCCCCACATTTTTTCCCTGCTCTGTCTCACCTGTACAGCCTGTAGCCCTCAATGTCCACTACCCACTCATGGGTAGGATCCCACCATGTTTCCATGAGCCCCACTAGGTCTGGGTTTTTGCTAGCTAGCAGGAGGGTGAGTTCCTCCTGCTTATTCCCCATGGCTCTTGGGGACAGTGTGTGGCTCTGGGCAGTGTCCTTGGATAGTGAGGTGTGGCAGGGAGGTGCCTGGCTGATCTCCCACCCTTGGGGAGGAGCTGGTGCTGTTCACAGCTGGTGGTGTCATGGCCAGCCATGCCTTTTGGTGGCATCAGGGGCACCAGAGCTCGTGAGGCAGGTGCTGGCCTGGGATGCCTAAGTTGCTGGTGGAGAGTGTAGCTGGGGAGCTTGGCAGCTGCAGGAGCCCTCCCCTGAGGGGCCCTCCTCCAGTGATGTGTGACTGTGGGTGCCAGGGCAGGGGCTCATATAGACGTGCGTGCTTACTCCGCAGTAAACTATGCTAATGAGCAGTTAAGTGTTTCATGTAGACATGCCCTGTATGCTACAGTCTCCATGTTAACTGATCTGGTTCTTTATCTCAAAGTCACAGAGAGCAACACTGTTACATATAGGGAACATGTACAAGTGTGTTTTAATTTGCAGTCATCTATTTTACTATGCATAAAAGCATTGTGTAAAAAACTGTGCAAATACACTAATGCATAGTGAAATAGGTTACTGTGTATTAAGTGCCACTTGAAAAACACACCTTTGCAGTACTCACATTGGAGGTACTACTTTTAATGTGCATTAGGAAAAGTGCATTAATGCATGTGTAGACAAGCCCACAATGATCCAGAATTCTGTCACTGCAGGAGAGCTAGGGATGGCTACTGCACATTTGGCTCTGTTGTCTATAATTACCAGTCCTGGACTTAATGGGTTTTGGAGGGTTTGGCATTTGATTTTGGAAGTTTTAGGATTAGCATTATGCAGCCAACTTCATTTCCCCTCTATTTTCTTCCTCTTTTTGATACCATACTTGCCTTGTGCACACAAAGGCACTTAGGCTAGGTGGCACAGCCTGGCCCTACTTCCTCAGAGAAGCAGGGGGAGAAAGCCCAAATCAAGAAACAGCTTCAGGTTCAACCCAACCAGCTAAAGCCTATGAGGAGGAGGTAACAATGTAAACATTTGCATAGTGCTGCATGACTGGTACTGTATGTGACTCTGTGGTTCGCTGAAATACAGCTATCTCTGTGGTAGGGGTGACAGTCAATTAAGGCCCCAGCAAAAGCAACATTTAAAATGTGATTAATGTGCTAATGCAGCAATACATTGTATCATGCCATACCTTCAGGCAATTAATCAGTTGACAACATACTGCAAAAATGGTGATCCAGCCTTGCAGATGTTACTTGTTAAATGTAGACTATCTTTGCAGCTAGTTTTTATTGAGCTTTAATTTGAATATGTGGCATGTTACAGTGAGGGCGATAGTGTCTCACCAGGTCTTCCAGCATCCCTGGGTTAAATGCTTCTCCCTCTCCCCCTCCTTCCTGGAGTCCCAGGACTCATGCTATGCTCTGCTGTCCAGGGTGCCTCAACAGGAAATGTTACAACTCACCGTCCCTTCTCCCTTTCCCCAACCAGCCTTCAGAATTGCTTCTTTAAGGAGCCATTGAGCACCTCTTCCTTGGGTTCTCCTTAGAATCTAACAGCCACCCCTTGAATTCTTACCCTTAAACCTGCAGAAAAGCCCATTGACCCACTGTGAGAGAATGACTGGGTCAGGGGATCAGGGGGAGCTCACATTGCTAAGCATTAAATTAAAATAAAAGATACCCAGTGTGAAAATCAAAGCAGGAAGATAGCATGCACTAGTTAGCAGAAGGTATGAAGGCACCCAAAAGAGACAAGAAACACACTTTTATTATGAAAACTTTCTGGAAAGATGTCAGACTCTGTCGTACCAAGTCACTCCATCCAATTCCACTGGATGGGACCCCTAAGTTGGGACAGTGTCTCTGAACAGTATCTTCAAGTTAGGCCACAAACAGGTTCTTATTCATAGCTGTCCCCAAAAGAAACATCCTTAGATGGTCGATACCAGCTCGACCCACACTGACCAAAGCAGCATGCTTAAAGAGGATGACAGTGCCCAGGAAAGTCTACATCTCCAGAAAATAAAAAGCTAAAATGGCAAGGAAGCAACTCAAACTAAAACTTATTTGAGTTTATACATTGATCACCTTACTCCACCACTCTGGATCATACCGGCTCTGGAGACAGCTGGAGTCAGCTCTCCTCTGCAGCAGAAATGCAGGTGGAAGGCAGATGGGACCAAGCTTTTTCTATGGCCCTGGGCACATGGATAGCAACATGGAAAGGCTGATATAGGTCTCATCTGCCACTCTAATATGTGGAGCAGAAGCCTTGGCCTCTTGCTGCCATTCACCAAGGACACTTGAGAGATTGGACTAGAATACAGGAAGCAAGCTAATCCATTATTGCAGAATATAACATGGGTATTTCTAGTAAAACAAGCACTGCTTATACAAATCAATAATACTGCTATAAAAAGGGCATTGCCCTGCTCAGAGCCTCACATAGCTCTTCGGGTTCCCAGGTAGACAACACAAGCTGGCCAAGCCTCCCACACAAGGACAGCTCTATATGGTCCCTCTCTCTGCCAATGAGACATGCAATGTGAGTTGCCCAGAACCATGCAGAGAAGAGGATACATGGTATGGGGCAGATTTCAGCATTGGGACGAGCATCTCTGATAGACGAGGGAGTCCAAAACCCTAGGACATGACAGAGAGAAGGTTTTGAAGTTTCTCCAGCACCTGCTCCCAGCTGCAGACTTGCTTCCTCCCATCCAACAGGTATTCAATGTGGTAGTAGGCCAGAGTCAGGGCCTGGGGCCCATGGGTCTCCACTACTGCACGATTTGAGGGGGCATTATGGCTGCTTTGGGCTGCTCCAAGGTGGCTTCCCTACTCTTCTTTCTTGGGGGCTTTTTAATAGGTATTTTCTTGCTGGCCTGGTCACTCAGGGGTGCCTGCTCCTGGCTGCTGCCGGAATTTTGCTTCTCTGCCCTTTTCGTTTCACTGACCATGGTCTCTGACACAGGGCTGATCAGTTTTTGCAAGTTGGGGGAGGTGGGAAGCACTGGCTTGCTGGATTTCTGGTTGTTGGTAGCCACTGAACGCTTGGCTTTCTGTGGAGGGGTGGGCTTCTCCCTCTGGGACTGCAAGGGACTCATTCCATTTTGCCTAGTGCTGCTGTCACCCTTGTTGAGGCTCTGAGTTTTTTCTTTCAGTTGTGCAGCTAGTAAAGTGGCTGCCTCTGAAGACAAATGGGGATGAATGGTCTCGGAGCGTGGCTTACTGAGATTGGGACTCTTAGGGGCCTCCTTGCCTTCCGCTCCTTTCTTCTCTGGGTGGTAGCTACCAATCTTTTTGAGAGCATTCTGGACAGCTCCATTGATGTTCTCCATCTGCTCTGAACTAGTTTTGTTCCTTTGTTTGGGCTTGGATGGTAGCTGAGGCTCCCCACAGAGGGAGGCTTTGTTCTCTGGGAAATTCAACTCTTTCAGATGTTTCTGTGCTTTGTCTTTGCTCCTCATGCTGCATTTTTCATCAGCTTTGGCATGCAGGCTAGCTGAAGTCTCACTTGGGCTTCTCTTTCTCTTGGCTAAGCCCTGGGTGGGCTCAGAGCAATCAGGCTGCATGAGTGCCCTCTCTGGGGATCTACTGGGAGCAGGCAATGAATTGGACTGGTTGGCATTGTACCTTCCATGAATCCAGGACACTTTGGGTTTTGTGGATGGATCTGGGGGAGGGGGTTTGATTCTTTCAGGAGAAGGAGGTTTGCCACTAATGACAGGGCTTTTGGTATCCATTGTATTTTCATCTTCATCCTTGGACTGCTTAGAGAGGCGGGCAATTTTTGCATAGAGAGCCCCACTGGCAGAGCCAGACCCACAGGATGACCTCTCGCTGTCAGATGATTTGAGCAGGGGTGTTTCACTGCTGTCAGCTTGGAAAGCCTTGACAGAGCCTGTCTCTTTCAGGAAGGTGTACTCGCCAGCCTCCTCTGTGATGATTGGGGGTGTCAGCTTCTCCAGCAGGCTGCAGGAGGTGCCCTTCTCCTTGCTTTCACTCACACCCTCTGTAAAAGGAAAGCATACACTTACTGCTGCACTGTGGCATGTAGAGATGGAGTGGGGAATGAAGGCCACAGGAAGAGCTGGGACAGATTAGAGCAGTATTATAATCAGCCTGCCAATAGGATTAGGGGGAAAAACTCTGACTGGTTTTAGGAGGGTGCTTGATAATTCTATAAGCAATATAACTGGGTGCCTGCAATCTCGTCCAGTCTTGTGTCCTATGTTATGCTACAGGGGTATAGGTTATAGCTGTGTTGGTCTAAATACATATGCAAGAAAGCCAGTCAGTGAAGATGTAAATTGAGGAGTCATTGGGTGAGAGACAGGTTGGGTGGGGGGAGGGGAGCAGGAGGGGAATGAATGTAGCTGGTAAATAGCGGAGAGATACCTGGGAAGTCAGATGTCAGGCAGGTTATAATGTGCCATAAATCCAACATCCCTTGTGTGCCATAAATCCAACATCATAAATCCATCACCCACTGACTCCTCAATTTACATCTTTACTGACTGGCTTTCTTGCACGCATACCAGCCTCTGGCCTCTTTACTATTCCTTCCATCCAGGAAGAGCACAGACCAACTGCAGATGCTTCCTCAGCCTGACGAAGGGTATTTATATCCAAAAGCTTGCAACAAAGATGTTTTCCAACTATTTGACTTGGTCTAATAAAAGATATCAGATTTACCCAAAGAACCTTGTCTGCTTGTGTTATGCTATACATTTTCCACCTCAACACCCTGCTCTTCACTGATACTCTCCTTATACTGTGCCTAATAAACACCACCCTTGAATTTTGTCTAGTTTGCATATCAAGCTGCCTTTCTTGGAGGATTTTACAGAGAACTGAAGCAACTAACAATTTTCTTGAAAACCCTCAATACAAATATAGTAGAGCTGTTGGACTCAGAGCCTGTGAAGTCAGAGACTGTTATGCCCTCTTACAGACAGACATGGAGAAATGTTCCTGGATAAGGATCTGTACAGACATCATCAAGTCAACATAAAAATCTGTTTCCTGGATATACTAAGCTTAACTTTTATTTTAGATCATCTTTGATCGTCTAGGACTGTTTTGCTGTGTTTTCTTTTTGCTTTGATTCCTGAAGAAGAAATAATTTTCTCCTTTGCCTGGAAGACTCCAGACAAATGGTTATTCTTTATGTGAGCAAAGAGCTCACCTTTGATGCCAGCTTGGGCAGTGTTCTGTTTAGAAATCAGTTCAATAAGGGTAGGGAGGCCCATGAGAGAACAAATTGTGCGGTCTCCTGCTATGAGCACCCATCTATGGGGCACCCGAGTCAATGCGTGAGCTAGCACCAATATCAGAACACAAGTGTCATGGAGGGAGCAGAACTGACATTATGGTTCACTTCCCCCATACAGAGACAGGCACCTGTTACCCTCTAGCATCACGAGGACTACAGTGCCAGGTAAAATAGACTGCTTATCAGAGACTTTGGGAATTTTCCTGTCAAGCAGTTCCAGTGACCCCTGGGAAAGTGGTTTGGCCTGACCAGCACTCCCTTAGCTTACTCACCCTCATGGGGTACACAGTACACTGGCCCCTCATCTGTGGTATCAAAGGAAGAGAAGGAGCCACGGGAGGACCAGGAGGGGGATGGTTGCTCAACCACAGAAGGTGGTTCAATGAAGCTGCAGTTCATGGTATTCTCCAAGTCATGGTGAGCCACTGGAAAGAGAGAGAGCAGAGAGTTGATGGTAGTGCTCCTGTATTACTTCTCAGGCTGTTCCATGCACAAAATATGGTGCAGAAAGTGACCTTTACCCCATGAGAGGTAGACCTATTTACAGAGAGCACATTATTCATCCCAAGTGCATGACTTTGCACTTGTCCATGTTGAATCTCATCTAAGTGATTGTGGACCATTTCTCCAGCCTATCCAGGTCATTCTGAATCCTAACCCTACCCTCTCGAATGCCCACAATTCACCCAACTTGGTGTCATCTGCAAATTTGCTAAGTATGTACTCAATCTTATCATCCAAATCATTAATGAAGATGCTAAACAATACCCAAGCTAGGACAGACCCCTGGGGAACCCTACTTAATACCTCCTCCCAACTAGATATTGAGTCATTGAGGACTACTTCTTGACTACAATGATCTGACTGGCCAATTTCCAAAGGCCTTCTGCCTGGCTCACAGGACTGTTGCTTAGTTTGATTTTTTAAGTGCTGGAGCTTATAAAGGGACAGCAGGCAGAGCTGGGTAAATGAACAAGAATTCCTTGAGCAGGATCTCTAACTATTAACAATGATTCCCTAGGCTCTCTTACAACCAATCTGTCCCAGGTTTCAATGGGACAGACTAGCAGAATACATCTCCATCCCTTCACATGTAGGAGCACCAGTCCTGGGCCTCTCCACTCTAGTGTTCAGCAGAACATCTTGCTGCTCGATGTGCCCATCAGTGGGTGTGTCTATACATGCATTAATGCACTTTTGTTACTGTGCATTGTTTAGTACCTCTAACATGAGATACTACATAAATGTGCATTAAACTGCCCTAATGCACAGTAGCAAAAGCACACACCTTTTTAGTGACACTTAATGTGCAGTATGCTATTTCTACTGCACATTAGTACTGTTTTTGACACGACACTTTAATGAGCAGTAGAATAGGCTACTGCACATTAAAAGTGCACATGGAAATATGCACAATAAGGTTGGGATAGTGGATGAAGGCTTAAAGGAAAGGACCACTCCACCAGCACTCCTATAGCTTACTATTCCATAACACTACATACAAAAGAGCTCACTTTTCCCTAGAACCATGTTCACCCTAACTCTTTTCACCTCAGTCCTGTGTATACTTCATTTTCTTTTTGCCATTCTGTAGCTTTTAAAGCCTTTTCTAAGTTTATAACACCACAGGAAAAAACAAAACAAAAAATAACCAACTAATGTCCTCTCTCTCTCTCTCTCTCTCTCTCTCTCTCTCTCTCTCTCACACACACACACACACACACACACACACACACACACACACACACACCATTCATTCTGTTGCATTCTCTGGCAAAACAAGAAAATGTATAGGAAAGGAAAAAAAAAAATTAAAATCAAAATGTAAACATTCTCAGTTTAATCTAAAAAGCCAGAACATTACAAAAGTTTTGTTTTCTTTCTTCCAAAAACTTTATTTATTAATGAATCCAACCCATAAAATAACACATTTAACATTCAAAAGCATATCCAATCCTCAATATATACACAAAGACAGACACTAATCTTCTATCAATAGTACTACCAGAATTCAAATCAATTTTCACACGTCTTGTGTTCTTTTCCTCTTTTTCTCCACTCTCCAACAGTTCCTTTGCATTTTCACCAATGCCAATCCCTGTGTTTCTTCAACTGTATATAATAATCACCCCTCCTTTTCCCTATAATTCTGACTAACATCAATTTTATTAACTTCTCTTTGCTTTTAATTTTTAAATTTATTCTGAATTTATTTTTAAGTGTTCACTCATAGAACTTTCATTTCAATATTCAAAAAAGTTTCTCAAATTTTCTGGTTTAGAGGCCCGATGATTTTTTTTTAACAAACTGCAAAAAATTCTATCAGATTTACAAGTAAGGATATTTTTTGCTTTCTTTCCTGTTGAACACGGACTTGATAGAACAACTTTTCCATGACTGAAGTCCCAAGTTTTTGGTAACCACTCAGTGATTCTAGGGGTGTCACTTATCTTCTAGACTTTTGGTGGTATTCCTCAGGAAGCAGGCACAAAAGCTGCAGGAGGAGGCAGCAATGCTCCAAAGCATCCTCTGTCATGAGAATTTCATTGATTCAATGATGGAGACCTCCAGGACAGTGGAGGAAGGACTGCCAGAGGTGACACTAGAGATGGAAAAGGACATGAACTCCCATGAAGGTGGAAGTTGGAAGCTTGTGACTTCTTCATCCCCACTTGCAGTGGTTTGCCTGGAGAACAGATATGGAGCCCTAGCAACAGAAGAGAAGGAGCATGTTCATTCAGGTGAAGAAGCCAAGCCAGGCCTCTCCAAGTGAGGGAGGATAGGGGACATTACCATCAAGAGGAAGTAACAGGCAATGGTGGTTGGAGACTCCCTTCTGTGGGGGATGGAGGCATCCATTTGTTGGCCTGATCATTTGTATGGGGAAGTCTCCTAGTTGCCTGGAGCCTGGAACTGAGAAGTCATCAGGCCCTCTGACTCAACCCCCATGCTGCTCTACTATGTGGGCATCATTGAGATTGCCAGAAAGGACCTTGAGCAGTTCAAAAGTGAGTAAAGGGCTCTGGGTGCAAAGGTGAAGGGGACAGGGGGGTCAGGTAGTGTTCTCCTTGATCCTTTCCATCAAGGGGAAGGGTCCAGACAGGAATGGATGCATCCTACAGATTAATGCATAGCTGTGCAGATGGTGTTACCAGCAGGGCTTTGGGTTCTTTAAGCACAAGATGTTGTTCCAAGGACTGCTGGGAAGAGACAGGATCCACCTGACAAAGAGAGGAAAGAGCGTCTTTGCAGATAGGCTCAGTAACTTAGTCAGTCAGGCTTTAAACTCAATTTGCTGGGGGATGGAGATCAAAGCTCTGGAGTAAGTGGTGAAGCGGGTGACCTGGGGGAAGCTCAAGCATGAGATGGCAACAGGGGAGGTCTTCTCATTCTTCCAGAGAAAGCCAGCTAGTTATGTCAGATGTCTGTACACAAATGCACAGAACCTGGGAAACAAGCAGGAAGAACTGAAAGTTGTTGCACATTTGAGGACCTATGATGTGAATGGAATAACAGAGACTTGGTAGGATAGTTTGCATGACTGGACTTTTGTCATGGGTAGGTGTAAACTTTTCAGGCAGGGCAGGCATGGGAAAGGGGAAGGAGGAATTACTTATATGTAAAAGAACTAGATGATTGCTTTGAGCTCCAGTATGAAATTAGAGATAGGGCTGTTGAAAGTCTCTGGGGTAGGGTCAGAAAGGAGAGCAACAAGACTGATGTCTTCATGGGTGTGTGCTGTAGACCATTGGAACAGGAGGATGTGGTGAATGAGGCTTTCTTCAAACAGCTTGCGGAAGTTTTCCCATCACAGGCCCTGCTTTTCCTGGGGGACTTCAATCACCCTGACATCTGCTGGGAGGGCAATGCAGCAGTGCACAGGCAATACACAAAGTTTTTGGAGAGTGTTGGGAACAGCTTCCTGGTGCAAATGTTGGAAAGGCCAACTAGAACCTGTGCTCTTATTGACCTGCTGCTCACAAACAGAGAAGAATTAGTGGGGATCATATAAGTGGATGGCAACTTGGGCAGAAGGGACTATGATATGAATGAGCTCAGGATCCTGAGGAAAGGATGGAAGGAAAGCAGCAGAGTAGGGACACTGAGCTTCAGAAAAGCAGACTTGGATTCACTCAGGGAACTGATGGCCAGGATTCTCCGGGAGGCCAGTCTGAGGGGGAAAGGAGTTCAGGAGAGCTGGTTGTATTGAAAGAAACTTTATTGAGGGTGCGATAAGAAACATACAAAAGCTGGACATGTACAAGTCCATGGGGACAGACATGATGCACCTGAGGGTGCTGAGGGAGTTGGCTAATGTGATTGCAGAGCTGCTGGCCATTATCCTTGAAAACTCATGGAAATCAGGAGCAGTCCTGGACAATTGGAAAAGGGCAACTATAGTTCCCATCTAGAAGAAAGGGAAGGAGGAGGACCTTGGGAACTACAGATGGGTCAACCTCACCTGAATCCCTAGAAAAATCATGGAACAAGTCCTCAAGGAATCCATTTCTAAGCCCTTGGAGGAAAAGAAGGTGATTAGGAACAGTCAGCATGGATTCACCAAGAGCAAGTCATGCCCAACCAAGCTGGCTGCCTTCTATGATGAGATGACTGATTCTGTGGATGCAGGGAGAGCAGTGGACATGGTATACCTTGACTTTAGTAAGGCCTTGATACAGTTTCCCACAACATTTTTGCAAGTAAGCTAAGGAAGTATGGGCTGGATGAATTGACTGTAAGGTGGATGGAAAACCTGAATGGAGCATCGGGTTTAAAGAGCAGTAATCAATGGGTAGGTATCTAAGTGACAGCCAGTATCAAGTGCAATGCCTCAGGGGTCAGTCCTGGGGCTGGTTTTGTTCAATATCTTCATCAATGACCTGGAAGATGGGATGGAGTATACCCTCAGCAAGTTTGCAGATGACACCAAGGTGGGGGGAGAGGTAGATATGCTGGAGGTTAGAATTAGGATTCAGAGAGGCCTAGACATTGGAGGATTGGATGAAAAGAAATCTAATAAAATTCAATAAGGACAAGTGCAAAGTCCTGCACTTAGGATGGAACAATCCCATGCACTAGGGTAAGCTGAGGACTTGGCTAAGCAGGAGCCTGCAAAAAAGGAGCTGGAGGTTACAGTGGACAATAAGCTGAATATGAGCCAACCACATGTCCTTGTTGTCATCAAGGCTAACAGGACACTGGGCTCTATTAATAGGAGCATTGCTAGGAGATCAAGGGAAGTGTTTCTCTTCTCTATTTGGCACTGGTGAGGCCACATCTGGAGTACCGTGTCCATGTTTGGGCCCCTCACTATAGAAATGTGGACAAATTGGAGACAGTCCAACAGAGGGCAACAAAATTGGTTAGAGGGCTGAGGAACAGAACTTCTGTGGAGAGGCCGATGGAACTTGTCTTATTTAATCTGGAGAAGAGAAGATTGACAGGGGATTTAATAGCAGCCTTCAACTACCCAAAGGGTGGGTCCAAAGAGTATGGTGCTAGACTATTCTCAGTGGTGGCAAATAAGGAAGGAAGAGCCATGGTCTCAAATTTCAGCATGGGATGTTTAGGTTAGAAATTAAGAACAACTTTATCAGTAGGAGGACAGTAAAATACTGGAACAGGTTACCCAGAGAGGTTATGGAATCTCCATCCTTGGAAAATTCTAAGATTTGGGTAGACAATATTTTAGCTGGGTTGATATAGTTGGAGATGTTCCTGCTTTGAGCAGGTGGTTGAACTAGATGTCTTCTTGAGGTCCCTTCAAACCTTAATTTTCTATGATTCTATGAGTCTATGAATCAAATTTCTTGCAGCCATTTGAAAATGAGTGATCAATTCCCTATGACACTTGCATGTTGTGGAGTTCTCAGGAAGGTTGACTAAGAACATTAAGGCTGGGTCCAGACGTGCAGGCATGTGTCTGCACGTACATCCCAGAGCTGGTTGGGGACTGCCTGAAACAGGATAGTCCCCAACCACCTCCAGGCTGGATATGCCATCCTGTGCAGCCTGGGACTGGTTGGGAACTGTCCCAGTCAGGGGCAGGTCCCAGCCAGCTCCAGGCTGGGTGGGGAAGTAGCCCCATTCAGGGAGATTCCAGCCCCTGCTCTGCAATCATAGTTGTGATCACAGAGTGAGGGGAGAAAAGCTTGTTCCCTACCCAGCTCCATGAGCATGGAGCTGGGGGGGAACAGGTTGAGGAACTTGTTCCCCCTCCAGCTCAGTGCTCATAGAGCTGGGAGGGGAACAAGTTCCCTAGCTGCCTGTCCTCCTTCCCTCCCCACCAGCTCTGTGCTCGCAGAGCTGGGCAGGGAACAAGTTCTGCAGCCCCCACCTGCAGGGAGGTCCCTGCACCAGCCCTGCAAGCACAGAGAACAAAGCCTGTGAGCACAGAGAACAAGGCTCAGGTTGGAAGACCCTTATGTCCCAGCAGCAGCTCCATGAACATAGAGCTGTTGCTGGGAGATGTTTCTCTCCCAGCCAGAGCCCCATGGTTGTGGGACTCAGGCTGGAAGATATGCATCTCGCAGCAGTAGCCCCACAGTGATGGAACTGCTGCTGGGAGTTAAGGGTCTCCCAGCCCTACACTCCCCAGTCACAATGGTAGAGCGGGAGCTGGGAGATAAGGATTTCCCAGCCCACACTCCAAAAATCGTGATTTGGGCACAGGGGATTTGAGGCCCCTATCTCCTGTCCCATTGTGGGCGGCTGGCCAGGTGCAGACTTGGCTCCTGGCCAGGCATCTACATGAGCTCTATGGCACCATTACTAATGCCAAGTAAATTTGTTTACTTGCATTTGCAGGTAGAAAATTTACTTGGGATTAGGGAGATTTACTGTTGAGTAAGCATGTGCACGTGGAGGCCCACATGCTTACTTCACAGTAAACTATGCTAATTTGCAGGTAAGCGCCTCATGTAGATACGCCCTGAATAGCACTTTGACTCACCCAATCATATTCCCTGGCAACCCCATCTTCTGCAATACTTCAAACATGAAATGATGCTGAACCC
Source organism: Alligator sinensis (assembly GCF_000455745.1). NCBI lineage: Eukaryota > Metazoa > Chordata > Crocodylia > Alligatoridae > Alligator > Alligator sinensis. The sequence goes on from NW_005842365.1 coordinate 101,372, forward strand.
TATCATAAGCTGTCTCCAGGTCTAGATTCATTATTTCTGTATTGCATTTCCTCTCCTTCACATCCACTATATCTCTTATTAAACATAAGGTCAGGTTCAGAAACAGCAGAAGTTTGTTCTTCATAGTTTCATAGTTGGTAGGGTCGGAAGGGACCTGAGCAGTTCATCAAGTCCGACCCCCTGCCATGGCAGGAAAAAGTACTGGGGACAAACAACCCCAGCAAGGTGTTCATCTAGCCTCCTTTTAAAGACCCCCAGGGTAGGAGCCAGCACCACTTTGCTTGGAAGTTGGTTCCAGGTCCTAGCCGCCCTGACTGTGAAGTACCACCTCCTGATGTCTAGTCTGAATGTACCCTCTGCCAGCTTGGGACCATTATTTCCAGTCACTCCTGGTAGTGCTCGGGGGAACAGGGACTCCCCCAACGCCTGCTGGTCCCCACTGACTAGTTTGTAACAGGCCACTAGATCCCCCCTCACCCTTCTCTTGTGGAGGCTGAACAGGTTCAGGTCCTGGCCAATACTTTTGCCATCAATTTGTAGTCTACTTTTAAAAGGATAATTGTCCTCCAGTTATCTGACATGTCTTCCTTTCTCTTCTATGTCTCTATCATATCTATCATATCTGTCCCCAGTCATTGCCAAAATTTTTCATATTCACAAAATATTTTCATTTTACTGGAAGCCCATCTCTTCCTGGAGCCTTCCCTATCTTGCAAACTGTTAAGCAGTCCTCCACATCTCTCACACTTAACTTCACTAGTTTTTTGTTCTGTCCATTCTCTATTCTTTCCTTTGTTCCAAGAAACACCTTCATTTTTCTACCATCTACTACTTTTCTTTTGTACATCTCTTTAACAACTCCATCACCATGTCCAACACCATTGCCCTCTCTTCTACTTGCTTTCAGTTCCTTCCTTCTTTTCCTCAGTTATGCCAAAAAATACTTACACCATCCTTCCTCCTTCTCCATCCAAGTTGCTTTAGTCATAAAGATTTTCTCATCCATTTTCCTTTTGAACCATTCTTCAGTCCATCACTTTATGTCTTCCAGTTCTTTCACTCATACTTTTTAAATAATCCCTGCTTACTTGCTTGCAGTTCTTCTAGCTCTTCCACCCTCTTCTTTGCCTCTCTTTGATCAATATTTATGAAAATTCACTTGTTTTTCTCTTCATCCTAGTCCACCATTCCCAGATGCTTTTATAGAATCTCTTCAGAGTCCTCCATCCTTTATACAGTTCCACATATTCTTGACAGGTCTTCTCATCTTGTAATAATTGAACATTTAATTTCTACATCCCTTTCCCCCTACCTTCTCTCTTTTCTAAACTCACTTCCACTCTTAGCAACCATTGAACACTGAGGGTCATATCTAAGATCTCCTTCATTCCAACCCCTAGCCCATTTGATGTTAATACAAAATCAATCCTTGACATCTTTCTTCCACTCAGTTCCATCTTCATAATCACCTTCTCACTGACCATACATTCTTTAAACATCCTTCCTTTATTATATTAAAAGCACTTTTGATGAACTGTCTAGATCTCCCTTTCCCTTATCCCCTCCCCTATCCCCCTCCTCAATAATGCAATTGAAGTCTCCCACCAGAATTTGCTGTCTACCTCCACCTACCTAAACCTCTAACTTCTTAAACAGGGTGATCCTTCCTTCTCTTTAAACTGGTGCATATACATTAAAAATCTCTGACGCTTTCTTTTCAAACTCCACCACCATCTGTTGCAGTCTTCTTTCCAGAGTCACATGCACTTGCTGCACTTCCACTTACTCTTGAACAAAATTGTGATTCCAGATTCTTTGTTTGCCTCCAACCCCACCCACCACGATGATCCCCATCCCCATATCTTTACAAAACATTTTGTCTCCAGCTGCCTTTGTGGTAAGTAGGGCCTGGGGGGCTAGAGCCTGCAGGCAGGGGACAGCTGGGCCCCCCTCCAACAGTGCTGGGGAGGCAGGTAGGGAATAAGGGAGCCAGCAATTTCCTGATCCCTACATAGTCCCTGGGACTGATTTTGCAGGTTTTGGGGCTCAATGCTTGGCCCTGTAGGGAAGTGGGGAAAAGGGAAGCCTAGTGACAGGCAGGGCAAGAAGGATGGGGGAGGGAAGGGAGAGGAGGAGGAGGAGAAGAAGGAAAGGAATGCAGTAGGGGCCACTTGTGGGGCCTGGTGGGATCTGCCTCAGTTGCCTTTTAGCCCCTGCCAAGTGGCGACTGCTGCTGCCTATCTTCTGCCCCCACATGAGTCCCCAGCCAGCCACAGTCTCCATGCTGCTACCCCTTCCCCACTGCTCCTGGGTTCTCACTGCTCAGATGGACGTAGTGGCCACAGTGCAGCATGACCCAGCAGAGAGGGGCTACTCCTGACAGCTGTGAGCTCATTGTAGCTCCAGCTGGCCCCTACCTTCTGCCTGGGGCTGCTGGTGCCTGTTCCTGATGCAGATCCTGGAGTTGCTCTGCTGGGACATGCCACACTAGTCAGGGGCGCTCAGTGCCAAAGTAACAGGGGGGGACAACTGAAGTTGGACCCACATCCCAGTGCATGGGGGGAGCTGCTGCTGGGAGGAAGCAAGTGTGGGTTAGGCAGGGGTTGCAGGTCAGGAGAGAGGGGCACCAGCAGGGCGGGGTGGGGGTGTGTAGCTTGGGAGTGAGGGGCACTGGCGTGTCAGGACTGCTCAGCACCAAAAAGCGGTAGTGGGGAAAGGTGCAACTGGCCCCATATCCTGGTGAGGAAAGGGGACAGGGGCAGCTCTGATTTTTCCATAATGAAAAAACCCCAAAATCAAACAAAATATAAAAGTTATTTGGAATATATTTTTTATAATGATTGGGGCACTGGTAGGCTTCCTATTTGCTTTAAAATTGTAAATATATCAATAAAACATTGTGTTCAACTGATACACACACACACACACATACACAGATGTAGATATAAGCATTTCATTTTGATTAGAGAAAAACATGGATTTTGATGGGTTTAATAAGAGATTTTTAGATTTTTATCAGAGAATTTTGAATATTTTAACAGAGAAAACCAGGATCGGGGGTCATTACTGATATCAGGGATGTCAAACATAGGGTCCTTGGATGGATCTGGCCCACAGAGCTGTGCTATCTGGCCAGACGGGCTACTTTCAGGCCAGGAGAGTTGGGAGTGTCCCTAGCTGAGGGCAGGAACTGCCGTGGAATCCTGGACCCTGGGGCCCATTGGACGTGGCTCTTGTCAGCAGCAGATGAGTGAGCTGCGCTGCAGCCCTGTTTAATCTGTGCCCACTTGGTCCCAACTGTTTGTCCTGCTGCTACTTCTGCTTGCACCACCCTTGCTGTGGCAAGCAAATGCTTGATCTTGCTGCCACCCATGATTCCACCTCTGCATCTGGCCCCACCACAGCTGCTGCTTGCCCTACAGATCTGTCCTGAAAGAGACTGACCCACGGTCCAGATGCAGCTTGAGGTACAGGATAAATTTGATACACCTGATTTATATGTGTTTGCTTTATAGTGTAAAATTATTGGCGAGTGCACTGTAACAGGGGGCCTTCCTGGGGCTGATTTTCTTGTGGCCAGCCCAACTGTTTCTGGGCGAACCGCCCGCCTTCTTGCCCACCACGCCTCGTTTTAATTAATTCATTGATGTTAATTAAGCAGGAGGCTACCCATTTCTTGCCCCAATGCCAGGGGGTGCCATCTGCAGCTCCGTTCCTCCCCTACACCACAGACCATGCCTCACAGATGGCATCCAGCTGCTGCCAATATCACCGGCCCCACTCTAGGCCCCAGAATCCTGCTCTTTGAACCCCACCTGAATCCCTCCTCTCAGGTGGCCTCCTCCACCGTCATTCCAGGCTGCATGGCTCCCTGAGCTGCTCCCCCTTGCGGGTGTGGTCCCCTCGGGACCTTTGGCTCTACTGGCTCTGGCCCACCTCCAGGCCCTCAGCTCTGGGCGTCCCTTGCGGTGGGCCCCTGGCCCTTCAACCTTTCTGGTCCTGACCCCAGCATTGACCAGTCGGGGGAGGTCAAGACAGGTTTGAGTCTATGGCCCGACTCTCTCACTGGGGTCCACCTTCCAGACCCTACAAAGTGGGTAACCCACCCGGTTGTGGGAGCTGGGGTTAAGGCTCCCCGACCCACCTTTCACCAGGGTGGTAACTGGCCTGGCATTTCCTGGGTGCTCCTGTGCCACTGAGAGCCCCACCAGGCCGCCCACCCCCAGCAGGGTGCAGTTTTAGGTCATGCCCAGGACCAGGAGCCTCCTGACCATCCCCTACAGCTCCTCCCTGACCTCCACATGATACCTGCAGCCAGGAGATGTTGTTGCCTGACCTCCCAGCAGCAAAATGCCCTGTTTATATGGGCAGCCCTGAATCCAAAATGGCTGCCCTCATCAGGCCCCTGCCGGCTGCTGTCTCCAGGCCCTTAAAGTGGCAGCACAAACAGTGCCCTGCCACAGCACATATAAAAAATCTGCCTAGGGATACTATTGCTGGAGATAGGCCATTTTGACTTGAACTGTTATTTTCAGTCTTCTTCTCATGTCCTTGTCATAAAGTAGATGCTTTTCCAGAATTGTGCACCTATGATGGCTCTTTCATTTCCAGAAACAAGACCCTCCTTCATGCAGGTCTCACCAAAGAGTCAGCAAATGACCAAATGTTCCATAGTCTGCACTTCATTACACTCACATGTCTTTGTGTCGTTAGAGTAGCCCCATTTGATCATGTTTGTTTTTTAACTTCCAGTTTGTATGCAGAGGCAGTTCAGGCATCACCATGTTAACCAAACTATATCAGCCCCCTCTAGGACTGTCCTCTTGGGGTTCCAGGTCTATTGTAGAGCATCTAAGTGTATGTAATCTGCCTTTCCATAACCTCAGTCATGTCCTGTCCAGGGATGCAACACTGGTCACAAAACGTTTTTATACTTTAAGTAATTTAGTTACTTTTGTGTGACCACAGAGTGGATGCCTGGAGTCTTCCATCTGCTGTGATCTTTGTTTTGGATTTTTTTGGCTATGGGGGCCATAGTAGAAGCATTTAGGTCATGGTCCCCATCAGAGTCCAGAGTCCTTAAGAATCTGCAAATTCTGCTAAATGCCTTGTCCTCAACCATCTCAGATATGATTTTCAGTAATTATAACTAAGTATTCAATTTTTTACAATCTGAACTAACACAGAATATCCAAGACATAACTTGTAAATGGCATATTAAGTTGACTGACAAATATTTAAAGGATATGTTTTAAGGATTCATACTTTTTATATTGATTTAACAGTATCACTCCTGAATAGGTTAGAAAATTCAATGGGTTATCACTCTTTTGTAAGATATGTTACAATAGTATTGGTAAATTTGCTTGCTTTTTTATTCTTAATAACCTTGTCATACTTTATGTTAAAGTAATTATTCAAAAGCACCATCAACAGACCATCAGTAACTAGTATTTAACTATTTTATAACTTCCAATATTAGCTATACATTAGGGCTACGTGAAGCTTCAGTTCCTGATTCGATTCGGCGGAGATTTGGCTTGATTCAGTGGCTGAATCTCTGAATCTGAATTGAATCAGAGGACCCTTTAATCTCTCTGAATCGATTCACAACCCTCTGAATTGATTTGGAGAGATTCGGACAGATTCGACAATTTGGATGTAGATGCAGCTTTAAATGTTTTTTCTACATACCTCTAGGTAGCAGGGGCTCTGAACACTGCAGTGCTGGGGCAGATCCAGCGTCCCACAGAATTACAGGAGGCTCCCCAGCCTGCACAGCAGCAGACCTGGAAGTGGACCAGAAGCACTTCCAGTCCACTTCCGGGTCTGCCAGGGAGCACGCTGAGGCCCTACCTCCCGCATCCTCCCCCAGCTTGGTGACTGGTGCCTCCTGGGTCTGGGGGGGCACCCGGGATCCCCCTGTGGCCAATCGCCGAGCTGGCGAGGCATGGGGGGGGGCCCCAGCACGCTCCCTCATGGACCCAGAAGTAGACCAGAAGTACTTCTGGTCCACTTCCCGGTTCTCTGCTGAGCACACTGGAGAGCCCCCCACTCTGCTGTGGGATGCTCCATCCACGCCAGCACTGCAGTGATCACAAGCCGCGCCTGCTACCTCAAGATATGTAGAAAAAGCTTTTAAAGCTGTGCCTATGTCCGAATCGCTGATTCACCAAATCAGCATTGAATCTTCAGATTCGGATTTGGCCGAATTGAATCAGGGACAGTGATCCGAATCAATAGATCAAATCACTGTCCCTGATTTGGGCGGAATCCGAATCAAATAGAGCCTGTTTCGCACACCCCTACTGTACATGTATTCCTTACAATTTATAAACTCACAAGAGCTTATGATTATAATTTATAAATTCACAAGAGTTGCACATTATACTTAGACCATCTGTGGAATGTTAAGTGGTGCTAAAATAGTTAAAGTTAGAATGAGCTGTAATCAGTTGCATGTTAAGAGTTAATACTGTTTCTTGCCTGCACAGCTCTGACTGGCCACTAAAGGGTTGGTAAGCAAGGGCATGGCTAGAAGGCTGGACATCTGGGATCTATCTCTCTTCAGGTGTATGTTGTGGGGCTAGGGGGAGGTGTTTGGGAGCAGCACATCCTGGAATGCTAGAGAACTGTAAATTGCTTGTTTTAGCTCTTTGGAGCAGACTGAAGTTACCCTACCTCAGGCTAGGGAACACTACCCAGAGTTAACCCTTGCCTGAAGTGGCGTAACTTTGAGATGCTCAGAGGGCACTTAGCATGAGTTAATGTGCTGTAACACATGGGCCTTTAGTACTGTCTAAGAGTAACGTATAACTTCACCATTGTAATCTCTATTTCAGCTGAGACAACAGAGCCATTAGAACTATTATAAAGGTAAATGGTTAAATATAATTAGTAATCCAAAATGAATTTAAACCTCATCCATTACATTCTCTTTTCTCATAGTAGATTAGAGAAGAATGTGAGACATTTCTGAAGAACATACCAATAACAGATGAAATTCAATATTGATAACTGCAAAGCACTCATGTGCCCTAATTGGTCCTAAATCAACTGCAATGACTGAAGAAAAAGACCTGGGCATGATCATGGAGTCCTCTGTGTGCAAGAGCAGTTAAGAAACGAAATGCCATATTCAGATGCATGACAGAGATGCAGAATAAAACTGGTAATATCAGTATGCTATTAAATATACACAACAGCCTGAACTCATCTGGGCCATCTTGCTCAGCTGCAGCCAACCAAGCTCTAAAATGATGTTGAAAAAATAAAGGGGATTAGAGACAGAAACCAAGAAATATTTCAGGGACAGAAAAAGCTATGGATGAGGAGGTATTAACACTGTGGGGACCATTTACTTTATGAAGGAGAGGAATAATACATGGGATATAGTGAATATAGATGAAATAGATAGCAGTACTGAGAATGTAAATCAGGAACTTCTATATAAGCCCTGTGAAAGAAAAAGGAAAATGAAAGAACATTACTGTAAATAGATAAAACAATAATTTTGTCACAAGGAATAATTTGCTATTGAAAATTACTGCTGCAAGGTATCATTGAGGCAAAAGGTTATTACAATTTTGTGAAGAGCTGGATAGTGATGTGGGTATACCAAAAGCAACATAGTAGCAGCAGACAAGGTACAATCAAAGAAACACAATTCCTCAAGAACTCTGAAAGGAATATACATCTTCTGGCAGGAGGGTGCAAACCAACCCTAACTGATGAGGTTCTCCCCCCAGAACCAGAATATCCTATAATTGCCAGCTGCAGAACTTCTAACAACTGAGCACCTGGAATTGATCACTGTTGGAGATGGGATGTAGGGCTAAGTCCTCTGATCTGGTCTGGCACGTTCGGTGGGTCTATAATAAAAAAAATGGTATGCATGGTATAAAGAAATTAAATGAGCTGGAGCATGGGGGAGGAAGGGTTCTTCTGTTGATTTAAGAATGCAGGCAACTTTCTTTGCTAGCATTCAAGCTACGACCATCACCTTAGGAAAGAGAAGAATGAGGAACTCTGTTATGGATAATGATCAAGAAGTGTGTGACATCACAAAATAAATGCTGGATTTGGTCAAATGTGATGTCAATTTGGCTCCTTTGGCTTTGGTTGTGACTAGATGTTACAGTCTAGGATAGAGAGGCTGCAAGCTGACTCTGAAAAGACAGAATGGAAGCAAAAAGCCTCTGGCTGCCAGAAGGAGCTCTTCTTGGAGATGACTGACACAAACTGCACTGCAGTGCACTGCTCATCTCAGCTTTGGGAGGAAGCTGTCAAGATGTGCAATGCCAACTCCAGAATACTGTCTTTCCTGTTTACCTCAAACATCTGGCTCTGGGTGACTTGTCAGCCTATGATTTATCTGATAGGCTGGGAGAAATCTGTCTGCTTCCTTTGAGTCCATTCTACAATGCTGAACTTGCTAAGCACAGTTTGAATTCCTTTCTTAAGCATATCCCCTTTCTTAAGCACAAAGAACAAAGTAACATATCAGTTTCTCTACTCACTATAGAAGCAAGATGCATCCTCCCATCTCTCCCACAGTTTCACATTGATCTGAATGAAATACTCAGGCAGTCAGACTGAAATAGAGATATACTTTCCCATGTTTTCCTCATGGCATGGCCAGAACAACTTGTACCGCAAACCCACTGGTCATATTTACATAAGACGCTAGATGCACAGTAGACTAATTTTGCTGCACATTAGCCTATCATGGCAAAAGCCGTGCTAATGTGCTAATGCATAGTAGAATTAGTCTACTGCACATTAGTGTCACTAAAAGACCATGCACTAGTGCTACTGCATGAGTTGGGCCTATTATTACAGGTACTAAACTTAATGCACAGTAACAACGGTGCATGAATGCACGTGTTGACATGCCCGTTGTCTTTCACATTTCAATAGGATCAGCTTGGAGTGGTGACAGTGAAGTGCTGGTTTTGGGAGGGATTGCCCTTGCCTAATACAGTCAGTCTGCAGCTAGTGAAAGGCTAGGGAGTACTAAGTAGCTTGAAGATACCATCTTTCAAATAAGGCATAAAACCAACACTTGTTGAAGATCCAAGGACACTCTGGACATATTTACATGTACTATTAATACAATCTAGGTGTACTGCACAGCAAAATACTGCACAGTGGGTGCATCTACATGAGACGCTATATTGCCATAGCAACAAGCTATGGTGATGTAGTGTCACCAGGTGTGAACCATGACGGCAATGCTACTGCGTAGCAGCAATGAGCTACTGTGCTGTAGCTCATTGCTACTGCACAGTACAGTCAGAAATGACTCCGAAATGACTCCTGTACAGGACTCCTTCTGTCCTGATCTGTCCCCCTGCAGCAGCCAGGGAGGAGCTCCAGGCTTCCCCAGGGTACTATTTCAGGGGCTGGCAGGGGGCATGGAAGCCAGTCCCAATGTGCATGGGGGCAGAAGAGCTCTGCTGGCTGCAGAAGCAGCTGTCCCCTGGCTCTGTGCACATTGGGAGGGGTCCTGATGTGCCTGGGGCTGGGAAACAGCTGCCACCAAAGCCAGAGGAGCTCTCCCAGCCCCAGGCACATCAGGACACACAGCCGTCAATGAGCCCAGTGCCTAGTGGGGCTTGCCCACCCAGCAGGGAGCTTGCTAGCAGCTGCCCCAGGAGTGGGACAGCTCCCAATAAGTGCCCTGCTGGGCAGGGAATCCCCACCTGGCAAGGGGTTTGCTGGCAGCTGGCCCACAAGCAGGACAGCTGCCAGCGAGCCCCTGGTTGAGCAGAGAAGCAGAGAGTTCCTCATTCCCAGTGTTGCTTGGCTCCCAGCTCCTGTGGAGCATTGGGAGCCACACAGTACCAGGATAGGAGAGGCAGAGAGGAACTCAGTCCCAGCATTGATCAGCTTCCGGCTCCTGGGGGGAACCAGGAGCTGAGCAGCCCCAGGACAAGGGACAGAGAAATCCCTCATCTCCTGTGGCACCCTGTGTTGTGGCTGACAGAGAGCAAATTAGCTCCCAGTCAGCATCTACACGAGTGCTACTGTACAGTAACTGTTGTGCAGTCAATCTAGTACCTGTACTTACAGGTTCTAGCTAACTGCACAGTAGACTAATTTACTGCACAGTAAATGCCAGACATATGTAGAAGGCAATGCTTTACTGAGCAGTAGATTCGTCTACTGAGCAGTAAAGCGTGCCATGCAAACACACCCTCTGGGCAGCTTTTACAATGGGTGTTGACTCTGGGCCACACTAAAATGAATATCAAGACTCTCACTGATTTGATGGGGCCAGACTTTTACTCTTAACTCCTTTTTGCACTCACAATATTTGATTGCAAGGGATCGTCCAGACAAGTGCGCACGTGCCTCTTGAAGCATCTCAAAGCAGTTTGAGACATCGCAAGAGGCATGCTAGGAACAAAAAAGTGTTCCCTCCACTGTATATTTCCAGTGCGGGCTCTAAATTTGATACCTGGAAATCCAGGTATAAAAAAAACCCATGGAAAAAAGTGGGGCAAGGGCACTTCTGTAGTATGCCCTAAAGCAACCAGAGGTGGGGTACTCCAAAGAGATGCTTTGGCGGCTGGCCAGAGCGGCCCTATGGCTGCCCCTTGCCTCAACACTTCAGCACGCTGACTGTGTGTTTGGCAAAGTGAAGCAGTGCAGGCTGCAGTGTGACTGGGACCTGGGCTCTGTCCCAGGTAAATAGGGACTGGGGGTGGGGGGGGCTGGAGCAGGGGGGCTGTGTGGGTGTGGGGGAATGTGTGTGTGTGGGGGTGCTGCTTGGGAGGGGTGGGTCCCTCATTTGCCCCCTGTCGCAGTGCTCAGGGCCCTCCTGGCAGAGCTCCCCCCATGGTGTGGGGTAGCGCAGTGCAGCCTCAGCCACCTGGCACCCAATGTCGCTTGCAACATATCACATGGGCCCAGCCTGGGACCATGCACCTTTGGGCAGCACTGGGCTGCTCTGGCTGTCACCCGGGGGCCTGGCACAGCTCACAGGCACCATGCGTTGGGCTGGGTCCTGCCTGCCTCCATGGAAATGGTCCAGCCCTGTGGTGCACAGGGCACTTGGAGGCAGGGCCAGGCCCAGCTCAACATGCAGCTCCTGCGAGCTGTGCTGGGTCCCTGGGTGACAGCCAAAGTGGCCCAGTGCTGCCCGAAGGCGCATGGTCATGGGCTAGACCCATGCAATGTGATGCAGGTGGTGCCAGGAGGCCAGGTCTGCACTGCGCCACCCCATGCTGGGGGGCGGGGGGGAGGGGTGGACTCAGCTAGGAGCAGGCTCTGAGTGCCCCACAGCCACTGCTGCTGGGAGGGGGCTCACCCATAAACCCTTAACCCACATACCCAGCCACAAACCCCAAGCCCCTCACAAGCCCCATAGCCCCCCAAACCTCACTCCCACAAACCCTATACAACCCTCACAACCCTCCAGCCCCCCCTCAACCCCCCTACAAATCTCACACCCTGCGTGCCCAGTCAGCTACATGGGATGGGACGGGATCTGTTGGTGGAAGCTGCAGCTGCAGGGGCAACAGCTACACTGCAGTCCTGCCCCATACCCACACCAGTGCTGGGACATGCGGCCCCAGTCTTGCGGGGCTCCTGGTCCCAAGAACCACTTGTGGGGTGCGATGGGCTGGGGGGAGGGGTGGAGGTAGTAGCAGGGGTGTGTGAGAGAGATGGGAGTTGGGGGTGGGGGAGTGCTCTGGGTAGAAGAGGCCTCCAGAGCCAGACTTAGAGCCCCCCTGCCCCCTAGAGCAGCCTGTGCAGGGTGGGGCTGGCCTGGGAGGAAATGGCCCAGCTCAGTCCCTGATCCCCAGCTGAGGGGTTCCCAGGAACAGCATGGGGCGGGGAGCAGAACAGCCAGGGCTGGCACTGCTCAGAGCCACAAAGCAGCGGATGGGACAGCTGCAGCTACACTCATGTCCTGGTGCTGGGACAGAGCTGTGGTTGGGAGGGCGCTAGCAGGGGCAGACCAGGGTGGCAGGTCAGGAGTGAGGGGACTGGGGGGAGGGGCTGTGGGTGAGAGTGTGGGGCAAGGGCAGGGGCAGGGCACTGGCATATCAGTGCTACTCAGAGCTGCATCTTCTAGCGAGCGAAGCAGGTAGGGGCAGCTCTGATTTTTCTAAGACAAAAAACCCAAAAATAAATGCCAAAGTTTATAGCTATTTAGAGTCCATTTTATTATGATGATAGAGGCACTGGTAGGCTTCCAATTTGCTTTAGACTTGTCAATAAAACACTGCCCAACTTCCCTTTCTATATATGGTGGTGTTTCATTTTAATAGTGTAAGAACATGGATTTTGGGTATTTTAATGAGATAATTTGAATTTCTTATCAGAGAATTTGCAATTTTTAAACAGGGAACACCAGGATCTCTGCTGGTAAGACAAGTGGAGAGACTCAGATAGAGAAGCCTGTTCAGGGCTGGCACTGGGGATCCAGATGGAGGGCAGATGAGGTGGCTGATCTTTTGGCCTTTTGGGGCCAAGAGGAGACACTTTGACAGTTCAAAGTGGGCCACCGCAAGGAGCACATCTTCTGGGTGACAGCTGCCCAGATGGCAGAGTGGGGGCACCAGAAGACATGACAACAGTGCCACCCGATTGCCAACTGTGCAGCCATGGCCCACTAGCAGCTGGCCTAGAAGTGCAGGAGGCTCTGCTATAGTATCCATACTACAGCCTAGGCAGCCGTGCAGTCTCCATCTGAGTGTGGCAGGCATGTAGCCATGGGGCTGCAGGCCCAAGGGGGCAGATGCTGTAACAGGTGGCAGCAGATCTCAGCCAGGCAGCATCCCCCACTACTAGACTGTTGCAGTGGGTAGAGGATGCAGGGGCCACTCCAGGTTAGGGCTGCTTCAGCAGTCCAGCTGGCACAAGGGATAGTGTCCCTAGATACCAACTGGCTGGGCCTCAGAAGCTCCTGAGGGCAAGTAGCCCTGAGCTGCTCACCAGGACAGCTTTTATATTGCCAGGGCCAGCACAGGGCAGGTTCTTATACAGCTGGGGCCAGCATGAGTGCTGACCCCAGCTTCTATTTCCCCCTGGCAGAAGATCTGGGATGAGCTGGGCAGGGTCAGGATGCCTGCATGTGTGGATATGCCCAAGGACTGGAGACAATCATCCTGGAAAATACATAGTTGCCACATTCAGGTCTGAAATTAAATTTAGGGAACAATCAGGGTGCAAATGCCAATGCCTGGCTATATTCCAGCTCAGGCAGTTCTACCTGACCTTAGTAAATTTCCCTTGAAGTATTAACTAGACTGGAACATTCTGTCATTTCCTTTTGTAAACGGTTCTGTATTTTTATTCAGCTGCCAGGTTCTCAATTTGATCCATACATGTTTCTTACCTATTTCACAGGCTTCTAAAAAGTGGGTGTCATGAGACTGCAAGACAAAATTCATGTTTACAAAGAACACGGAGAGCTGGAAAATGGCAAAAATCATGTGATCAATCAAGGGCTGCTTGGGTGAGCAGGACACCACCCCCCTGCCACTGGTTAAGTTAGAGGGGCACAAGACTAGTGGCCATGGCCACAGGCAAAAAGACTTCTTGTTATGCCTCTAGTTTATCCTGTTTAATTCTTGAATCAGTAGAAAAGGCATGAAGCTGTGTTTGGTGCATCACAAACATTTACATGAAAATAAACTTAGACAATTAAGTTTGTATGACAGAAGGGGTTACAAATGTTGGACAGTGGGAATCAGCGTGTGGGCAGAAGGAGGAACCTGTGGTGGAGTGGAAGGTTTCTGTCAAGGGGTGTTGAATACCCTCTGCATTTTAATGCCAGAACAATTCTGCTGATTTCCAAGGCAGACAGAATTTGGGTGGAAAGATTTAATACGATTTCCCACTCTCACAGAACTGCAGGCATTATGGCTAGAAAGAAGCATATCTGAACTCTTGCATGACCTATGAAGAGACTGAATAATGCTAGGATTACTCAACAGAAGTCCAGTGCTAGGGCTGAAAACAGAGATGGAGGAAAATTCATCCACTTGCAGCTGCTGTTTTGATACATGATTCCTTGTGGCTCTGACTTAAACAGACTGTGAAGTCAGGTATAGCTTTTTTCTATACCAGCCATACAGCTGATCCAATAAAAGATAACACTCATAAGAATTCTTGCTATCTCCTTGTCTGTCATAGCAACATCACCACCTCCACACTACTATGCATTCAAGGGTCTCTGTCTGACTCCAGAGCAGAGGGCAGTACAGTTTCCAGTCATCCTGTGCATTCCCTGCTGTATATAGAACAGGGGTGGGCAAGATATGGCCTGCGGGCTGCATCCAGCCCACCAGACACTTTCATCCAGCCTGCAGCACCCCTCAACGAATTGTGCTCCACCCAGACTTTCTGCCCATGAAGGTGGGAGCAAGGCACCTACACCCGTCCCCAACATATCCTATTATACCTTCTCCCACCCTCCTGGCCAAAAGGGCCGGCCCCGCTAGCACTTGTGGGGCTGCTGGTGCAGCCTTCCCCAGTGTCCCACTCCCTCCATGCAGCAGGTAGGGAAGCAAGGGCATGTGCAGGGCTGCAGCTAGGCAGGAGCACAGAGCATGGGGCTGGTGGTGGCTGCAGTGCAAAGTCCGCATCCCCGGGCAGCAGCAGTGCGGAGCTTGGGTGGACATGTATCGGTGCATGGGGTTGGG